>NW_022436977.1:20908159-20982296 GCF_009761245.1 Sapajus apella
GGCAATCCTCCTGCCTCAGCCTCCTGAGTAGCTGGGATTACAGGCACGCGCCACCATGCCCAGCTAAGTTTTTGTAGTTTTAGTAGAGACGGGGTTTCACCGTGTTGACCAGGATGGTCTCGATCTCTTGACCTCGTGATCCACCTGCCTCGGCCTCCCAAAGTGCTGGGATTACAGGCTTGAGCCACCGCGCCCGGCCTTTCTATTCTTTATGTCCCAGCTCCTTTGCTTCTGCTTGCTATGACTGCAGAAAACTACCCAAATAAAATGCCTCCTGTTAGGAAGTGATCAGCTGTTGTTGTTATTTTTTTTTTTTGGACAAAGGATCTGAAATGTAGTGGCACGACTTTGACTCATTGCAAGCCCCGCCTCCTGGGCTCAAGCTGTCCTCCCACCTCAGCCTCCCAAGTAGCTGGGACTGCAGGCACATGCCACCATGCCCAGCCAATTTTTGTATTTTTTGTAGAGACTAGGTTTCGCCATGCTAACCAGGTTGGTCTCGAACTCTTGAGCTCAAATGATTCTCCCATGTAGACTCCTAAAGTGCTGGGATTATAGGCAGGGACCACCATGCCCAGCCTTGATCAACTTTTTAAAGGACAAGCAGACATGCCTCTTTATCTCCTGGAATCTCTGATACTGACAAGGAGTGGTCAGTTCCACATTATGCATATACTTAAAACCATTGTTAATAGTTTTATGTGGTGTTTCTTTTCTTGTTTTATATATAAAAATGGACTCAAAGAAAGATTTAAAAGCATGTCTGAGGTTGTAAAGTTCTTTAATGTGGTAGAATGGGAAAAGGGAGGGGAAACAAATGTGAGAAATATGGATAGATCTGGAGACCCAGAGTCACCATCTTTAGTCCCCTCCTGTGCTGACAAATTATTTCTGTTATATCAGTCAGCTAGCCAACTTTTATTTTCTCTTGAAACCTGAGTTTTTAATGTAAATCTGTAAAATATAGAATAAATATGGGCCAGGCGGGGTGGTTTATGCTTGTAATCTCAGCACTTTGGGAGGCCAAGGTGGGCAGATCACGAGGTCAGGAGATGGAGACCATCCTGGCCAACAGGGTGAAACCCCATCTTTACTAAAAATACAATAAAATTAGCTGGGCGTAGTGGCGCACGCCTGTAGTCCCAGCTACTCGGGAGGCTGAGGCAGGAGAATTGCTTGAACCCAGGGGGTGGAGATTGCAGTGAGCCAGGATTGAGCCACTGCACTACAGCCTGGGCAACAGTGCAAGACTCCATCGCAAAAAACAAGAATAAATACGAAAGTTTATTGGCAATATTCAGAATCCATTTATTTTATACATTAAGGAGTTTTTTTGAGGAATAAGCCACTTTGGGTCAGGAGAAAACCGCTACTGAGTGAAAGAGCTTAACAGTTTAGAGGGTTAGGGACTTACGGCCTTATAGTCAGACTGAACAGGTTCAAATTCTACCTCTGACATTACTGGCTGTGTGACTTAGGGCAAGCTATTTAACCTTTCTAAACCTCAGCTTCCTCCTTTGTAAAATGAAGGTACTAGTAGTTTTTGTCTCCCAGAATTATTGTGACAATTAAAGGAAAGCATGTATATAAAGTATATCATAGTGCCTAGCATATGGTATGGAATGAGTAAATGATAGCCTCTGGTATTGTTTTCTCTCCTCTTACCTTCAGTCCTGAGTACCTCTCTGGACACACAAGGTTTTTGGGGGAAGGAAGAAGAGAAAACGTGAGGAGGGATAACCTGGAGCAGTTGATATCTGTCAGAGCTGCACACATGGAATCAAAGCATGTGGAACAAGAATCAGGGCGTCATTTCTCTTTACTAAGTCTTTATATTACTTAAATGAAGAAATATTATAATTATCTTGGAGTGATCTTAAAGTTGTTGGATTTTTACCATATATTTATGATTCCTTTTATATTAAATGTTCAGAATAGGCAAATGTATAGAGACATAAAGTAGATTAGGGGTTGCTTAGGGCTGGTGCGGAGAGGGTTGAAGGAAGGAGAGGAATGACTGCTAATGGGCACAGCGTTTCTTTTGAGAATGGTGAAAATCCTCTAAAACTGATTGTGAGGATGGTTGCATAACTCTGCCTACATTAAAAACCATTGAATGTTAAATGGGTGAATTGTGAATTGTGTCTCAATAAAGATGTTTAAAATTTTGGGAGTTTTTGTCTATCTCATCAACTAGAATGTAACTTTCTTGGAGAATAGGATCTATATCTTTCCTCTCCAAACATTCATCGTAGCATAAAAACTAGCACAGAGTAGATGTTTACGAAATAGTGAATAATGAATGACTCCCCGAGAAAGTCAAGGACAGGATTCTCAGACAGTGTGACTCGCCATACAGGAATTACTTCAGCTAGAGTAGTTTTATTTCAACTCAGTATAACTTTTGGACTTTCCATTTTGATTTTATTTGCATTCCCAAATAAGTTTGAACATTGTTGGACTGGAACACCAAGTTTTATTCCTAAATGCAATTTACTCCTTATTCAATGCTTGGGATGATGATGATGTTAGGAGCTGATATTTACTGAGTACTTTCTATGCTTCAGGCACTATTCTAAGCATTTTAAATAAATGAATAAATAAATATGTGTATATTCACACATAAATACATTTCTCATTTAATCCTCACTACAATTTTGGGATGGATTCTATTATTATTCTCACTTTTCAGATAAGGAAATTGAGGGAAAGTAACTTGCACACGTTCAGGCAGGTAGCAAGTGATAGAGCCAAAGTTCAGTATGGCACCGAAACCCATACTTTTAACTACTGCACTAGAATGTACCATAATGTTTTGGTTCATGTATTTCAAAGGAGCCTACCTTGACCACTTTCTCCTCCGAATTCATTGCATATGTTGACTGCATTACTCAAGTTTTTATATAATTGCTTGTTATATTATAGGGCTTTTTATGAGTCCTACTTACTCTATTTTAAAACTTGGGCCGGGCACGGTTGCTGACGTCTGTAACCATAACACTTAGTGAGGCTGAGGTGGGTGGATTACCTGAAATCAGGAGTTTCAGACCAGCCTGGCCAACGTGATGAAGCCCCATCTCTACTAAAAAATACAGAAATTAGCCAGATGTGGTAGCACACACCTGTAATTCCAGCTACTTGGGAGGCTGAGGCACAAGAATCGCTTGAACCTGGGAGACTGAGGTTGCACTGAGCCAAGACTGCACCACTGTTCTCTAGCCTGGGTGATAGAGTGAGATTCTCTCTCAAACAAAAACCACTTGTAAGGGCAGAGACTAGCTCTTTATCTGTTTCTAACCCTGGCCATTGTTGTCCTGTGTTGTCCTTTATATTATCAAGACCATGAATCATGAATTGTGATGAGTTTTATAGCATATGGAAAGCCTCTCCATAGTACTGGTTCATTTTAAGGTTGGTATCCCTTTCATAATACAAATATTTCATAAAATACATGATTATTGCTTTTTAATGACAGACTAATCTTTCTCCCTCACCCCTATCAGTCCTACCCTGTAAATATCTCCATGGAAGTACTCTCTCAATAGGCCAATATTCACATTTTTAAAATTGTGGTAAGTACACACAAAATTTACCACTGTAACCACTTTTAGTGTATCATGGTGGCATTAAGTATATTTACAATGTTATGGAATCTCATCACCAACTAGTTATAGAACATTTTCATCACCTCAAAAAAAACCCACTAAGCAATCAGTCCTAGTTCTCTCCTACCTGCAGCCCCTCCTAGTTCCCTCCTACCTGTAGCCTCTGGCAACCACTAATGTATTTTCTGTCTTTCTAGATTTACCTATTCTGGATATTTTATATAAATAGAATTATTTAATATGTAGCCTTTGTCTGGCATCTTTCACTTAGCCTACTGCATTTTCAAGATTCATACATGTTGTGTCAAGTATTAATATTTTATTCCTTTTTACAACTGAATAATATTTCATTGCATGAATATACATTCATATTGTTTATCCATTCATCTGTTGATGGATGTTTGGGTTGTTTCCATCTTTTGGCTGTTATGAATTGAGCTGCTATAAACATTCATATATAAGTATTTGAACACTTGCTTTTAATTGTTTTGAGTATATACCTAGAAGTGGGATTGCTATGTCTTATGGTAGTTCTATGTTTAGCTTATTGAGGAAACTCTCATATCCCTTGTATATTTTATAGATATTGTATGACACATATGGATATTATCTATTGTATCATTAAACACCTCTCTTCTTCTCATTCCTGGGGTCATCTGACCCTCTTGGTTCCACCTTTTAAGTATCTCCTGAATATGACATTCAAACCATCAAACTGTTAGTATATTTGACCTAACCAGTTGCTAACTGATTTGGGCAAATTATTTAACATTTTTGAGTCTCTATTGCATTATTGATAAGATAGAGGATAATGTATATATAGGGTTGTCATAATTAGGTGAGATAATATGTATAAAGCTCTTAACTTTCTGATGGCAAAATAGGGGTCAATAAATGTTATCGATTATTAAGAGTCTTCTAGCCTATCTCTCTTCCTCAGGTTTGGTTACCTCAAATTCATTAGCCATACTGCTGGTAGAGTAATTTTTCTAAAATGCAAAATTAACCGTTTGTTCCATATTTTGTATTTTCTTATAACGCTCTATGCCTGTAAGATAATGTCCAAACTTTTTAGCTTGATTTGAGATCCCTTCTTTGGTTTTTCTTGCCCTATGTGGCTCCTTATCGAGACCAGTATCTGCATCCCAGCCATCCACAGGGTTGCCATAATATCAGATCATTTGCTTTCTCTTCTGTTTTCTTATTTAATTTTTCTACTTTGACCTTTGAGTAGTTACCTTATCTTCTTTAAAACTTAGCTGTGTACTTTTAAAAAACATTTGCTATATTTTATTCTTAAGTTTCTTTGCATTTTGTTGGGGGAGGCTCTTTATGTTATCTGGTCTACCATATTGACAGAAATAAAAAGTCTTTTTTATATTTCTTGTCTTAATCTCATGTCTTTTCACTTTGCTTCTCATATAGGACTCTCCTAGGGCTAGAAGTGAGTTCAATGTATCTTTATATTCCTAGGCTCTAGAACATAATGTTTATATAATATCTTTTAAATGAACATTCTCCAAACCACAGTGTTTATTTGAAATACTTGTTCACCTTTTAAAATTCATAACAAACTGATTGATGCAGTTGCCAAATAAGAATCTATATAAACGACTGCTGCTCAGTGAAGTTGGTACATAGGGGAACCTTTCCTGGTAGCCATATTAGATTTCCATAGGTAAATCTCTTGGTGCTCAGATCACAGTCACTTATGTGTAATGATATCTGGATGTGGTTTATACCACATCCCCAGATTGCTTCCCCAGATTGTGCATTATAGTCATGATCTTTTGGCAGAATTATAATTGCCCATGGGGAATGATGGCCTCTGAGTTTCATAACTAGGGATGTATTCTTCCAGCTGCTGTCAGTTTTTCACTAGATATAAAACAATTGAAGTGTCTTACATTTCTATAGCTCTTTTTAAAAAACAAATTTGAGATACAACACATACCATACAATTTACCCATTTAAAGTGTACAATTCAATGGAATAAAAACCAAAGTATGATTAGCCTGGAGAAGAGAGATAACTTATAAGAATGTGACAGCTTCCTTGAGTATTAGATGTGTCATGTGGATCATACAGAAAAAAGGTTTAAGTCTGTGCTGTGTTGCCCCGGAGGAAAGACCCAGGAAGTTGCAAGGAGATAGATTTATATCAACATTTATATCTGAATTCATATCAGAATAATTTCTGACAGTTGATGTTAGTTGAAAATAAAGTAGGCTACCTCAGGAGTTCATAAAACTCTCCATCACTAGTATTATCCAAACAGGAGCAAGATGACTGGTAGTGGGGAATTCTGTAATGTTGATTCAGGCATCTGTGAGTTGTATTAGATGATTTCTGCGGTCTCTTTCTACCATGAGAGATTGATTTGTTTGAAGGCTAGAGAAAACCAAGGGAGAAGAAGCTAACTACAACTTGCAAAACAGAGGGTATGTATGATCTTAAGACAGGTGTGTTATCATCTTCTTGAAATTTGGTAATCAAAACATTAGATTGGAGAGAGTAACCTCCTCATTATATAGATGGGACATTAAGATACAGAGGTTATTAAACATTGCCCAAGGTGAAATAGCCAGTCAGTGGCAGAGTTGGAACTAGACTCCATATTGTTTTAAGACAAAGGAATTATTTGTTTTAATAATTAATATAAAAATAATTTACTGGATGGAAATACTGACAGGCCCAAGACTAGGTTATGACCACATCCTTAATGTATTATTAATGAAAGGTAGGTATGTTCAGGATACCTTTCAAACCTTTTGAGGATAAGATCAAAGAGTATGAATGACAAGCTTTACTACAAAACTTACCCTGGTGCTGGTGACGGAGGGAAGATACTGAACTGAATGAACCATTGATTTAACACAGAATGGCCTTGTAAACTGTGTATGTCTTTGTTTTTTCTCTGTTTGCTTTTATTGTTGTTTTTTAATGTTATTTCCGTAGTTTGATCCCATGTATCCCATTTTATTCCAGGTCCACTTTTATCTCAGTGTCTTGAATGTTTAACACGAATAACAAATGCATTAAACAGCAAAGCATTCCAACTTCAATAACAGTAAAAGCAGTAAGACATTCAAGAACAATGATATTAAAGCAGTGGGGAAAAAAAAAAAATCGTGAGCTCAGTTGAAGCTCGACTAGGAGTATATCAGCCAGTAGTGAAGGCTAAGCAGGACCAATGAGGTTAGAAACAATTGTGCAATAATGTGGATGGACAGCAATTTTGTCCTCCAAATTTAAACACATAGCATTAAAATACTGCAATTAGTAACCATTTAAGACTGGCATGAGAAAATGAAATCTAATCCTGATCCTTGTTTTAAATATTTTAAGAGGAGTTTATCAAATAAATTTTCTTGCTTAAATAGATGTATATAGATTTGCCCTGTGAGATTACATGTCTTAATCTTCCTTCTAGCATCTCGAAGAGAGTTGGATATTTTGCATATTTCCACTTCTCTTTTTAGGTTTTAATAATCACATGAAATATCCTGTGATTATTTATATATAACCACTGAGGTCCAAAGGTAAAAGAAGAGCATTTTAATCTGTCTTTTAAGGCATATAATCAGAAAGTGTTTGAGAAACTTGTCATGAATTGTGAGTGCTTTCAGTGAATCACATAGTATTTTCAGCACAAAATCCTGTGAAATTTAGGTTCATAATTGCATCACACTCCTTTGGTTCCATTGTTGGAGTCAGAATTCACTTGGGAAAACACTGACTTAATTGGCAAACTTTATCTTTTTTTTCCTTCAGTACACCTGCGAAGTGCTTATTATAATGGGAATTATGCTTGTTCCAAGGAGAAGCTATCCTTGTGAATTAGCCAATTAGCCAGTGTTTCATATCTTATCTTTCATTCCCAAGACTATGATTTTTTTTTCCTCTAAGTACCAATACTTGTTTGTGAGCTTGCAAATTGAAATGTATGTATTCCTTTGCTTGACTTCTCATCACTGTGTAATATGACCTTCAGCTATGCTTTTAGGAAGTGATTATGTATGTCTGAATTTTAAAAAATCTTCAGACTGCAGAAACATTTTTTAAAAACAAATTTTAAAGAAACTTCCACAGAATTTCTTGGCATATAAAACAAGGAAGTCTTCAATAGAAGTAAAAGAAAACTGAATGAGATTTGTACAAAACAGCACATTTGACTGTCAATTATGGACAAAATCACTACAAATAAAACACTTGGTACCTCCAGGGAGGAGGACTGATTGTCATATAGCAAGAATACTGGCCAACCTAGCATAGTTCAGTATGTGGGGTGGAGAGTATATCTCATCACCAGAAAAGTCATTTGAGAATACATTAAAAAATATATTAGTTTGGTTTTGCCAGTGCAGACTTATTCTTGATTAGCAGATAGAGTGTATTTGAAGGAGATTTGCTGTAACCTTTAAACCCTCTGTGTTTTGATATGAGCTAGTGGAGTATAAGGGCCCTTACCTTTGTTTTATAGAGTTTTGTGAGCAAGAAAAAATTTTTGTGAAATTTTAAACAGTATTGAGAATTTTGAACTTTATAAAACTAAAAAATTTCAATGTATTTTTGAAAATAAGTTCTTGTTTTGTCCCTAAAGTACCAAGAAAATGAAAGAACTTTTGGGAAAAGCAGGTTTCAGAATAATTTCAAAGCCAATTGCCATTTCTTAGATCATAAAAGGCCTTAGGATGTTGGTGTTGACTCTTTGGGTTCACTCTTCTTATTCATTGTCCTCTGAGGCTGTCTATATGTAGCAGATGGACCAGATTGTGGCACAGCTGACCTGTTAATTTTCACTATTTCCATTATTAGAAACTTTCACTGGTTATGTCGCAATTTACATCAGCCACAAAAATAGCCAAAATGAATGGATTTTTAAATTATCTTGTAAGCTATTCATTTATAGCCCCAAAACACAGGCAAAATGTCAGTTCAGAATTTTATTTGAGGAGGATATAAATCAACTTGAACAATAATTTTAAATACATGTTAATAATTCTTTTTATTAATCCTCTGAGTTCCAAAGCACAGAGAAAGAATCCCATAGGATTTCAGTAAATGTGAAATTTAAGGATTGGACCATAGTTCATTTTCGTCTGTGAAAGAATATAACTAGTGTCTTCCTGGTGTTTATTATTACTGGTTTGTTGCAAGATTCAACCTGAAAGTTTCTGTTTCCTGCAATAGTTGATCCCAGATCTCTTTATGAATCACAATGCTGATATGCTTTTCTTTCTGCATGTACAACAGTGAACTTTGTGGCAACACATAGGCTTTCCCAAGTTCATAGTTGAGGATTTTAAGCAGTCAGTAAAGACAAAATTAAAGGAGAGAAAATCCAGAGCAAGCTGTGTAAAACTAATCAGTAGGAAATTATGTAAACTTAATTAAATAGGGCATCAAGGGAAGGGCTATGGAGTGTAATGAAATTTTTTTAGAAATGAGGCAAAGCAGCCAAACTAAAACAGGGTTAGTTGAAGTGTTCCCAAAAGGGAAGAAGGGAATATCCTTCCTGCATAAAGAGCATTGCTTGACTTCCTGCCTTATTTTTGGCTGTGAATCTCTATGCCGTGATCCTCAGTGGGGTAGGTATGCAATGAGAGTATGGTGCCAAATGAACCAAAAAAATAGATCTCACTTGCACTATTTATTGAATGAGGTTCATATAGTAAAATGGAGACTGAAATATAGGCATTATGGCCTAGCTGCAATCCTTGACCTTCCATTTGCAAATGGACCAAAATGATTAGCTTAGATTTAGAGAAAATTTACACATTTCACATCTACATACACCAGCTGTAGAAAGACTTGGAAAGAATAGGGAGCTGCCATTTAATGGATACAGAGTTTCAGTTTGGGAAGATTTATAAGGGCTGGGGATGAATGGTAGTGATGTTAGCACAACAATGTGGATGTTTGTAATGCCACTGTACAGTATACCTAAAAAAGGTTAAATGCTAATTTTAATTTTATATATATATATATATATATATATATATATGTTTTTTTACCACAACTAAAAAAATCAAAGCATGTGACTGAGGCTATAAAGAAATAACAAAATAAAACTTTTTATCCCCTTTAGTTAGATAATTTTGTTTAAATTTCCAAACCCAGTTTTAAATGAAGAATTTATATATGCATTTTTTGTCTTCCAAAATTTGACAGTACTATGTTTTACAATATGTCCTCTTCATAAAGAGTTTGTAGGTATATGAGGCAATTACCACTTCTCAAGTGTGCCTAAAACATCTGAATTCTACATTTGCAACCCAAATAATCGATAGCTTTGAGAAAACACTCAATTGTTTCATGTGTATCTACATTTCTAAATTTACCTTTCAAGTAATTAGAAATGGAAAGTTTACATTTCTGTACTTAAAACTTGTTGGGAGAGGCCTAACAGGCAGTTGACTACTCAGATCTGGGGCTTAAAAGAGAAGATGAGACTAGAAAAAGACAGGTAGGAGTCTTCAGACATTGGAGTATTATTTTGTACTACTTCCTGGTATGCTTATTATTTGTGCACTTGTCTCATTCTCCATAACAGATTTCACACTCTTAAAAGGCAATGAAATGCCTCACTCAGCTATTTGATACATGCAGCATTAACACATCATTTTTAACAGGACAGGTGTTGGATAAATTTTTTAAAAATAGAGCTGAATTGAGTCCTAGACAAGGTCTTTCAATATTGCCCAGGCTGACCTTGAACTCCTTGGCTCAAATGGATCCTCTTGCTTCAGCCTTCCAATTAGTTGGGACTACAGGCATCCACCAGCACCCAGTTCAATTGCTGGATCATATGATAATTTGATGTTTACTTTTTTGAGGAACCACTATACTATTTTCCACAGTGGCTGCACCATTTTACATTCCCATGAGCAATATGCAAGCATTCTAATTTCTCCATATCCTTGACAACATTTGTTATGTTGTTTTGGGGTTTATTTATTATTACTTTCTGGATAATACTCATCCAGATAGGTGTGAAGTGGTATCTCATTGTAATTTTGATTTGCATTTTCCTAATATATTAGTGATTTTGAATATCTTTTTATGTGCTTCCCAGCCATCTGTTTAGGTTTGATGGAGAAATATCTATTCAAGTCCTTTGCCCATTTTTTATTTGGGATTTTTTTTTGTTCTTGGATTATAGGAGTTTTCTATATATCTTAATATCAGTTGCTTATCAGGTATATGATTTGCAAATATTTTATCCCATTCTGTGGATTGCCTTTTACTCTGTTGACTATGTGCTTTGGTGCACTTTGATAGTGCCTTTTGTTAATTTTGAGGAAGTCCAATTTATGTTTTTGCTTTGGTGGTCTCGGCTTTTGGTTTCATATCTAAGATCATTTCTAAATCTAGTGGCATGAAACTTTTTTCCCTATGTTTTCTTCTAAGAGTTTTATAATTTTGGTTTTTATGTGTAGATCTTTGATGCACTTTGAATTAATTTTTGTCTATTGTATAACATAAGGATTCAAGTTCATTCTTTTGCATGTGAAGATCCCAAAGACATTTGTTAAAAAGACCTCCTTTACTCATTAAATAGTCTTGGCATTCTTGTTGAAAAATCATTTGGCCATTAGCATATTTCACATAGCATGATGTTTTATTTTTGGACTCTATTTTATTTCTTTGGTCTATATGTCTGTTCTTATTTCAGTACAGTACCACACTGTTTTGATTATGGTAGCTTTGTAGTAAGTTTTGATATCAGGAAATGTGAGACACCAATTTGCTCTTCTTTTATAAGATTGTTTTGACTCTGGGATTCTTGAAATTCTATGTGAATTATAGGACAGTGACATACTTTTACTTGTGGTCTTTGAAGTATTTTATAGGAAGTCCTTTATGATATTTTTATTTAAAATCTCCTTTTGAGGTAATCCTCTGTAGCTCATCTAAGTTTAGGATAAATGGCAGGGTATGATAATTTAAGCCAGTATAGGGCTACTTAAACCTTTAGAGGGAAGAAAAGATTACAGGATAAAGGATTTAAAAAGATACTTTCTTTCTAGAGAAAACAGAGGAAGCCACATTAAAAAAAAAAAAAAAAGTTATCATGCCTTTTGGCTTTTTTAAAAGTTTGATTAGAAAATACTCAGCTATTCAGCATTTGCCTTTAGCAAAGGTTTTAGATTGACTCCTCTCTCACCCATTCTCAATAATCTTCTTTTTTGCTTTATAAATAAATAAGCTTGGGGGATTTTATACTGCAATGCATAACATACGTATGTAATATAGACATACAAAATATACATAGTTAACCACTTTAACAAGCTATAAAAATCAAAATCTTCAGGGGCTACCTTTTATTTTTTAGGATGTATAAATCATAATAGCTTTTAGATAAGTCCTTCTGAACTTGATGAGCTTCATGAAGTCTAACACAGTTACTTTCTGTAGCAGATGTTTGATAATCATTTTTTGGTGAAATTTAAATAAGAATTTTATGTCTGTTTTTTCCTGTTCGATAAATAATAGGCAGTATTTGAAGGAACTTTTCTGGCTTAGTTACTTCATACATCCAGTCACTTAGTTTTCTCCCCTATCTATTTGAAGGAAAGATGTTTGCTAAATTTGTTAGTCATCACATTTTTTTTGAATTTTCTAGACTCAGTCATTTTGATTAAAAGGTAAGAAGTTAGTATTTTCCCATCAATATTTATGTTTATTTGAATTATCAAATTTCTTCTGCTTTGAACTTAAGCATGCTGCAGTCGTTGTTGTCTTCTTTTTAAGTTTATAGGTTTTTTTTGTAATCTCTTATAGTTTTGATTTAATTTTTTTGAATTGCAATTGAATATATTTCCCATGTATTTAAGAACATTTTAAATAAGTGCCCATTTCTTTGTAATGATTTTTCTCAGAAACAAACAAATCCTCAAGCTACTCTAGTAATATTCCTACTCCAGAGTAGTACACCATAGCTCTTGAGAAGAAAACAAAAAATAATTGTTTCTGTGTGTTTTAAGTGGAGAGTAGTTTATTTGATTTACATGAACATTAAGCCATGATAGGTAATGACAGATTTTTCCTAAAGTGTGTTCCGTTACCATTGACATGGATATGTCATAACCTGTTACCCTTGATTTATAGATCTCCCCAGGGAAAATGTTCCAGGAGAGTGAGCAAAAGAATTGTATTCTGGGGAAAGTATCAAGGCAAGAGTGTTGTTATTTCAAACATCACAACATTTCCCTATAGCAGTCTATATCCAAGAATAAATCTGTGTTAGCCAAGCAAATGAATCTGGCCAAGCAAATTTCTGAGAATACATGTGATGGCTGAATTGAGATTTTTTATAACAACAGTGAGTCACTCTATGATACCCATTTCTGGACATCTCAGACTGAGAGATTACTATAAGAGGTATCATGTTAAGTCCAGAGACCAGAAAACCTCTGTACTTGTTCCTAGAACTTTTCATTTATCTGAGTATTTTCCTCTGCTTGTTAGGACTTGTGCTCTCCTGAGCTCCTGCTCTCATATCAGGGGAGTGAATAATTGAATTTGGATAGTTTTTTGGTTTTTGAGTTGGGAGACTGCTTTTCCTGTGGACTATCTATAGAAAAAATGAATCAAATAGAGAACCTGAAGGGAGGCAACTCTGAATGCTTCCCTGGCTATATACATATATGTTTTCTTTGATTTGTTAAACCCTAAGTTAAAAGGAAAGTACTGTCTAAAGTAAGGAGATATTCCCTATATTTATACTATCATCTAAGTATTTACAATGGAGTGTTTTGTATGGTAAATGTCAAAAAGGTTGAGACATGACTTAATTAAATTAAGAGAGGAAACTTTTTTTAATGATGGAAATAGGGGTTTAATAAACTTACATCCTCTTTAACTCCTTTAATATCTGTAATAAACTATGACTGTTCAAGAGTTGAGCAGCCTCTTTTTTGGAGCAATTTATTTATTTTCCTTCAAAATTGGCACCACTTTAGAATTTCTAGTTGAGATCTACTTGGCTAAGACTTCATTTCCCATCCAATTCATTAAAATTGTTGATGTTCAAGCCAGGGAGAGGGTGTTTTCTGGGTCTACTTATGATGGCTCTGTATCAAACCAACAAATGTTTAGAAACTCTCCAAGGCCCATGTGATTTTTTAAAAAGATATTTATTATGTGGAATGAAGAAGCAAACATGTTCTATTTTATACTGTTCAAAACCAAGTCCATTTCCCTTAGGAGTCACTTGTACTAAGAGCTGACCTGGACAGTGAAAGGCACTGTGATGGCTGCTCATCACCCAGAGCTGCTGAACCACTGGCTTCACTCTGTAGCTCAGAGGGACCCCAGTGCTCTATTTCCTTAGTCCTTAGGGTATAAGTACTGGACCTCTGAAATGCAGACCTAAGAAATGCCTGGTGACAGCACTAAAGCTGACATCATTACGAAAACCGAGCAGGAGGTATTGTACCCCTTGTGAAGAAGTTTTAAAAGTTTCTTATATAATCTAAATTCCTCATTAACAAATAAATAGACCTTCCATAGCAGCTAGAAGGAGCCTCATCCCCTTAATTGAACTGTGGCCATGGTCTTCTCATTGGTATCCCTGTAACCCTAAGATCTAGTGAAAAACCTGGCACAGGAAAAAGTATACAGTAAATATTAGATGAAAGAATAGGCAGGAGAACCACTTGAACCTGGAGGGCAGAGGTTGCAGTGAGCTGAGATTGTACCACTGCACTCCAGCCTGGGCCACAGAGGGAGACTTCATCTCAAAAAAAAAAAAAAAAAAGAATAATTCAGTTCTGTATTTTCATTTTTTCCCCTGCAAAAGATCATTTAAACTATTTCTGTATCTCATGGCCTCCAGATTTTGAAATATTTATTATTATACATTGATTAAATAATAATTTATTTGTTTTATAACTTTACTGACCAAAGCCAACCAGGACTTCTGGTCAATATGAGAAAATCATGGTTGGTTAGTACCATAATTTCAGCTCAGGAAAAAAAAAATGGATATTTTATTTGGGTTCTGTAACAAATAAGCTTTTTGAAATAAAAATAACTTCCAAGCCCAACTATTACTTTTGGGGGCATCTATGATTCTGAGCATGCAGACTAAAAATCAATAATATTGTCTAAACTACTCATTTTATAGATAAACATGGTAATGCTTAAGGAGTTAGGGAGAAATGGCTTGCTTGCAAAGTCAAACTAATTAATTCCCATTTCCCAGTTTAGGGTCTATTTTGGATGGATGTATAGGATAGGGCTTGGAGAGGGTATTCTAGAATGAGGCTTTAAGTTCCTGCCTCCTTTTTAACAATTGATGGTGTTAGATTGTTGTTAACATAAATTTGTATAGAATTTATAGATAGAATCCCATTTAACAAATACTGTATTGACTCATATCTAGTTACATATAGTGTCATTATATATCCGCATGATGTAGCTCACAGTCTATACCAGTGTTTTATTGTTGTAAACTGCAAAATTCTATCAGATTTTTAAAATTGCATATGAATAGATGTCATAGACGACTTATTTTTGTCTGGAAAGGATGTGGGAACACCCTCCTTATGGCCCCACGAGAGGGAATGGCTTGAGAGTGCATGTTATTAACTTGAGATCAGGACTAGGCATCCATTAGAGAGTGACCCTTGTGGACAATGGAATCAGCCTTTGTAAGTCCTATAAAGAAAACCAAGGATAACTATGCAGTCAGGGCAATGTCAATGATTTGAGGTGGATCAAGATTCCTATATCCATGATATTTTGCATTTCTGCTGTTATTAACATGTCAGAATATAATAGGTAGTCAATGCAATTTGGTTGTTCCAAAAAAATTAATCACAAGTCCTTACTCGTTTTGCAGGCAATCTTCAAATTAATATATTAATCTCTTTGCTATGGCATTTAAGGACTTTTTATTAAATGCTACAACATTTAATAATTATATTAATTATATGTAAACACCTACATCATTATGAATGTTAGTAATCAACTTTAAGGTGTTTGGACTGAATATTAAGTTTGCTCTTATACACATGTTTTTGTGTGCAGAGTTGCTGAAAGGGTCAAGAAAAGGAATTTGAAACTCTGGGACAGGCAAATATACAGGAAATCATGCAATAGGGAGAGGAATACTTAAGATTTACTTGAAAGATGAACTTTTACTATTTTTTTATCTTAAAATTTTTTTTTTTTTTTTTTTAGAGACAGTCTTGCTTTGTTACCCCAGCTGGAGTGCAGTGGCATGATCATAGCTCACTCTAACTTTTAACTTCTGGGCTCAGGCAATCATCCTGCCTCAGCCTCCCAAGCAGCAGGAACTTCCAGTGTGTGCCACCATGCCTGACTAATTAAAAAAAAAATTTTTTTTTTTAATGAACACATGTCAAAAACTGTATTTAACTAATTAATGAGGGATAGCAGGATAACAAAGCCAGTTCAAAAAAGAATATGAAAAATATGATTTTACATTTCAGAGCACAAAAGGAACACTAAAATAATTAAATTAAAATAATCCAGTTAATGTCTCATAACATGGGTTTACCTATATAGCAAACTTGCATGTGTACCCCTGATCTTAAAAGTTAAAAAACATCATCAACATGACAAAAAGATAAATATTCTTTCATATAGCTCTAAAAAGAGGCAGGATGATCTTAATCTTTGGGATTATCTTTTCTACTACACTAAAAAGATACAATTTAGCAGTTTTCTGTAACATCTAGCTATATGTAATTATACAGTGTCTGAGATTCCATAAATCATATACAGTAAGGTATACAAAATCACATTTGCTAGAGAGTCAGATAACCCTTAGCTGGGCTTGCTACACAATGTTTGTCATTTTGTTTTGTTCTGGGTACATAGTAGGTATATATATTTATGGAGTATGACATATTTGGTTACAGGCATACAATACATCATAATCACATCATGGTAAATGGGCTATTCATCTCCTCAAGCATTTATCGTTTGTGTTACTCACAATCCAGTTATATTTTTTGGTTATTTTAAAAATGTACAATTAAATCAGTATTGACTGTATTCACCCTGTTGTGCTTATCAAATACTATTTTTTTTAGTATACTTTTAAGTTCTGGGGTACATGTGCAGATCGTGTGGGATTTTTACATAGGCAAACACATGCCACGGTAGTTTGCTGCATCCATCCACCCCCCATCATCTACATTAGGTATTTCTCCTAATAGTATCTCTCCCAATCCCCTACCCCTGTTATTCCTCCCCAGCCTCCCCACCCTCAGCCGGCCCCACTGTGTGATGTTTCCCTCCCTGTTTCCATGTGTTCTCATTGTTCAATACCCACTTATGAGTGAGAACATGCGGTGTTTGGTTTTCTGTGTTCCTGTGTCAGTTTGCTGAGAATGATAGTTTCCGGCTTCATCCATGTCCCTGCAAAGTACATGAACTCATCCTTTTTTATGGCCGCATAGTATTCCATGGTATATATGTACCACATTTTCTTTATCCAGTCTATCATTGATGGGCATTTGGGTTGGTTCCAAGTCTTTGCTATTGTAAACAGTGCTGCTATGAACATACATGTGCATGTGTCTTTATAATAGAATGATTTTTTTTTTTGGCTGCAAATGCCTTTTTTAAATATACTTTAAGTTCTGGGGTACATGTGCAGATTGTGCAGGTTTGTTACATAGGTATATACGTGCCATGGTGGTGGTTTGCTGCATCCATCGCCCCATCATCTACATTAGGTATTTCTCCTAATGTTATCCCTTCCTAATCAATCTCCCACTCCACTATTCCTCCCCTAGCCACCCACCCACCAGGCCCTGGTGTGTGATGTTCTCCTCCCTGTGTCTATGTTTTCTCATCGTTCAACACCCACTTATGAGTGAGAACATGCAGTGTTTGGTTTTTTTGTGTTGCTGTGTCAGTTTGCTGAGAATGATGGTTTCCAGTTTCATCCATGTCCCTGCAAAGGACATGAACTCATCCTTTTTTATGGCTGTGTAGTAGTCCATGTTGTATATGTACCACATATTCTTTATCCAGTCTATCGTTGATGGGCACTTGGTTGGTTCCAAGTCTTTGCTATTGTGAACAGTGCCACAATAAACATACTTGTGGATGTGTCTTTATAATAGAATGATTTATAATCCTTCAGGTATGCACCCAGTAATGGGATTGCAAGTGAGAAGGCAAGATTAGAGAAAAAAGTGTGAAAAGAAATGAACAAAGCCTCCAAGAAATATGGGATTATGTGAAAAAACCAAATCTATAATTGATTGGTATACCTGAAAGTGATGGAGAGAACAAAACCAAGTTGGAAAATACTCTTCAAGTTATTATCCAGGATAACTTCCCCAAACTAGCAAGGCAGGCCAACATTCAAATACAGGAAATAGAGAGAACACCACAAAGATATTCCTCAGGAAGGGCAACCCCAAGGCACATAATGATCAGATTCACCAAGGTTGAAATGAAGGAAAAAATGCTAAGGGCAGCCAGAGAGAAAGGTTGGGCTACCCACAAAGGGAAGCTCATCAGACTCACAGCGGATCTCTTGGGAGAAAGCCTACAAGCCAGAAAAGAGTGGGGGCCAATATTCAATATCCTGAAAGAAAAGAATTTTCAACCCAAAATTTCATATCCAGCCAAACTAAGCTTCATAAGCGAAGGAGAAATAAAATCCTTTATGCAACTAAGCAACTGCTGAGAGATTTTGTCACCACCAGGCCTGCCCTACAAGAGCTCCTGAAGGAAGCACTAAACATGAAAAGGAACAACCAGTACCAGCCACCACAAAAACATACCAAACTGTAAAGACCATCAACAGTATGAAGAAACTGCATCATGTAACGGGCAAAACAACCAGCTAGCATCAAAATGGCAGGATCAGTTCGCACATAACAATTTTACCCTTAAAGGCAAATGGGCTAAATGCCCCAATCAAAAGACACAGACTGGCAAATTGGATAAAAAGTCAGAACCCATCGGCGTGCCGTATTCAAGAAACCCATCTCATGTGCAAAGACACACACAGGGTCAAAATAAAGGTATGGAGGAAGATTTACCAAGCAAATGGAGAGCAAAAAAAGCAGAGATTGCAATCCTAGTCTCTGAAAAAAACAGATTTTAAACCAACAAAGATCAAAACAGACAAAGAAGGGCATTAAAGAATGGTAAAGGGCCGGGCGCGGTGGCTCAAGCCTGTAATCCCAGCACTTTGGGAGGCCGAGGCGGGTGGATCACGAGGTCAAGAGATCGAGACCATCCTGGTCAACACGGTGAAACCCCATCTCTACTAAAAATACAAAAAATTAGCTGGGCATGGTAGTGCGTGCCTGTAATCCCAGCTACTCAGGAGGCTGAGACAGGAGAATTGCCTGAACCCAGGAGGCGGAGGTTGCGGTGAGCCGAGATCGCGCCATTGCACTCCAGCCTGGGTAACAAGAGCGAAACTCCGTCCAAAAAAAAAAAAAAAAAAAAGAATGGTAAAGGGACCAATGCAACAAGAAGAGATAACTATCCTAAATATATATATACCTAATACAGGAGCACCCAGAAACATAAAGCAGGTTCTTAATACATGCCAAGAGACATAGACTCCCACCCAATAATAGTGGGTGACTTTAACACCCCATTGTCAATACTAGACAGATCAACGAGGCAGAAAATTAACAAGGATATCCAAGACTTGAACTCAGATCTGGACCAAGCAAACCTAATAGACATGTACAGAACTCCCCACCCCAAAACCACAGAATATACATTCTTCTCAGCACCACATCACACCTACTCTAAAATTGACCACATAATTGAAAGTAAATCACTCCTCAGCAAATGCAAAAGAACAGAAATCGTAACAGTCTCTCAGACCATAGTGCAATCAAATTAGAACTCAGGATTAAGAAACTCACTCAAAACCACACAACTACATGGAAACTAAACTAACTACTGGATAAATAATGAAGGCCAAAATAAAGATGTTCTTCACAACCAATGAGAATGAAGACACATCGTATCAGAATCTCTGGGACACATTTAAAGCAGTGTCTAGAGGGAAATTTATAGCACTAAATGCCCACATGAGAAGTGAGGAATGATCTAAAATCGACACCCTAACATTACAATTAAAAGAACTAGAGGAGCAAGATCAAAGAAATTCCAAAGCTGGCAGAAGACAAGAAATAACTAAGATCAGAGCAGAACTGAAGGAGATAGAGATACAAAAACCCTTCAAAAAATCAATAAATCCAGGAGCTGGTTTTTTCAAAAGATCGACAAAATAGATAGACTGCTAGCCAGACTAATAAAAAAGAAGAGAGAGATGATTCAAATAGTTAGAATAACAAATGATGAAGGGGATATCACCACCAATTCCACAGAAGTACAAACTACCACAGAGATTACTACAAACACCTCTATGCAGATAAACCAGTAAATCTAGAAGAGATTGATAAATTCCTGGACACTTACACCCTCCCAATAGTAAACCAGGAAGAAGTTGAATTCCTGAACAGACCAATAATGAGGTCTGAAGTTGAGGCAGCAATTAATCACCTACCAACCAAAAAAGTCCAGGACCAGATGGTTCACAGCCAAATTCTACCAGACGTACAAAGAGGAGCTGGTATCATTCCTTCTGAACTATTCCAAACAATACAAAAAGAGGAAATCCTCCCTAACTCATTTTATGAGACCAGCATCATCCTGATACCAAAACCTGGGGGAGACACAACTAAAAAAGAAAATTTCAGGCCAAAAAAATTTTTTTTTGCTTGAGATGGGGCCTTACTCTGTTGCCTAGGTTGGTCTTGAACTCCTGGCCTCAAGGAATTCTCCCACCTTGGCCTCCCAAAGTGCTGGCATTATAGATATGAGCCACTGTGTCCAGCCTTAATCTTTTATTTTATTCAGGTATAATATATAGATAATGAAAAGCACAGATTTTTTTTTTTTTGCTAGCACAAATATGAGACAATTTTATCTTTGAAGGGGACAATATCTGCCATCTCGAATCATAATCATGAGAAAATCATGATTCCATTCTGAATAGATCTAGAACAAAATACAGGTTATCTAAACTTGGTAGCAATCTTTTAAACATAAGATTCACATGTCATAAAATTCACCTGTTTATACAAATCAGTGGGTTTTAGTATATTCACAAAGGTGTACAAACATCAGCAGTATGTAATTTCAGAACATTTTTATCACTGCAAAAAAGCAATCTCATTCCCATTAGCAGTCACTCTGCACCTTCCCATTTTGCCATTCCCTCAGCCCCTGAAAACCACTTTCTTTCTCTATCAAATTGCCTATTCTGGATATTTCATATAAACAGAATTCTGTAATATGTGACCTTTTGTGTCTGGCTTCTTTCACTTAGCATAATGTTTTAAAGATTCATTCGTGCTGTAGCATGTATAACACTAGTACTTTATTTTTATGGCTAAATAATATTATATGGATATCCCACATTTGTTTACTCATTTATCAATTGCAGACACTTAAGTTGCTTCCACTTTTTGGCTATGATATATAATGCTGCTATGAACATTTGTGCACAAATTTTTGCATGGCTATATGTTTTCATTTTTCTTGTGTGTATATCTAGTAATGAAATTAATTGCTGGGTTGTATGTTAACTCTATATTTAACTGTTTGAGAAACTGCCAAACTGTTTCCCATGGCTGAACCATTTTATATTACCACCAGCAATGTGTGAGAGTTCCAGTTTCTTTGCACCCTTAGCAACACTTGTTATTTTTATTATGTCCATTTGTGTTTTTTATTATGACCATCCTGGTAGGTAAGGAATAGCTCACTGTGGTTTTGATTTGTCTTTCTTTAATGATAAATGATGTTGAGCATCTTTACATGTGCTTATTGGTTATTTGTATTTACTTGAAGAAATATCTATTTTAATCTTTGCCTATTTTAAAATTATATTATTTGGTTTTTCATTGCTGAGTTTTAAGAGTTCCTTGTATATTCTGGGTGCTAGATTATTATCCGATATCAAATACTTTCTCTCATTTTGTGGGTTGTGTTTTCACTTTTTTAGTGGTGTCTGCTATGGTCCGAATGTTGGTTTTTCCCTCAAATTTATGTATTGGAAATAATCCCCAATGCTATGGTATTAAGAGTTGGGACCATTAGGTGGTGATTAGGTCATGAGGGCTCCACCATCATGAATGGGATTAGTATGCTTATAAAAGAGGCTCAAGGAGCTTGTCTCTGCCCTGCACCATCTGAGGATGTAGCAACAAGGCATAATCCATGAGGAATAGTCCCTCATCAATCACCATATCTGCTGGTGCCTTGATCTTGGACTTCCCAGCCTCTAGAACTTAAAGCAATAAATTATATGTTTATAAGCTATCCAGTCTATAGCATTTTGTTATATCAGCCTAACACTGATTAAGTCAGTGTCCTTTGAAGCACAAAGGTCTTTACATTTTGATAATGACTATTTTAACTAATTTTTATTTGGTTGCATTTACATTGGTATTTTAGCAATATTTTAATCAGTACTTTTTTGCTCATGAATATATCCCACTGAATGTCTTTTCTGAGTATACCTCTTTCATGGCACATACCCAGTTCTCCATGCAAATGAGCTTGTCTCCTATTCTCTGAGAAAACTGAGATTGCTGTAAATTCTTGAGCTTCCTCTGTCTCAACTTAATAAGTTTCCATGTATTTTCACTCTTTTCCCTTTTGTACTCTCTCTCTTTTGAAGAATAGGCATTTTTCTTTTCAAAATGAATACTTCCACCTAGTCCACTCCATCCCTTCTCTTCTTGGACTTTAATTCAGTGATTGGTCTTTTTCTCCACCCTAGCATCAATAATATTTTGTTCTCTATTAATCTTTCTTTGCTGCCTTTATATAATCTCAGGTCTTTGTTGCTCCTTTAAGGAAAAGAATGGAGGAGGCGCTTTGCCCAATTTTATTTTTCCTTTTAGCTACCAACCTCTTTGACTCCTTCCCTTTACTTTTAATCTTGAAAGAGCAGTTTCACTTCATCTAAAATATTACAGTAACCTTCTCAGTGGCCTCAAAGTTTACAGTCTCCCACTTGGACTCCTCTTACACACTTTTCATCAGATGAATCTTCCCAAAGTGAAGTTCTTATCACCTAACTCTCCTGCCTAAAGACGATGACTCATTTAATACGGAGTTATCGATAGGACTTACCAACCTAATATTCAAAGCCCTTCATAACATGTTCTCTCAACTCTGGTAGATCTGAACAACTCCTTCTTTCCTGAACACCCCTTGCCACTAGTTTCCTGTGTAATGCCTGTTCCCTGGAATGCCTGTCTTCCTTCATTCCTATGGAAATTCTGTGTAAAATTTAAACGCCTTCAAGTCTCTGTTGATCATCTCTTCCCCTTCCAGCAGAGGGCACTCTCCAATCTTGGAATCCCTATCACATTTTAAACCTCTATGTGGCCCTTATTATTTGACCTCATATTATAGCTTTTGAAAGTAGATTGTGAACTCTCTGAAGGCAGAGATTTACCTGTCTGTAGACCCTCTCCAGCAACCATCCAGGGCTGGTAGAACTAGTAGGTATTTCTTGAACTGATTTATTAAATTGAGTATTTCTTGAATTATTTTGATTTAAATTGAAAACAAGAACCTGGACACCTACATCTGGAGAAAAATCTTGAAAAGATAAAGCAGAAAACATGGGGTAGACAGTGGGAGGTGAAGCTTAGAAGGCAATTTATGCTTTAGCTTTACAACAAATCAGAGCACCTAGAGTTCAAAACCTCATTTTTCTAAATGTCATTTTTATCTTTGAAAACCAATCAGTACATAGCATATTTACTCTTTATTCTCAAAACACTGAGAGTTTAAAAAAAAAGTGGAACTGGTTGAGTAAAATGATATAAAGTCACCTTATCTGACAAACTGTATCATCTGTTTTGAATGAAGGCCCTAGAATTGTTGTGAAGGATGTCATGTTCATCTCTCAATTATGGAGATAAAAAGTAATGAGTTGCAGGAACTTTGTAAACTCTAAAGTGCTGCGTATAAGTTGACCTTTAAAGTTTAAAAAGACTTCTTAAAAATATAGGTCAGTTTATATGCTTATAGACTACTGTTAGCTGGTTGGTAGGTGGTGGCGGTCTCCCAGCTGGTTCTTTAATGATGGGTGGGTCATGAAGTCAATATTATGACCAAAATCAATATATTCTCAAGGATAAACCCAGCCCCAAACTTTTATATTAAAAAGTTTTACATTAACCTGTGTACTAGATTGTACTCAACCTCCATTATATACGTGGTGTTATTAACTCTATTGGGTATTCAAATCAGATTAAATAGATTAAATATTTACCTGCTTGGGTTGGGTGACTAAAAGTGATTTTCTTTTATTAATTTTTAGGTCTTAATAGGAAAATTATCTTTCATTATTTTATCCTTCCTTTTGGGCTCTTTGAATTGATTTCTAAATTGTAAGTTCTTGAAACCTGATAAATGGTGCCATATATTTTTGTAAACCCTAGTCCTAACAGGACTCCTTTAGTATTATAATTATTCAGTAGTACCGCTAATGATAATCCTTAATATTTATTGAGTGCTTACTAAGGGATAGGCGTGATACTAAATACTGTATATTCATTCTTTCTTTTAGTTCTCATAGGAACTTTGTGAATTATTTCAAAGGAGAAAATGAGACAAATAATTTGTTCAAGGTCACACATTGCATAGATGACGGAGCCAAGATTGGAACCCAGGTGATCGGACTCTAGAGCTTGGGCTCTTAACCACTACATTGTCATCTTTAACAAACGTCTGTTCTCAGTGACACTAATTAGAACCAAACTGTGCGCATGGCATATGTGCGGTGACATCCTGTCTATGTTTTTATTGTGTAATATACCCAGGATACTGTGAGCCTACAGCTGGTGTCGATTAATGATAATGGTGTGGGAATTCAAAAATAATTTCCAGAGCATCCTGAGTACATGACATTACATAATATTCATTTTTCAGTGATCTTTAAATTCTGGGGCTTAAAAGGGACTTGTTATTTGGTTACCCAAAATAGTTTCTTCTTTGTCTAAAAGTTGGATTTGAAATGGAGGTAATATAAGACTACATTGTACTTTCTGATGCTATTTCAGTCAGATTTTTTTCACTTTTATTTTTTCTAAACTTCTCTGAAGGGAAAGGTAGGGACAACATGTGGTTTTTATTTATTTTTTAGTTTTTTAGTTTTTCCTTATAATCTCATCCAATTTCCTGGATAAGAAAAATAAATATAAGTTTAAAGACTTTCTAAGGAATCTTTGCTTCATCTTCAAGTAAGCACTGTCCAAATTTCTAGTGTGTTAAATATATTCAGAGGTATCTATACAATGGAACATATTATTAAAAAGGATGAGTAGGCCAGGCACGGTGGCTCACGCCTATAATTCCACCACTTGGGAGGCCAAGACAAGCAGATCACCTGAGGTCAGGAGTTCAAAACCAGCCTGGCCAATACAGTGAAATCTCATCTCTACTAAAAAGAAAAAAAAGAAAAGAAGAAGAAAAAAAAAAATATATATATATATATATATATAAATTAGCTGGGCATGGTGGTGGGTGCCTGTAATCCCAGCTACTCAGCCAAGGCAGGAGAATCTCTTGAACCCAGGAGGCAGAGGTTGCAGTGAGCCGAGATCACACCACTGCATTCCAGGCTGGGAGACAAGAATGAAACTTCATCTCCGGGGGGGAAAAAAAAAAAAGGATGAGTAAGACAAATATTTTCTGACAAGAAAATATGTCTGCAATATATTGTCAAGTAAAAAGAACATGTCCCAGGAATATCTTCATTATTCTTTTAATAGCCCATTAATATGTAGGTGTTACTGCATATATTAGTAAATGTATAGGAAAATTTTGGGGATTACATATACTAATTGTCATCTATGATTAACTCTGGGGAAAAGAATGAGATTAAGGAAAGGAGTAAGGTGGGACTTTTTTTTTTTTTTTTTTGAGACGGAGTCTCACTCTGTCAACCAGGTTGGAGTGCAGTGGCGTGATATTGGCTCCCTGTAACCCCTGCCTCCGGGGTTCAAGCAATTCTCCTGCTTCAGCCTCCTGAGTAGCTGGGATTACAGGCGCCCACCAACATGCCTGGCTAATTTTTGTATTTTTTAGTAGAGACGGGTTTCACCATGTTGGTCAGTCTGGTCTTGAACTCCTGACCACATGATCTGCCTGCCTTGGCCTCCCAAAGTGCTGGGATTACAGGCATCAAGCACTGCTCCTGGCCAAGTGGGACTTTTTATTCCATATATTTCTGTTTCATTTGAAATTTTATGTTAACTTGTGTATTTGTGAGGTTGTGTTTATTTTTCTTGAAAAATAACTCCCCAAATACAAAATGAACAAAGATAATGAAATACATTTCCATACATCAGTTACTCAAAATAAAGAAATGTAAACATTTTTTCATGTTTGCTTTAGAAAATTTCTAAAATTATAAAGTTTAAGTTTACTGGTTTCTCTTCCCAATTCTGTTTTCATTCTTTCCTCTCTGAAGGCAATGACTGCCGTCAATTTGGTTGGCAGTCATTCCATGTTTTATGCATGTATTACAAAGATGCAAATCCATAAACAATGTATAGTATTTTGCATATTTTA
Source organism: Sapajus apella (assembly GCF_009761245.1). Taxonomy (NCBI): domain Eukaryota; kingdom Metazoa; phylum Chordata; class Mammalia; order Primates; family Cebidae; genus Sapajus; species Sapajus apella. The sequence goes on from NW_022436977.1 coordinate 20,934,394, forward strand.
AATTTGACATACATTAAAATATACTGTATTAATATTAAGCAATTTTTAAAACATTGTTTTCATATCTAATCATGCTGATATCTTCAGATCTAGTTCAAACACTGTATTCCATAGTATGACTATATCACAATTTATCCCATCTCTTATTGCTGGATGGATGTTTTGATGGTTTCTATATTTTTTCTTTTATAGACGATACTTCAGTGGGCATCCCTGTTCATATCTTATTGTGTTCCTGTGTGAGAGGTTCTCTAGGTCAGGACTTCCCAAACTTTTTGTCCATCAAGAGAAAGAAAAGGATTTTTGCATGGCATGCTATAGTAAATAGAGGAGAGATAAATGGCAGGATCTCTGGCTAACAGCCCACAGCCATCTTGAAAGCTGAAGGGATTGTTACTTAATCCTTTAAGGGATTGTTACTTGTAACAACTTGTCTTATCATACATGCTAGGAACCTCTGCTGCAAGGTTTTCTGTTGTAAACTTTAATGTTTATATGAATCACCTCGTGATCTTGTTAAAATGCAGATTTTAACTCTGTAGATTGGAGGTTGTGCCTGAGATGCAGTGTTTCTAATACTATAAGTTCCCAGGTGATTCTGATCCTTTGAGTAGCAAGGCTGTAGCTCTGTGCTGCTCAGCGTGATAGCCACTAGCCACACTGGGCTATTGAGCACTTAAAATGAGACTGGTCTGAACTGAGATGTCTGTAGGTATAAAATACCTATCAGATTTCTCAAGTTTTTTTTTTTTGTTTGTTTGTTTTTGAGACAGTGTCTTCCTTTGTTGCCCAAGCTGGAGTGCAGTGATGTGATCAAAGCTAACTACACACTCAACCTCCTGGGCTCAAGTGGTCCTTGTGCCTCAGCCTCCAGAGGAGCTGGGGCCACAGGTGTGTGCCGCTATGCCTGGCTAATTTTTTGATTTTTTTTTTTTTAAGTAGAGACAGGTCTTACCATGTTGCCCAGGCTGGTCTTGAAATCCTGAGTTAAAACAATTCTCCTGTCTCCGCCTCCCACAGTACTTGGATTATAAGTATGAACACTATGCCCAGCTAAAACGACTTTCAAAGTCCTTAAAATCATAGGAAAATCTTAGAAAGACATGCTGATACTGATAATGGCAGTGGATTACATCTAAATTGACAATGTAATTTTTTTCATCCTTTCACTTCTGAGAGTAAAGGGGGATTTTTAAAAATTATTACATAATTTTTTGAGTACAAAAAATTTATTGATGGTATGCAACAAAGTGGGGCTTTACTGATGCTATGCAACAAAGTGGGGCTCCCTAGACCCCTCCCTCTTCAGGGAATCTGCAGGGAAATTGTGAGGAGGAGAGATTCTCACTGTTGTGGAGGACTGAGTGTGGCAGGGACTCCCCAGCAGCTGAGGGCCTATCTCTTCCTCTTGTATTCTCACTGGGGCTGGTGGTCTGGGAGTCTTACTTTTTGGAGGCCATGTGGGCCATGAGGTTCACCACCCTGTTGCTGTAGCCAAATTCATTGTCATACCAGGAAATGAGCTTGAGAAAGTGGACATTTAGGGTAATGCCAGCCCAGCATTGAAGATAGAAGAGTGAGACAACTTGGTGCTCATTGTAGCCCAGCATGCCCTTTAGGGGACCCTCTGATGCCTACTTCACTACCTCTTCCTCCTCCTTTTTTTTTTTTTTTCTTGAGAGGCTCATTCTATTGCCCAGGCTGGAGTGCAGTGGTGCAATCTAAGCTCCCTGTAGCCTCACTGCCTCCCAGGTTCAAGTGATTCTTGTCTCTCAGCCTCTGGAGTAGCTGGGATCACAGATGTGTGCCACCATGTCTGGCTAATTTTTGTATTTTTAGTAGAGACAGAATTTAACCATATTGACCAGGCTGGTCACAAACTCCAGAACTCAGGTGCTCCACCCGCCTTGTTCTCCCAAAGTGCTGGAATTACAGGCGTGAGCTACCACACCTAGCCTGCTTCACTACCTTCTTGATGTCATCATATTTGGCAGGTTTCTCCAGACAGCAGATCAGATCCATTACCCAACAGTGGTGGGGACACGGAAGGCCATGCCAGTGAGCTTCCTGTTCAGCTTGGGGATGACCTTACCCACAGCCTTGTTAGTGCCAGTAGATGCAGGGATGATGTTCTGGAGAGCCCCACAGCCATTGTGCCACAGTTTCCCAGAGGGGCCATCCATGGTCTTATAGGTGTCAGTGATGGCATGGACTGTGGTCATGAATTGTTCCATGATCCCATAGTTGTCATGGATGACCTTGGCCAGGGGACCTAAGCAGTTGGTGGTACAGGCATTACTGACGATCTTGAGGCTGTTTTTGTACTTTTCATGGTTCATACCCATCACAAACATGCAGATGTCAGAGGGGGCAGAGATGATGACCTTTTTGGCTCCTCCATCTAAATGAGTCCCAGTCTTCTTTATAGTAGTGAAGACACCAGTGGACTCCACAGTATGATTAATGCCAGTGCCAGCATCACCCCATTTGATTTAAGTGGGATCTCACTCTTGGAAGATGGTGATAGGATTTCCACTGGTGACAAATTTCCCATTCTCAGCCTTGATGATGCTATGGAACTTGCTATGGGTGGGATCATACTGGAACATGTAGACCATGTAGTTGAGGTTAACAAGGAGGTCATTCATGGCAACAATATTCACTTTGCCAAAGTTAAAAGCAGCCCTGGTGATCTGGTGCCCAGTGTAGCCAAATTCATTTACCCCAGCCTTCACCTTCACTATGGTGTCCCAGGGGTACAGGTAGCCCTGCACAAGAAGATGCTGCTGTCAGACGGGAAGAGCAGAGATTCTAATTTTCAAAATATTTGTTTCTTCACTGAAAAATTGTTTTATACATTGATGGACTTTAGATTGTTTCTACATTAAAATACCTAAATACATGAAGAAATTTATACCAATTAATTTGACAACTGAAATGACATTTCTTGAGAGACATAACCAAAACTCACCCAGGAAGAAAAAGATAACTGTAATAACCCTATGTCTTCTAAAGAAATTTAATTAATGGTTTAAAATCTCAAAGCCAAAAATAAAACTGTATTCCTAGATTTACTTAAACATTTTACTAGTTCTATACAAACTCTTCCTAGCTGGCTTTTAAAAAAAAAGAAGCTAACAAACTGAAATCATGTGGAAATGGAAATAACCTAGAATAGACAAAACAACTTTGAAAAAGAAAAGGCTGGAGATTTCACTCTCCTTGATTTTAAGATTTAATATAAAGCACCAGTAATCAAAATCATATGGTTTAGGCTTAAGAATATATATACTCATCAGTGAAACAGGATAGAAAGTCCAGAAATGGACCCACATATATGCAGTCAATTTTTTTTTTAAGAAAGTTACCAAGGAAAAATTGGATATCCATGTACAATAACCTCAACATTTATCATACTCCTTATACGAAAATTACAGTTGTCTCTCTGTAACTGGGGGGGATTGGTTCCAGGACTCCTTGAGGATACCAAAATCCCTTATATAAATTGTATCATATTTGCATGTAACCTGTGTACATTCTCTTATATACTTTAAATCATCTCTAGATTACTTATGGTACATAAATGCTATGTTAGTAGCTGTTATATTGTTTTGGGAAAAAATGACAAGAAAATAAGTCTACATGTGTTCAGCACAGATGCAATCATTTTTTTTTAATATTTTTTATCTATAGTTGGTTGAATCCATAGATTGGGAACTCATGGATACAGAGGGTCGATTGTCATTCAAATCAGATCATCCACCTAAATGTAATGGCATCTAGAAGAAATTATAGCAGAAAACCTGCATGGCTTTGGGTTAGCAAAGACTTCTTTAAAAGGAAATGAAAAGCACACATCATCGAAGAAAAAAATGGGGTAAATTGGACTTTATTAAAATTTAAAACTTCTGCCCTAAAATTTAAAACATTGTTTTAAAAAATGCAAAGATAAATCATAGGCACTGAAAAAATGGGAAAACATATCTGATAAAATATCTAGAATATATAATTAACTCTCATAAATCAGTAATAAGACAACCCAGATTTAAAAACAGGCAGAATAGCTAGGCAAACACTACACCAGTGAACATATGCAAATGGCTAATAACCACTTGAAAAGGTGCTCAACATCATTAGTCATCAGGCAAATCCAAATGAGAACCACAATGACATAGCACTATTAGCCACTTTAATGACTGTTGTTAAAAAGATTTATAATACCAAGTGTTGCTGAGAATGTGGAGCTAGTAGAATTATCACATAGAAATGCTGAAAATTAAAATTAAAAAAATTTTTTTAAATGCTGTATGTTATACCCACCTTGCAAAATAGTTTGGCTGTTTCTTATAAAGTTAAACATATAGTAAGCATATGACTCTGCAGCCCCACTCCTAATACCTGTCCACAAAAAGACCTTATCATCCACCTGAGCCCTCAGCTAGAGTCACCCTAAAAGCAGCAGCAGGAGATTCCCACAAGGGAGTACCCCAGACCATCCTTAGAGCTACTTAGGATTCCAAAGAAAGCAGCACTAAATGCCAAGGTAATCAGTACAAAGCATTTTTTAGGGGAACTTAGGGATAGAGTGCTGCAGGGAGTCTCCCTACGGACAGTGAGACAAGGACCTAGGTATGTCTGCTGCCAGGAGGTCAAGTTTTGGAGTTTATATGAATGTTTAAGAATTTTGGCTCAGGACTGAGGCTAGTTTTTGTTGTTGGTTCTTTTATGTTTTGGGAAACAATCTAAACATCTTTATCAGAATGTTCAGAATTCCAGCTTTGGTTCAAGCTTGCAGGGTAAAACGTGAAGCTCAGAGTCACAGAGTACTCAAGGCACTCTATATTTCTCAATCAGGACAGAGAAAAAAGTGGGAGAACCTGGAGGATTCTATAAGGGTTATACATAAATGTTGATAGCAGTTTTATTTATGGTAGAGTCAAACTGGAAATAACCCAAATGTTTATCAGCAGGTAAACTGTGGTACATTCTTATAGGAGAATACTACTCAGCAATAAAAAGGTAGAAGCTTCTGTTGCAGGCAACAATATGAGTTAATCTCAACAGCATTATACTAAATGAAAGAAACCAGAAACAAAGGACTCTATACTGTAATATTCAATTTATTTGAAAATCTAGAAAAAGCAAAGCTGTAATGATAGAAAATAAACCAGTGGTGGTCAGGAGCTGGAAGGAGAGGATGGTATTAACTGTATAGGATAAAAAGGAACTTTTTGGAGGGATGGAAATTTTTTATATCTTGATTTTGGTGTTTATTACATGATGTATACATTTGTCAAAACTCAAACTGTATACTTTAATGGGGCAAATATTTTAAATTGTACTTCTAAAAAGCAGAAAGTATATATTTTAGCCCAAATACTTTCATAAGCACTATATTTTTGCATCTATTCATAATAGCTGTTTTGACAAATAGTTTTATAGGACACCATAAATAATAACTCTATGTTATTTTTAATGTTCAATTTTAGATGCTGCAAAATCATAAGGCTTTTCAATTTTCTGTTTTAGTATAGAATATAAATTCACCCAATTAAAATTGGGAATTCCAACAAAAAATTTTTCCTTTAAGTTGAGATACACCAAAGTACACTTGAGAATAAAATCTCATTTTTATAATTATTTCCTATTTGGAACTGAAACAAATGAAAATAATTTCAGTATTGAAAATTATTGAAATTAATTTAGACCAGTCATGTGATTCAACTGAAAATCCATGCTTCACAGAGTAATTTATAAACTTCAGTAGTTGCACTTGTTAAATTTTTTTTTTAAGTGCACTTGGGTTTTTTGGTCTTTTTGCAGTAGTTAACTTGAATACACATTTTATTCTGGAATAATTTTAGATTTGTAGAAAACTTGGAGAGATAGCACAGAGTTCCCATATGTCTCTCACCCAGTTTTCCTTACTGTTAATGTCTTAATATTTTCATGGTACATTTGTCAAGGTTAAGAAACCAACATTGGCCAGGTGTGGTGATTCATATCTATAATCCCAGCACTTTGGAAGGCCTAGACTGGAGGATCGCATGAGCCCAGGAGTTCAAGACCAGCCTGTAACCTCCATTTCCTGTGTTCAAATGATTCTCCTGCCTCAGCTTCCCGAGTAGCTGGGATTACAGGCATATGCTACCATCCCTGGCTAATTTTTTTATTTTTAGTAGAGATGGGGTTTCATCATGTTGCCCAGGCTGGGCTTGAGCTCCTGACCGCAAGTGATCCACCCGCCTCGAGTTCTAGGATTACAGGCATCACCCACCACACCTGGCCTACATTTTCTTTCTTTATCCACTGAAAGACACTTAGGTTGATTCCATATCTTGTTTATTATGAATAGTGCTGCTGTGAACATAGGAGTATAGATATCTGTTCAAAATACTGTTTTTTTTTCTTTTGGATATATACGTAGTAGTGGAGTTGCTAAATCATATGGTACCTCTATTTTTAATTTTGTAAGGAACCCCCATACCGTTTTCCATGATGAGTGTACTAATTTATTACATTTACGAAAAGTGTACAAGGGTTCCCTTTTCTCCACACCATTGCCAACACCTGTAATCTTTTCTTTTGTATAACAGCCATTCTAACAGGTATGAGGTGATATCTCATTATGGTTTTAATTTTCATTTCTCTGATGAATAGCAATATTGAGAGTTTTTTCATATACCTGTTGGTTATTTGTGTTTCTTCTCTTGAGAAATGTCTATTCAGGTCCTTTGCCCAGTTTTAACCAGGTTATTCTCTTGAATTAATATTCCTTTTTTTCTTTTTTTGAGACCACATCTTGCTCTGTCCCCCAGGCTGGAGTACAGTGGCGCGATCTAGCTTGCCACATCCTCCACCTCCTGGATTCAAGCAATTCTCCTGCCTCACTCTCCTGAGTAGCTGGGATTACAGGCCCATGCCACTACACCCAGCTAATTTTTGTATTTTTAGTAGAGATGGGGTTTCACCATGTTGGTCAGGCTGGTATTGAACTCCTGACCTCATGAATTGCCCACCTTGACCTCCCAAAGTGCTGTGATTACAGATGTGAGCCTCTGCGCCTGGCCAATATTCTTATATATTTTATCCATATAAAATGTATAGTTTGCAAATATTTTCTCTCATTGTATGGAGTATCTCTTCCCTATTTGTTTTCATTGCTGTGTATAAGCTTTTTAGATTTGATGCAATCCTATTTATCTGTTTCCATTTGTTGCCTGTAATTTTGGAGTCATAACCAAAAAATTGTGGAGCTTTCCCCCTGTATTTTTTTTCTAGTAGATTTATAGTTTCATGACTTAAGTTTAAGTCTTTATTTTGAGTTGATTTTTTTATGTAGTATGAAATATACTGATGTCTTTCACCATAATCCAGTACTACATGATTTACTCTGGCTTTCCTTCCTTGCTTCCTTTCTTAACAATGAGAAACAGGCCATCTACTATCTGTATACTTATTTATTTGACCCCTCTATATGTGTAGCTACTAACTTTTTTTTTTTGAGACAGAGTTTCACTCTGTCACCCAGGCTGGAGTGCAGTGGTGTGATCTTGGCTCACTGCAACCTGGGTTCAAGTGATTCTCCTGCCTTAGTCTCCTGAGTAACTGGGATTATAGACGTGCGCCACCACACCCAGATAATTTTTGTATTTTTAATAGAAATGGGATTTCGCCATGTTGGCCAAGCTAATTTGAACTCTTGGTCTCAAGTGGTCCGCCTGCCTCAGTCTCCCAAAGTGCTGAGATTACAGGCATAAGCCACAGCACCCAGCCTGTAGCGACTAACTTTTGAAGTGATACTGATACTTCTTCTGAAAGACTGTGTCTTCTAGTTTTAATATGGAAAGTAATATCTCTATGGTCCCTATGGTCGATAAAATATTTTGTATGGTATACATATTTATAATCAACTTACTTGAGAAAGAAATTTGGAACTTAAATTTTTATTAAATATGAACTTTTGAAAGTTTATCACTGCCAAAAATGTTTATTGCAAAGTAAAAAGGCATTACCAAACAAGAAAATAAAGTCTTTATTTACATCAGTAAAATAAATGACAAAATCATTGTGAAAGGAGCATACAGACTACTATCTAAATGTGTTGCAGCAGGGCTACTCAGATTGTAGGTTAGCTACATGTGCAGGAAATACAATTTCCCCTATTTCCCACTCATTTCACTATCTGGCAGCCTAACAGTTATGTGCATCTCACAAAAGACATGATCAGGAAGAATGAACTGTCCCTAGCCACTTGTGTACATGTATACTTCATTTTTTTCAGCAAGCACTTGCGTGCAGTCTTTGAAAGACAGGTATTAAGTCTGGTATCAGATAATGGTCGGGGAAAGTGATTGCTGGTCGTATTTCAGATTTAACACCATATGAGAAATGTTAATGCATCTTACTATTAGACAAGACCATGACAAAGGCTAGAAATTTAAAGCAAAGATCCTGCAACATTCATAACCACTCACCCCAGCTTATCTTAATGCAACGACTAATAATAGTTTTTGAAAAGTTAACATTCTGATTCAATTGTTAAATATCAAACTTCATGAACTTCCCTAACAGAAGCAGGTAAATTGGACTGGCATGACAGGCTGGGATGAGTAGTTACACATTTATGGCCTACCAGAAGCTGTAAACAATTCCAAGTATAAAGGGTAAGTGATAATAGTCTGGCCAAGGGGTCAGACTGATAGTGAGAGACCACTGGCCACCCTTTACTGCTAAAAAGCAGTAATCTTGATGAAGCCTGGGAGATCTCCACACTTTGCTTTTGCACTGAGGCTGAGAGAGCATCTATGGTCATTACAGTTTGTCTACTTTAAGCCCAGACTGAACGCATAATCTCTACCAAATGCATTGAGACTTGTCCCAGAAATCTGCCCATAGATTTTGACTGTGAAAGAGTCAGAGTTAAGTAACTATGATGCTGAGAAAAGCTGGACTGTCTGGTTTGCGGGAAGTGAGAGAAAAGAGAATATAATGATAAAATTGCATCTGTAAATCACATGGAGTAGGGAGTTAGGAAGGACACACGATATCCCCATTGATTTATCTTTGTGTCAAGAGCTGAAAAATGTAGGAGGATACTGCCTTACTCTTCTGAGCTAATCAAAAGCAGCAGCAAGTATACAGCGAAGTAACATTTAGTTGTTAAGTGGCAGAGAAGAGTGTTGCAGTTTGAAAGTTTATGTTGAATACTAGATACTATATCTAAGTACTGTGGAGGATAGAAAAATATGAAACAGTTCCTTCCTGTTCACAGAGTCTATATATATAAAACTATTATTGTTATCTGTTGCCCAGGCTGGAGTGCAGTGGTGCGATCTCGGCTTGCTGCCACCTCTGCTTCCCAGTTCAAGCAATTCTGCCTCAGCCTCCTGAGTAGCTGGGACTACAGGCCTGCGTCACCATGCTTGGCTTATTTTCTTTTTTTGTATTTTTAGTAAAGATGGGATTTCACCTTGCTGGCCAGGTGGATCTCAAACTCCTGACCTCATGATCTGCCTGCCTTGGCCTCCCAAAGTGCTGGGATTACAGGCATGAGCCACTGTGCCTGGCCGAACCTATGTATTTTTAAGGGATATAAAATGTTTGCACAAAAATGTTTGCATACAGGGGTTTGTCTCATTTCCTCTCTTAGAGCTCAGGCCCTTCATCCAAGTATTCTCAGATTCAGATTTGAAGAATAAGTTAGTATGCCAGGGATCTTTTCCTTTTTCATTATGTAATTAAGTGGCTTCTCACCTTTTCTTTTTTTAGGCAGTCCTCATAGAATTATCATTTCTGTCTTTTAGTTGCCCTCTTATTCCATTATGGAATGAAATTTCTGTTGTCCTAGGTCATCAGTGCATAAGTCATTTGGGGACTAAAAAAAATAAGTGTGCTGTATAGTTGAGGATTTTATTATTTCTGCCCCAAATATTTCGACTTTAATTTTGAAGGCAATATTTCTAAGATGTACTTTTTCATACAGAGAATGTTTATCTTACTTTGATCTGTTCTTGATTCAAGGTCATGTTTAGGAATGTCAGTGTTTTCTGTTATAGATATATATGGTGTAGGACATGAAGCTAAATGATTTAATTTGTCACTGTAGAGCTCAGCCCCTTCTCGCCTGGGCCCTTGAACTGCCTTGGTTGTCAGGCTTCTGTGTATCCACCTAGCGTAGATACTAAGGAGTATGTCCTTAGGCACTCTTTGCATGCTGTCTTGCCTCGCTGTCTTCAAAGGCTGCTTATGAGCTGGTAACTCTTTGTCGAATTAGACTGCAAAATGACTTTCTCTTCTCCCTCGTTTGTAACTGGCTTTCTTATGTGCCCGTGTCTGCTACTTGGAACCTTGCTGCCTACTCTGTCATCTTTTTCAACCTCTGCTTCTGCTTCTAGTCTCTATTCTGTCTGACAGTTCTCTCCACTTACTTCTTGTCTTCTCCTTCTCCTTCATGTCTTAGACACTGTCAACAAATTGGAGGAAGGCTTTTCCTGCAATAGCTAGTACAGCACTTGAGCACTTTTGGCCGTTTTTGTTGCCGGGTGTTCAGGAACTTGATCTGAAACTTAAATACTGTTTTTTTAAAGGTGTTTCTGAATTTGAAGCCAGGGATTTGTCCAGAAACCTGTCTCTATATAAATGTAGTTTTACTTTACCTCTTATGAAATATAGTGACCCATACTAAGAGTATCTCTTGTTTTTAATAAGAGCAGAATAATTTAGTTTTTGTATTTATTTTCCAGCATATTGCCTGAATAGTCTCATATGTTTAAGTCCAGAGGAAAATTCCAGTTCTTCTATGAAGACTTTCTTTACCCTTCTAAAATCTATGCAGACTCTGTCATAGCATTTATTCACATTGCTTTGAAATGTGCATGTTCTCGCCCTTAAAGGCCCTTTGAAATCAAGGAGGGGTTGGGAATGTATTTGTTTCATCTTTGTATTCCCCTCTTTACTACAGCTCTTAAGACAATACCTTGTATATAATAGCTTTCTCCAGAATGTTCTATTGAGCTGAATAATCTGCTGACTCTCAGGTCCCTTTTGTGGTTTGTGGATGATGCTAGTTGAGGGTCCCTCCCACCAAATGTGCCATCTTGAATTTGCTCACGTTAAAACTTGTCTGCCAGTTGCACAGGTTTCTAAGTTTTTCCTATTATCTGTCCCCAAAGATCCTAGCTCTTTGCTGCTTGGGGAAATTTAGTGTAAAACAGAAACAAATGAAGTTATTGTATATTTCCCCTTCCAGAGCCATTTAAAAGATAAAATATTTAAAAATACTCTGTTCTTACAGAAAAATGCCTGTTTGTTCCTCCCCACATTTTTGTGGGGAGCTAGTTCATTCCCCACAATAAAAGAGCCCCATTACTTTTAAAAAGAGCTTTATTGAAATATAATTTACATATCATACAATTCATCTATTTAAAGTACATAATTCAGTGGCTTTAAGTTTATTCACAGAGTTGTACAACCATTACCACAATATAATTTTAGAATGTTTTCATGACCTCTAAAAGAAATCACATGCTCCTTAGCAGTCACTGCATAGTTACCCAGCTTCTGGTCTGAGGCAAAGCACAAATCTGTTTTATGTCTCTATAGATTTGCCAGTGCTGGACATTTCATATAAATGAAATTATACCTACCATGTGTGGTCTTTTGTGACTGGCTTCCTTGACTTGATACTGCTTGATACTTGGTTTTTAAAAATACTCTTGTAATTTCTCCTCAGAACAGATGTCTTATAACTCTCATAAGTCCTTCTGTGGCCTGGTTTTATTGGATTTGTGAGATTTGGTTAAGTTGCGGGATATACTGTTACACATCAAATAACATTGGCTGCTGATGATAATGAAAATGGCCCTGTTTCAGAGCCAAGATTTGGTTATACTTGTATTTCATAAGGCTGATCCAAACAATGAACATAGTCAAATAAATTGGGGTATATGGAACTCCATAATTTTCAGACTGACCCATTTGCTAATGGATTATTTAAGGCTTTGAGGTTTTTAATTCCTAAGGATCTTAAAGCTTTGGAACTGGAAGGGACCCAACAGTCATGAAGCTTAGTCCCTCTTCTCTAACTCCTATCCCATTTTACAGAATTCAGAATGTTCGTTGTTCAAGATCAAATAGATAATAACAGAACCAATTATAGCAAGATTAGACCTGATGTGTGTTGATTCCTAATCCAAGATTCTTTACTTCTTTTTGGATTTTGTTGCTATTGTAGCCTCGGTTTTCTAGAAACAAGAGCCTGACTGGAAATTAAGTGAAGCTTTATTGGGTGGTAAAATTTCAGAAGAGTAAGAGTGAAGGAAAAGAGATGAGAAGTGAGAAGCTTTGAGGAACAAAGCAAGGTGGTGATTCGATTACTATGTTAGTGACTGTGTCATGATGATCCTCAAAGATACACGGCTGATTCTGCAAGCACATAGGCTTGACCAACAGTTGATGAGAACAAAGAGGGAGAGGGAATTTATCTGCCCATTTTCTTTCTGGCTGCTGTTTTCCATTATCAAAGGCCAGTCCATGGAGAGTTAATTCACAGTTCTGAGTGGTGTCATCCAGTCCTGGCTTGGAAAGCCAGATTCTGTGCCCTGGTGAAGGATTTCATACAAGTTGGGAAGTGGTATGGAGAATCCAGAAGCTCTGGGTATATCGTTAATTTGTAGTTAATAGGGAGGATCTCCTTCTCCCCTACAGTGTCCCTGATTGTCCTCAGGAATGATGAGACAATGGTGTGGAAGAAAACTGAGGAGATGTTTAAGGGTCAATGAGATAATGGTGGGGAGGAGAACCGAGGAGGTGTCTGATACACTTGCCAAGAGAGTGTCCTTCCTAGCCTAGGTTTCTGAAGTTATCCTTTTATGACCATGGTAACACGTTTAGCTAGTCTATTTGAAGGAATTACTTAAATTGACAGTCATGTTTTTTTTTCTAACAAGACAGTTTTTCACATTGCTATGGCTGACACTCTTTAGAATATTGAAACATGTAACTAAAACTGTCATTAGGAAACTTGTTCTCTTGGCTATCTCTCTTTGCTAGAAAAAAGAAAACGCCTGGAAAGGCTTTTCAGAATTATAATTGCTTGGTACCTGGGTTTCTGTGTAGATTGCCCCACATGCAGAGATTTCCTCAATTCTATTCTTATTCTTCTTTCCAGATGAATTAACTAGCCTATATTGAGATTTCTACTGCTCTGTCTGTTTAGAGTTTATTTTCACTATATTTGTCCTACCCTCTTTCATTTATATACTACTTCAGGCTTTTTCTATCCTGGTTTGATTATATGCTAATTTTCCTCCTGGATATCTTTAATTTTTGGGAATCCCCCCCACTGCCTTGAATTTTAAATACTTGTTGACTACCTAAATGTAAGTTGGAGTATTTGTTCTAGGCCAAGTTGTCAGAAAGAATTTGGACAGTGGGCAAAGAGATAATTAAAGCTTTAAGCTCTTAAGTGAATAACTGCAAATGAAGATTTTAAAGTTAATTGTTTGGAAAGGTTTGAAGATGAGAGGGAATTGTATGTTGATTAATGAATAAGGGAGGAGGTTATTTCAATGTGAGGACAAATGGGAAGAAATACCAGAATAAGGAGGCAAAATGGTGGTTAGAAAATACCTGCTATAGAAAATGAAGATCACACAAAGAATAGGAGACTTATAATCATGACATTTGTAGAGTCAGAAAATCTTCAGAGCAGGGGGGGACCTTAGAAATAATTGAGTTGAATCCAGTTAATGTATAGGTGAAGAAATTGAGGCTGAAAGAGGCTAAGTGACTTAGATCACACAACAGTTAAGATCAGCACCCAAGATTTGAATTGAGGCCTTTTGATTGCAGATGGTTGTGCCACATCTGCTTTGTAACACAGAGAACCACAGGTATTTTAAGAATGTTTCATATCTCCTTTCCTGAAGAATTGTTTTTACTATCTGGTGGCTTTTTCATAGCAATATTTGGTAAAATTAAAAGGACTTGATTTTTAATTTGTTTTATTTTATTTCTTTATTAAGAGACAGAGTCTCATTCTGTCACCTGATCTGGAGTGCAATGGCATGATCTCAGCTCACTGAAACCTCTGCCTCCCAGGTTCAAGCAATTCTCCTGCCTCAGCCTCCCAAGTAACTGGGATTACTGGCACCTACCACTACACCCAGCTAATTTTTTTTGTATTTTTAATAGAGACATGGTTTTACCATGGCAGGCTGGTCTCAAATTCCTGTCCTCGTGATCTGCCTGCAGTAGCCTCCCAAAGTCCTATGATTACGGGCATGAGCCACCATGCGTGACTATTTTTAATGTTTTAAAATGCATTGCATAGTAAAGCTGGTAGTATATATAGTGACTTTATATTGACGGTATAGTGTCAGTTACAGGACCTCAACAAGCAAAGAGATCCCCTTAGTAGCTGAGGATAGTGCTAATCGTTTAATAAAAGCACTTTAATGGTTGCTTTTGTCATAAAAACATAGACCACTATCTAAACCCAAATCAAGTTATAAGACTTCAGTGTTTTTCTGGAGTCCAAATAATTGTTCTTGTGTTTGATCCTTCTACAGTTCTACTACTGATCCATAAGGTGCCAGAGTCTTTAATCCTGGGGCCAAGTAAAAAATAAAATAAGACACAAACAATTCCCACCCCAGCTACCCACCCTCATTCCTGGTCACAAAGCTTTGTGAGAGAGGAAGGGCTGCATTTCAGATCCCATAGCCAGGTGCCTTTGAGCAGTGCACAAACTGTGCAATCTTAGGAAGCAGCTCCACTCTTTTGGAAGCAGATCCTTGTATACTTTTCATCCTTGTGATTCTGGTATTACCTTTTTGAAAAGTGACATATCACTTACAGTTTTATCCTAAAGAGTTTGCATATGATTAAAATATGGATGAAATCTGATTAGAGGATTATTAATATATTCTCCAAATAATAGAATTAACTATAATTCTATAGAATTATTCTAGCTAGAGTAATTCTATAGAATTATTCTAGCTAGAATAATTCTATTCTTTGGAGGGCAATCCCTATGAAAATAGCATTCAGTTGATAGTTAAAATCTCTTAAACAACTCTTTGTATTAAATGTTTTCGCATTCACTCAAGAGTCAGTTTCTATAATGAAGATGTTGTTTATCGTAAAATTAGTTAATGTGTATTTTAAGAGGCTCTTGGTAAAATCTGGCAGGTTTGGGATTTTTATGGTTGTAAAGAGTTGTTCCAATGGCTCTGGAGAGCAAATGATTGCAGGGAAGATAATATATGTTGGAGGTTGGGATAAAAGCTGCTACCACACCTTGATACTTTCTTACCTCAATGCCTCATTTTCACCTGTGAGCCAATAATTAGGAAAATGAAATAACATTAATACAACCCTGTGTTTTATGTTATTAGTAACTGTTAATCTTTTACTATAACTGCCAGAGATTTTGTGTTTTACAAGACATAAGTAATCATATATACATTATGTCAAGTAGTTGAACATGAGAAGGCAAACAACCATAGATACATTCCATAGGAGTGTTTTTTATAAAATTCACAATTTTGATGCTTTAAAGATTGAGTGCTTACACTGTGCTATTTACTTTCACATATGTGATGACATTTAATCTTGACTATAATTCTATGAAATGGAAATTATCTCATTTTGTAAATAACTTGACTTGCTCAGTGCCTTCTTTTCACATTCTGAATTCTTTCATAAACTGTTATCTGTGCCTGTGACTTTAGTTATCATCTGTAAAATTAGTAATTATATCAAATGTATGTTTCTCACTCTAAGCATCAGATTTTTATATCTGATGATCTTTTTAGCCTCTGTGTTT
The DNA here is from genome assembly GCF_009761245.1 of Sapajus apella. Classification (NCBI taxonomy): domain Eukaryota; kingdom Metazoa; phylum Chordata; class Mammalia; order Primates; family Cebidae; genus Sapajus; species Sapajus apella. Next base: position 20,950,226 of record NW_022436977.1, read on the forward strand.
GAATATCTCAGAACAAACATAGCTCATGGACTTCTCTATCAAACCTGGTCTTCTTCCAGTGTTCTCTTTATTAATGAATGACATCACCATTCATCATCCATCTAATTGTGCAAAACTAGAAACTTAGGTCTTGCCGTAAGCCATCCTTACTCTGGTCTCACATCCAGTGTGTCACAGAGTCTTCACAATTTTACTTCCTACATAACGGAAATCCGTCTGCTTTTCTCCATCTCCACTGCCACTGCTCCCATCCAGGCTCTCTAGCGTCATCTTTTCTGCTATTCCAGAATAAATACTAGTATTTGGGCTTTTCACCCAATTATATTCATTCTCCACAAAGCAACCAGAATGATCTTTGCAAAACACTAATTTCAAGATATCACTACCCATTCTACCCTCCTTAAAACTCTAATGAACTTGACTTCAAGAACTTCCCGTTGCTCTTAAAATAAAGACCAAATCTTTGCTATGACTGGCAAGGACTTCTGTGGTTGCTTTCCTTCTGTGTTGTCTTTTGCCAGTATCCCCCTAACTCTCTGAATTTTTTAATGTACCACATTCCCTCCTGCTACAAACTTTTGCCTTCCCTTTGTTTGAAGTTGTTTTCCTGCTCTAAGTTACCTCCTATTCCATCTGATTTTAGCTTCTTCTGGGAAGCCTTCCCTAACTCCTAATACACAACAGATCTAGTCTTCCTGTAGTATTTTCTCATAATATCATCTACCTCTTCATTGTAACACTTAGCACAGTTACACTGTTGTAATTATTTGTGTGATATTTTAAAAATAGCATGCATCTCTCTTACCAGAACATAAGCTCCCTCATGAAAGGGAGTGTGTCTCATTTTATGTCCTGATATATCCCCATCACCTAGAATACTACCCAGCACATACTAAAACCTAAATATACATTTGTGAATGAATGAACAAATGAATTCAATATTCTCTAGGGCCCTTTCTGGTTTTTAATTCTATAATTCTATAAGGGACAGAGAAGTATACCACTAGATAAGTACTAAATGGAGTGTAATTGTTCACTGTGTTTAAGAAATGGTCACGGTATCTCTTTTAGGGGGCTAAAACTGGTACAGTAGAGTGGGGCTTCCCAAAATCAGAGTGAAAGGACTTCTGGTGTCTAATAATGTTCCTAGGCACTATCTCAGGGTGTCCTGACAAATATTTTGATTCTGAAAATGGAAACAAATGTTATGTAAAAAGTGGCTGTGGAAGCAATAGTACCCAACTAGTAACAAATATACCTTGCAGTCAGCTCTTAGATTCAAATACCATACTCTGGTAAAGGAATGAAGGATCCTTAGAGAAATGGCTGATTCTAGGATGGGGACAGGAAATATACAATATAAGCCTGAAGCATCTTATAGTGCCAGAGAGTAAGTGCTCAAAAGAAACACAATGGTTGCATATGTTAAAGGGACACAGAATTCCAACTTAAAGAGCTCCCAAAGGTCAGTGCTATTTGAGCAACAAAAGTAGTATTGCATTGTAACCCCAAGTATAAAATTGATATACATAAGTCCATACTGATATAAATAAAAGTCTGAATAAAAGGGAGAGAATAGAAAAAGCTATAATAATTGGGAGAAGAGTCAAATCTCCCATGAAGAAAAATTCTAATAATATATGTAACTACTTTGTTCGCAAGGAGGTGGAGCACAACTCCCCACTCCTTAAGTGTAGGCTGTACATAGTGACTTTCTTCCAAAGAATACAGTATATAAATAGGAAAAAAAATAATTTTACAGTGGAAAATTCTGACAGACACTGCCTTACCCAGGCAATGAAGTTCAGCATTAACAGTGATAAATGTTCATAGTATTACTCTTGATATGATGAGATAAAAATGGCACTTTATCTCTGTAGTTCTTCCTCCCTTTAAGTTCGCCCTTCTTATAAAAATCTATAAGCTTAGTTAATCATGAGAAGAACATCAGACAAATCCCCACTGAGAGACATTTTACAAAATACTTGACTAATACTCCTCAAAACTGTCAAGATCACACACACACACACACAAAAAAAAAAAAAACCCAAGGAAAATCTGGAAAACAGTAACAGCCAAGAGAAGCCTAAAGAGATATGTCTGCAAAATATAATGTGAGATCCTAGGTGAGATCCTAGAATAGAAAAAGAGCATTAGGTTAGAACTAAGGAAATGTGAATAAAGTATGGATTTTATTTTAAAATAATAATATTGGTTATTGTGACAAATGTGCTGTACTAATGTAAGATGTTAATAGGAAAGGAAGCTGAGTGTGAGATGTATTGGAACTCTGTAGTATGTCTACAAATGTCAGTCTTTAAAACTATAATATCTTTAAAACTGTTCTTTAGTAAAAATTATTTAAATGTCTTTTTGACTGGGTGCGGTGGCTCATGCCTGTAATCCCAGCACTTCAGGAGGCCTAGGTGGGCAGATCACAAGGTCACGAGTTTGAGACCAGCCTGACCAACATGGTAAAACCCCGACTCTACAAAAAAAAACAAACAAAAATTGGCCGCCCGTGGTGGCACACGCCTATAATCTCAGCTACTCAGGAGGCTGAGGCAGGAGAATCGCTTGAAACTGGAAGGTGGAGGTTGCAGTGAGCTGAGATCAGGCCATTGTACTCTATGTAGCCTGGTCTACAAGACTCCATTTCAAAAAATAAATAAATAAAGTTTTTCTGTTTTTTAAAGTGACTGGGCCAGGCACAGTGGCTCACGCCTGTAATCCCAGCACTTTAGGAGGCCGAGACAGGCGGATTGTCTGAGGTCAGGAATTTGAGACCAGCTGGCTAACATGGTGAAACTTGTCTCTACTAAAAAATACAAAAATTAGCCAAGTGTGGTGGTATATACTTGTAATCTCAGCTACCGGGGTGGCTGAGGCAGGAGAATAACTTCAGTCTGTGAGGCACAGGTTGCAGTGAGTTGAGATCATGCCAGTGCACTCCAGCCTGGGCAACAGAGCAAGACTCTGTCTCATAAAAGAAAAAAAAAAAAAAATGACCAGTGTGCCTCATACCTGTAATTTGGGAGGCTGAGGCATGAGGATCACTTGAGCCCAGGAGTTTAAGACCAGGCTGGGCAACATAGCAAGACCACATTTCTTACCCCGTACACCAAGAAAAGGAGCTAGACATGGTGGCATGTGCCTGTAGTCCCCAGCTACTCAGGAGGCTGAGGTAGGAGGATAGCTTGAGCCCAGGAGGTTAAGGCTATAGTGAGCCATGGTCACACCACTGTACTTCAGCCTGGGTGGCAGAGTGAGACCCTGTCTCAAAAAAGAAAAGAAAAGAAAAGAAAAATGCTCTTTAGTTATCAGATACTCCTCAAGTGTAACTTCTCCATCATTTTTTTGTTTCTAGTGTTTTGAATTTTATTACTTGAGCTAAAATAGTCTAAAGATGTAACCACTCTCTTTTTTGCACACTGCTTAAGATGAGAAGAAATCATTTATATGGAAACTAGAATAGCTGATATTCCAGACTAAGGTAATAAGCTTCTGCATTAATAATTCATAGATGTAATTTTTGTGAAAGATATGGTTTATATTAATCTTCTAGTGTTCCTAAATTTGATTTTTTAAAGAGTTAATTCACTAAACTAGAATTTATTATATTCATATACAGAGTGACATAGGGGTCAGAAAGTTTACTTGTACACATATCCTGCCCACAAGGAGATTATTGTTTAGTGCTGGAGACAAGACATGTTTATAATCAACTAAATCATAAAGTAGAGGGTTATAGCTTTCCAATAAAGATGTTGATAAAGTACTATGCAAAATGAGTAAAGGAAGAGATTACTCCCAATTGGAAAACTCTGAGGTTTCATAGAGGAATTAGTAGGTTGACCTGATCTTAAATAATTTCAGATTCCTCTATGTCAAGAGTTATATATTATTGATACATGTACTTCCAGCACATAGTAGGTAATAAATAACATTTGTGAGGTAGTAATTCAATTTAGAAATTCTAAATTAGTCAAGGAGTTGACTGCAGAGCTGAGTTCTGAGGTACTGTATAAAGTAACAATTCAGTGCTATGCATAGTAATAGCAGCAAAAAGACTATACAGTTATAGGTAGGAAGAAGCAGAATAACTCCACTGAACTATCTGTGATGGAGTGACGAATGACAATAGACCTTGTTCAAACCCTGATTATGAGCTGAAGGAATAACTGCATTTCCTATTAGTCAGATAGTGCTTTGGCCTGATATTAAACTGTTCTCATATTTAGGGCACAACAACAGCATTGTATTCACGTACAGAATGGGTGACAAATACATTTCTCCTTTCTACTCTTCTTCTGCCCTTTCCTTACACTCTGAATGCCCTTTCTAACCACTTCAATCTTCATTTTGTTTCTCCTCCTCCTATATTACTGTGCCGTCTGTTGAAGAACAGTCTTAATTACTAGTTTTATTGTCCTTGATATTTCTTAATCATCTGATCTTCTATGTTGAATTTAAAGTATATATATACATGCATATACAAATATGTACATAGGCATAGTAAACTTCTTATTCCACTTTCCCCTGTTTTTGCATTTTTTAAATTGATTAACTATTGTTGGTGTGGGTTGATCAGCCTTTTGGTATGAATCATTTAAGTGTAGTCAGGAATACAAGATACACCAGAGAAGGGAAGTGAATGTCATAACTTACTAGCCATTTCTCTTTTGTTAGAAAAGATAGCATGACAGGAAAATGAGTCCTTGCCATAAATGCCGTGTTCAAAAATCTAATGTTAAATGGGAAAATATCTACGACACATTACAGAATTTGCTAATCATTTACTTCCCGGACACATCTGACTGAGTAATGCAAGATAGACTAAACTCAATCTAACTGAATTTTGTAAATTATTGAACAAGACTACACTTTACACTGGATTGAACATTTTGTTATTTTTTTCCCACTAACTCATAAGTGTAGGCTTGAGAGTCAGATTAGTTCTAAATGAAATAAAGAAATTTTATTTTTCTTTCCACATCAGAGTTATAGTGTGAGTTATGTGACACAGTTTTATTTATGGGGAACTCACAGGCTTGCAGTCTGAGACAGAAAGTTTAGAGAGGAAATGAACATCAAACTTGTTGTATTAGGGAAGCAAAGGGAATGAGAATTGTTTGTTTGTTTTTAAAAAGCTGTAGTCATCATGTTGAATGCTGCCTACAGTCAGGCAAAATGATTGAAAAGTACTTGCTGGATTTAACAAGAATTTCATCAGTGGCCTTTGCCAGAACCTTTTAGTGACTGAGTGGGAAAGAAGACTCGAAATGGCACCTATACTATCTAAACAACTTCTCTCCTCTATCTTCAAAGGCAGAAACAGAAATAGTAATTAGAAGGGACCTTGGAAGTTTTGTTTGTTTTTTTTTAATTTGAAGATAAGAAAATGTTGAGCAGGTGCATGAGTGAGAGTGAAGATAGGGACTAATTAAAAGAACTTAGTTCTGGAAGAGATAGAAAAAAAAAAAAGAGAATAGGAGAACTTGAGAGAAGTTCAACCTTGGTCAGGAGAAATGTGCCCTCATCCTCTGACACTAGCTTAAGGGTTGTTATGACTGAAACAAACCACAGAGTTTGGAGTAGACATTTCTGGTCTTGTTTTGATTTTGTTGACAAGTGCCCTCTCAGTATATATTATGGGCAATGCTGCATTAGGAGTTGTTCCTTTAATTTTTGTGACATATGATGCAGTTTCTTTGGCCACAGGCTCCTCTTAGGTCAGCATACATTTCTCACTTAGTTCATCCAAGCAGTGCCTTTAGAGAGAATTTACTACAGGGAAGATCTGTCAGGAGCACATGTATAACATTTTTTAGTCACTCCATTTAGTTGGCTTTAGGACAGAATAAAAGCATCCCAGCTGATAAATAAAAAGTACCCGATGTCACCTTTTTAAATGCCTCAAAATAGCATAGGGCTATTCAACTTTTACAATATATAAACAGAAAATATAAAACATTATAGATTTTAAAATATGGGATCAACACTGCTCAGTTGGCAGTTGGTCCAGAGAAAAAATAGGTACCAGCCTCTAATAAGAGAAATATTTGCATAATGGCACATCCCTGACAGGTCCAAAAGGGTCTCCAAATTTTATTACTTCTGTTACACCCTAACAACACTAGTAAGCACATCATAACAGGCATTTTTTGGACAAGAAAATTAAATATTCTTTGGGAGATAAAACACATTTTGATGACTTCGAATGAATGCCAAAGGAATTTGGCAAAAGGCATTCTAGCAAATGCCAAAATAGCAGTCATCCAGGATACTGTGTGTTTGACTCACAGCCAGTCAGGCACAGGCAAAGTCTGAGGGGTCGCTTCTTTACACCACCAGAGTAACACTTAGGAGAATGCTCCAGATGTGTAAATGTTCAAAACTTGAGGTCAGACCAGACCTAAGTGGTATACAACCTGTTCAAGGTTGATTTCATTGCTAGCAATTGTATATTCCTTAAGGTCTTTATGGCATTTCGTCAGCATGGCATGGCAAGACAACAAAAATTTTAAAACCACTGGTTATGTACAGTGTTTTCTGAGTATGGATACCACATCTTGTGACTTAGCCCCAGAAAAGTCACCTGTGACATCATGATTGCAGGCTCTTTGGGGCTTGAACTGAAGTCTGGAAACTGCTACATATGCTCATCAGAAATTTTAAATATAGTACCAGGTCTCAAGCAAATATGGAAATTGAAAACAGAATTCTAACAAGAATTAACAGTATTCTGATAGGCCAGTGGAAATGGGGAGCAAGCAGCATTCACTGTTTCAGGGAGCCAGCTTTAGGGACTGAGGTAACAAAAAGAAGGGGTTAGATATACAAGTGGACAGGTGGTGAGATAGATCCCTAACCTGGGTAGAGGGAAAATAGTTACAAGCACCTAGTTTATTAGGTTAGGGCTAGACTGAGCCTGATATAGAACTCATCAGTATTTGACTAGGGCTTCTGAAATCTTCTCTTCTCCTTCAGTTCCCAAGTTTCAGACTGCCCAAAGCCTGGAAAAACAGCTAAATCTAAAATTAGATAAAGTTGCTGAGGATGCAACTTGGAAGTTGGGGCAGGGAACTAGGCAAGCCCTACATCTCCCTGCTCCAGACAGTGCTAAGTAAGGGGGAAATATTTTCCTAAGATAGATGAACACATAACCCCATTAACTCCCAAAGGAGTATAAAAGGGAACATGTGCTTATTTCACAATAATCTTTTACTGCAAAATTTACTGATGCAGAAACAGACACTAATGTAGGTGGCAAATAAGAAGAATGTAACTCAGTTTCCCAGTGTTTAGAAGTCTGTGAACCCAATTGTAGACCAAGTGAACCTTTAAAAACAACACACAGGTATTACTTGGTTAGGGTAACAGACCATACAAGTAGATAGTCAAATAATTCTAACTAGAAACCTGAAAACATGAATAGCTGAAAAAGGAGGGTTGAATAAACAGTAACATACCTGTGTGATTAGTAAACTTTTAAGAACCCCTTATGGTGAATTATGTCACTGTATGTTTCAAGTAGACAACACTCAATTAGATACCTGCCTGAGGAGCATGTTTTTCATTGACTTTGGATTATCAAAAATTGAGATGCCCAGACTATTGACAAGGAAACAAGAGTAACAGTTTCTACTCAGCAGCCTGGCTAAATTCCAGAACCCTGTGTGACCAGGCAAACTCCTGGAGTCTTTCTAATGACCAATATCAGAGATGCCTTGCCTGTGGCCTATTGTGTTTTCCTGTATAAATGCTTCATGGGAAAATTTATACTGTAGATCAGATAAAAATGAATCATAATCACCTTTTATCAAACAATAAATATCAGACAATGTGCTAAGCCTCAAACATAAATGATCTTATTTAATTCTTATGAATCTTTAAGGACAAACTCTTTCCACCCATTTTATAGAGGAAGCTAACCTAAGAGAGTTCAAACAATTTACCCCAATTCACCCAGTTAGTGTCAGAAGCAGAATTTGAACTCAAGGAGTTTGACTTTTATGCCCATGATTTTAATCTTTATATTCTACATTTTCTCTTTCTATTTTTGAAATTAGCTCAGAACTAAAACCATTTTTGAAATATTAGAATTATTTATTGGTGTAGGGTATAGTTCTCTGATGGAAAAATCTTAGAAACAATGGAATAAATGAAAGCTTCAATTGAATATACACAATGAAAATTATATATGAAAATATTAAGTTGATTTATGCTATATTAAGAAAGAGGCTTAAACAAAAACTATCATTTGGGATATTTATTGGAATTCCTCTTAAAAAAAAATTTGCCTCTTACCAGTTTGAAAAACTTTTTTTAACTTTTAGGTTTGAAAGTATATGTGAAGGTTTTTTTTTTTTTAACATATGTAAATGTGTCACAGGAGTTTATTGTACATATTAATTATCACCCAGGTATTAAGCCCACTACCCAATAGTTATCTTTTCTGCTCCTCCCCCTCTTCCTATCCTCCTTCACATAGACCCCAGTGTTTATTTCCTCCTCTGTGTTTATAAGTTCTTACAATTTAGCTGTAATTAGCTAAATTATGTTTTATCATTTAGTTCCCACTTGTAAGTGAGAACATGCAGTATTTGGTTTCCTGTACCTGCATTAGTAGCTAAGGATAATAGCCTCCAGCTTCATCCATGTTCCTGCAAAAGATTATCTCATTCTTTTTTATGGCTGCATAGTATTCCATAGCATATATGTACCATATTTTCCTTATGCAATCTGTCATTGATGAGCATTTAGGTTGATTCCTTATCTTTGCTATTGTGAATAGTGCTGCAATAAACATTCACATGCATGTGTTTTTATGTCAAAATGATGTATCTTCTGCTGAGTATATACCCAGTAATGGGATTGCTAAGTCTAACAGTAGTTCTGCTTTTAGCTCTTTGTAGCGAGGAATTGCCATACTGTTTTCCACAATGGTTGAACTAATTTACACTCCCACCAACAATGTATAAGTGTTCTCTTTTATCCACAACCTCACCAGCATCTGTTACTTTTTGACTTTTTAATAATAGCCATTCTGACTAGCATGAGATGGTATCTCCTTGTGGTTCTGATTTGCATTTCTCTAATGATCAGTGATGTTGAGCTTTTATTCATATGCTTGTTGGCTGCATGTATGTCTTCTTTTGAGAAGTGTCTGTTCATTTCCTTTGCCTACTTTTTAATGGGGTTGTTTGTTTTTTCTTGTAAATTTAAGCTCCTTATAGATACTGGACATTACATCTTTGTCAGTTTGCAAATATTTTCTCCCATTCTGTAGGTTGGTTGTTTACTCTGTTGACAATTTTTTTTTGATATGCAGAAGCACTTAAGTTTAATTAAATTCCATTTGTCAATTTTTGCCTTCATAGCGATTGCTTTTGGCATCTTTGTCATGAAAGCTTTGCTTGTGCCTATATCCAAGATGGTATTGCTTAGGTTGTCTTCCAGGGTTTTCATAGGTTTGGGTTTTACAGTTAAGTCTTCAATCCATCTTGAGTTGATTTTTGCGTATGATGTAAGGAGGGGATCCAGTTTCAATCTTCCGCATATGGCTAGCCAGTTTTCTCAGCACCATTTATTGAATAAGGAGTCTTTTCCCTATTGTTTTGGTCAGCTTTGTTGAAGATCAGATGGTTGTAGATGTATGGCCTTATTTCTGGGCCATTTTGTTCCATTGGTTTATGTGCCTGTTTTAGTAACAGTACTATGCTGTTTTGGGCATTATAGACTTGTAGTAATTATTTTCTAGCCTGTTTGAATTTTCAAATAGCTCTCAAGGGACCTGATCAATAAATATCTGCACCTGTAATCTATAGAGTTGGAACAGAATAATCATTTGATAAAAATGAAGGATGTTCCCATCTTCAGTTTCTGTAACATTCAAGTAATCTTAAGGCAGATGTAAGAATAAGATGATTGGGGAATACCCTGGAAATAGCCACCAAATACTGGAGTACATGAAATAGGACCAAAAGGGACTAACATTGCCATGGACTGAGTATTTATATCCCCTGCAAAATTCATATGTTGAAACCTAATTCTCATTGTGGTGGTATTAGAAGATGGGGGCTTTGCAAGGTGGTTAGGTCATGAGGATAAAACCCCCATGATTGAGATTAATGACCTTATAAGGGGTTGAGGATACCAGATTTCTTCCCTTCCACCATATGAGGACATATCAAGAAGGCACCATCTATGAACCAAGAAGAGGGCCCTTACCAGACATCATGAATGGCTGGCACCTTAATCTTAGATTCTCAGCCTCCAGAATTGTGAGAAATAAATTTATGTTGTTTATAAGCCACCCAGGTTATGGTATTTTGTTTTAGAAGCCCAAATGGACTAAGACAAACATGATTTTGTTTTTATATTTTCATAGATATGATAAGATAACTGTAATATCCAGTTTCGTGTGGCTTTTTTCTCCTCCGTGGAAGAGACGCCCTGGGCAGAACTTTATATTCTTGCACTTTTCAAGGACTTCAGCCTTCATCTACACCACCTGTTCTAATTATTTTTATCAGCCAAGCAGATAGTTGAGTGTGCAGCATCCATCCATGCAGGCAGGTGGGAGCCCAGAGCACTAGGCTCACTAGGGTTGTAGAGCATGTGAGTGTCTAGTCACTCTGCCAGAACTTTTGGCTAGGAGACTCTAACACTCCTTCTGTATCACTTTAGGGCTGCTGCTTCATTTTTTTTTTCCCCTGGTCTCATTTGGAAAACTTGCTTTGGCAACTTCTTGCTGCTGTAATAGAGAATAGATTTCTTCTCCCTATTTAGTTCAGACCATTATTCTCTCTCTTACCTTTTTCAGACTTTGCACTCTTAAGTATCTCGCATCCAGCACTTCGTCTTCCTCCTTTTCATGTAACTTCAAGTGTGAGGGTGACAGAAAGACTGCAGATTTCATGGAGACAGAGTCAAATCATGCAAAACTTTCATCTTCCTCCTCCTTCACCTTCTCTTTTTTGGGGATCATAATGGTATCCACAGTATCACTGAGCTTTGCTACAAGGTGGAGTTGCCTTTGATTATAGTGTTTAACTAGGGAGAGGCAGAAAGTGAAACATAATTGCTTTTTCCTAGCATAAGGTTTGTTTCCATAAAGCTTGGCAATGAATGAAGCTTACAGGAAGCTAGAAGTTTCACTGAGTCAATCCCTGTTTGCCTCCTTCATCCAGGGCTTTGAAGTGAGTAACACATTATGCATTCCCACAAAGTAGTGCAGAATTACAAATCTTGTCAGTAACACTAGATATTTTCAGTTGTACATTATATTGTTGCTCAAGGAAAAGTAAATAAAAAATAAACAAACAGTAGAGGGCAGAATCAGGATTTATAAATGGAGTGGCTTTCTGATGCTGCTTTTAATACTCTCACCCTGGGTATGGGATTTTGTTACGTAAATCTTAGTAGAGCACCAATTTCTCCTCCTTCCCCCACCCCTCATCCCAGTTCAACAAAAATTAGTTTTGTAAAAAATCAGTGTTGTAATGATCACAAATGTTCAGTCTCATTTAGTCAGTCTAAAGTTATGCCAGAAATTCCATTAAGGAAGTACAGATTTACAACATCAGCTGTCAACTTTTTTGTTTATTTCCCATGTTCCAGTCTCTTTGAGAGCATCAGGCTACCAAGGCAGAGAATTCATGATTTGTTTGTTCACGTATTCATTAATTACAAGAAACATTGAGGTAGAGTACAAAAATGAATAAAACATAGTCCATACTCTTAAAGAATTTATAATCCAAGGAGGCTTTTCACTCATTAGTTCTTTGAGTATTTACTGATGATGTTCTTCAGGTGTTCTCACTTGCAGACTGCTGCGGCTATGCATCAGAGTCACCTGTGCAGTTATTAAAAATTAGCATGGCATATGCCCCACCCCAGACCTAACTGAATCGGAATCTCCAAGCATCTGTTCTGTTTTAAAGCCTGACAGGTGATTCTAATGTTATTACTATAGTGTTGAGAAGCAAATTTACTGTGGAAGATAGCGTTTTCATATGTCTGTACCTCAATCCTGTATAACCTTATATTTTAGTTACCATATCAGCATATGTCAGCCTAAGTCTCCATCTCAACCCTGTACAACCTTATATTTTCATTACCATGTTTTCTCTGTCCTGTTCTCTGTTATGTTCTGTTTACTAATCCTAGCCACTAGAATACCTATAGGTTTAACAGCTTTAACACTGAAATTATCCTGGGGCAGGTAAAATCAAGTTGCTTCTGAATGCCAGAGTCAGTTTATTGGTTCAGATATCACCCATTCTCATTCCTATTGTTGCTTTCCTATTGTGACTGTAAGGTCGAAATCCTGCAAAGCTAAGCATGGTTCTGGTTTCTTTTTTCCTTGAAGCAAAAGAATGCAGCAGTTTTATCTAAAGGGCTTTAAAACAGTGAACCAAATGTAAGTTAAATACGGTGGCAGTAGCCATTCCATAAAGGCTACAAGCTTGTTTTAGGAGTGAAGTGGGGACCTTTTTGGCTTGGTGGCAAAATAAAACTGGCATTGTTTTTTCAATTCAACCTGCCTGGTATTTCTATCATAGCTTTGTCGGTTGATCAGTTTCCTTTCTCTATGGCCTCTTATTCATTCCTTCATTGGGAATCGTAATGGGATCCATGGTATCACTGAGCATATTTTTTGAATACCTACTTATGTCAGGCACTATTAAAGCAGTGGATGTAGTGGCAAATAAAATAGAAGTGGTTCAGTCTATTTCTCTGAGTTTTCCTCAGAGAAAATGTCACTTCTTTGTCAGTGTCTTAACAGCCTTCATCCTGTGCTCCTACCCTCTGAGCCCCAGGAGAGAAAAATTACCTGAATACCCACTGTAGTTTAAAGCTTAAACTGATCCAGTAATTCAGATAGTCCCTTGGGGTGAGGTCATAAATGATGGCCGTAGGTGTCTCCTGGTCTCAGTTGCAATGTCCCTCATCCACTTCTGCTGTCATTTATAGCTGAAATATGTGGCTACAGGCTGCTTGCTCAGAGCCCAGTAGCACTCTGGCTACCTGGGCCTCCCCTTGACTTCTTGTTGCACCCCCCTGAGCCTCTGGTGTGTCTGCTGTCCAGTTCACCCCCTTATAATCTCTCAGTGTCCGTGCCTTATGGGAACTATGGGAGCTCAGGAAACCTGAACCTCAGACTGTTCTCTACCAGGCCTGCTAAAACCCTCAGTCACTGTTTCTGTGCTCCATGTTGTGGTAGAGATTGCCTGAGAGCTGATCTTCTCTAGACTCCCAAACATGAAGAAAGAGTGGGCACTTCACCTTTAGTTTTATCCTCACTTGTTTAATAAATCAGCCTGATTTATCTCCAGGCTGAGGAAGTCAGGGCTCCTTTGCTGCACTTCCATCTCCCATAGTCTGGAAGGGCTGGACTTTTTCCTACATTATATCCTTCTCTTGCCATAGACCTAGCATGGCAGTCACAGTTGGATGGAATATCTTCTGTACACTCCCTTTTGTATGGGCTTGTTGACTGATATAGAAAGGGGAAGAAAAGTATTTTGGAAAAGTCTTTAAGATGGCTTTTTGCTTATAAACTACTGTCTTCCTGCATGTCATAGATTATATTTTTCTCCGCTTGTTCTTTCTCCCTTCCTTTTCTATGTGGTATGCAGTACCTCTTATGAGAAGAGTACACATCCTTGCACCACTGATGTTAGGCTTAAATGTGTAACTTTCTTTGGCCAGTGACATGTGAACAGATATATTACATCTGAGCAGAAGTTTTGAAAGTCAGCACAGGTTTCCACCAGCCCTCTTGGTCAATTCCTTCTGCCACTTCTGCCATGAAAGTGGCATGACCAAAATAAGGGCTGCTGCTTCTGCAAAGGTCACAGATTGAGAGTCATGTAACAGAAACCAAGCTGCTCCTGACCTGCATCCAAACCACTGTGGTGAGAAAATTTTGTTCTTATAAACCATGAAGATTTGGGGTTATTTGTTACTACAGCAAAGCTGACTTAATTATTTCAAAATATTCCATGTTTTGTAACAAGAGTAACTAAATATGGAAAATATTCTAACCTTTAGTTTTTTGTGCTGGTTTCTTTGTTTCACAGTATCAGAGCCCTGGTTTCTTTGTTGCACAGTATCACGGCCCTATCTGCAGGCAACTTGCAATTTCCAAGTACAATTTAGTGATTAAAAAAGACCTTTCAGTGATGAAAAAATACTTGTAAGTCCCACTGAAGTACTGCTTTAACTATACATAAGAAATTACTTAAGCTTTGGCTATTCCAAATATATTTAATGCTCATGTTGTAAGATGAGCCTTCTACCCCCAAAAGTAACTGCATTTTATCTTTGAAATTAAGCAGAAAAACAAACAAAAAACTAAAACCCAGTACTGGTGACAAATGTGTAGCGAATTCACTTCTTCATTCTTCGCAAAGACTGAAATCAATTTTCAGGACCATGAAGAGCTAGAAATTCACCTATTTTCAGAGACCTGTTTGTTTTTTGCTCTGAAGAAAGATGTGTGTTTTTTGCTCTGAAGAAAGAAGTGACCATTGTTATAGAAATAAATGCTATGCATACAGCATATCCAGGTGAAAATTAGAAGTTACTAAAGGATAGAAAGTATTATTTTAAGATTGTGACATTGTTGTAGAAATGTAATATAGAGAAGAAGGTACTAACTCTATTCAGTGGCAGGTTAATTCTGGGTTGTGATCCCAGGGTCATGGTCCACAGTTTGTGAACAACCATAGGATCCTTTCTGTCTGTATTTGTGTGGATGCAAGCAGTATAGCTCAGATTCCAATAAACGCCACAGATTCTTCCTGTTATTTTTTATTCCGTTGTATTTTAGAAATTTGTAAGTATGTAATATTTACTGAGTGGTGACTATACCTGCTGTTTATTTACTTATGCCAGAGGCAAGCAAAAAAACTGGTAGACAGTGAAGAAAGAACTGTTGATCCCACAGTGATCATTTTAGCTACATCCATGCACACATGGTAATTGCCATGAGCAGAATAAATTTTGGAAAAAGAAAAATACAGTGGCTTTTTCCTTTAGAAATGGTTAGGATTCTTGTGGATCTGAGTGGTTGGAGTTTCCCTGCTGATACAGTTTATTTGTGTTTTGTATACAGAAATGCCCACCATTTTCTGTTTGAGAAAATCATTTCATCATGCTCAAACCATGGGTTTGCTAAGAAAAAATAACAGTTCTAACTTCAGATATTTTATTGTGATAGGATTTGCAACTGAATCTGATAACAGATTCATAGTTCAGTTCTGTCAAGTAAATAAATAATAAGTTGTTAAGAAAAGCAACAATGTAAGACATAATCACTTTTAAAGTAATTGTTCATGTGTTATAAAAATGAAAAGGAAAAGAAACTAGAAAGAACATGAGAAATACAGTAATAGATAATCTCCTATATTTTAATACAGTCAAATGCTATTTTAATTTGTAGAATAGGTATGACAAAAGTGGATAATAAGTGGAACATTTTACTTAAGACAAAATATACTGAATGAAATTTGTTTCTTTCAGGAAAGAAAGAGAGGCCAGGCGTAGTGGCCCACACCTGTAATCCCAGCACTTTGGGAGGCCAAGGCAGGTAGATCACTTGAGGTCAATAGTTTGAGATCAGCCTGGCCAACATGAGGAAACGCTGTCTCTACTAAAAATACAAAAAAAAAAAAAAAAAAAAAAAAAATCAGCCAGGCTTGGTGGTGGGCGCCTGTGTTCCCAACTACTCAGGAGGCTGAGACATAAAAATCACTTGAACCCAGGAGGCAGAGGTTGCAGTGAGCCAAGATGATGCCACTAAACTCTAGCCTGGGTGGACAGAGGGAGACTCTACACCTCCCCGTCCCCCCCCGACCCGGCTGCCCCAAAAAAAAAAAAAAAAGAAAGAAAGAAATTAAGGATGGAGGAAGGAAAGAAGGAAATTAGGCTGGCCATAATTTCCAGAGCCAGTATAAGAAAAATGAGTGAGAAAAGGTGTGATTTTCTGGATCGGGTTTCAGAACTTACCCTGTTTAGCAAAGAAAATTGTGTGTTGCCGATTCCTAGAAAGGAAGTAAGTGAGCAGCCACCAAGCCCAGCTCTCAAGATTGGTAGGCTGCTCACCTGCCATTCATTGGGCAGCTATATCTGTTTGCTTTCTGTATACCAGTCATATTTAATACCCCCATTTTCTTAACACTCCCAGGTCTGGGTAATTCTTCCACAGATCTTACTATACCAAATTTTATTCCAAAGCCAACCATATTTCATATTTATACTTAGAATACTAATTAAATCCTGAGTTACCATTTAATGCATAGAGTACCCTAATAATCTGAAAAATGAATGCTTGCTTCTGATTTTGACTTAGATGTTCCTATACTTTGGCAGACAGCATAGATAGCTATAATACATATGGTTACCTATATGTGTGTTTATGTTACCCTATGCATCACTTTTGTTTGCTAGAATGTCCTTCTTCTCAATTTCTGACTTCTTTTAATGTCCATTTAAATGGAATTTCCTCTAGGAAGCCTCCATTCACTCTCTCTTGGCCCCAAGCTAGAAGTTACCTCTTCCCATCTCTACATTCCAATGGCATTTAATTATTTTTATAGGGCGTTTTAATGATATTTTGTTCTATATTATAGTTAATTGTATATATTCGTATCCCCCCCTAATAATGATGATGGTGACAGCAGCTACCATATGTTGAGAAGTTTCCGTTGGCCAGCCACTGGACTAAACTCTTCATTCCTCACAATATCACTGTGAGTTAAGTAGTATTACTCCACTTGTACAAACGAGGAAGTTGAAGCTGAAAGAGCTTGAGCTAGGTGGGCCAAGTTCATACAGCTAGTTGTGGTAAAGTTGAGATTTAAAACCAAATCTGTTATTCTCCAGATATCATACCTATAACCATTCTTCTGTTATTCATTTATGAATTTACTAAGGATGTAGGTTGAGGGTAAATGAAGGAACTCACTTTTACTGAATGTATAATCAGTGTCTGACACTTGACAAAGAACTTTCAGGTATTTTATCATATGAAGTAGATGTTTTTATTTTTTCAGATGAGAAAACCTATGTTCACTATAAACAAAGATAAAAAGAAAAATAATAGACTTTGAGACTATTTTATATAACTGGTAAAGAATGTGTTTCTAAAATTCCACAACTCAAAAACTGGACCAATTTTCCAATTTTAGAAATGATCAAAATAAATGAACAGAAAGTTTACTTCAGGGTAATCTATAATAGGCAAAAACATATGAAACGGTAACTCAACCTCATTAGTAATTAGGGAAACATAAGTTAGAAGAGGAGATATCATTTCATACCTGTAATGTTGGCAAAAACTAAAATGCCTGACATCCAGTTTTGGTAAATGAGAATGCACCTACAATGCACAATGCTAGGTACGAAAGAAAATGGTATGCCACTCTGGAGAACACCCTGGTAATGCAAAGGTTATCATACCCTGTGACCCAGTAATTCCACTTCTTAATGTGTGTCTTAAAGAAATTCTCCCAGGAGACATGTTTAGTGCCAATATTATGAGGGGGTGGACAAATTCTGATTTTCAAACAGTCAAAAATCATAGGGAGTTAAAACAAATTATCTGCCACATATCTGCTGTTTATTTGCTATACTTTTCTCTATGATTAAAATGTTAATAATGTAAAACAAAAGATGAAACAAAGTAAACCTAGATTCCAACTGTCCAACTGTGTCTTGCACATTGTAACACTTAACAAATGTTTATTGAAATTTCCTTTGTGTTCACAATGGTAATAGCAGTCACAATTTACTGAGTGCTTCTTATTGCTAGGTGCTACATATACTTCCATATCCTTCACATCCAACAACCTTACAAGGCAGGTCTTGTTAGATCAGCTACTAGATGAGAACCAGGAAGGTAAATAAAGTATATCTTCTTTCTTGATATCATACTGATTCTCAGAAATTCAGAAAGTATTGCCTTTGTGTCCTGAAAGCATTAATGTTCCACAATTTACAATCAGTTAATAACCTGAGCTCTGAAAATGATCCATTTTAATATAGTAAAAACTGACTTTCAAATACTGTAAATTTTATGTTATTAAAGACTTTCATGTTTGCCAATTCTCCTTGTAATTTTATTTTTAGACTACTGGAGGGATTACCAGTGGGCATGTGTGTGGACTGCAAACAAGTCCAATTTACTTTAAAAGAGGCTTTAAAAATACACTTTACAGTTTTAAAGTCTAGACGTTGAAGTTGAGAGGAGCTTATTTCTTTAAATGAAATAGATGGAAAGGTTTTGTACTAAAACAGCCTCTTTCCCACAAAGAAAGTTCTGTATTGCAAAGCTCAAGGTGCTCTGTAATGGTCTGCCTGTTGCCTCCTCCCTGTTTTCTGTCCACAGCCCTTGGCTTTCTCGTCTGGCCTCTGAGCCTTTGTACATGAAATTTCCTCTGAGTAAAATGTTTTTTCAACATTATAGCTTAGGACTCCTTTGTCAGGCTATAACTGTTACTGCCTCCCTTGCAAACAATTCCTGAGACAACCTCCAGATGGGAGATACTGGGGGACCTGGGGAAATTTAGGGGAGATAGAGGTGTCTTTGGGTATCATCTAGATGGTAGCTACATTTAGGAGGCAGGAATGTCTCTTGTAAACCCCTGACCTCAACCGAGGAGTGTACGTAATTGGTGAGGCTCAAAGATTAGGGCTTTTTGTGTCCCTCCACCCCTATATTTGCATTAATACATATGTAACAGATAAGCTACAGGACCTCTGAGCTCTTCTCACCCATCTTTCCAACATTTCTTCTCCTTAAAATTTGCCCCATTACTTTTTTCAAAACTATGTTCCTGAAGCTTAACCTCCAGGGTCATTTTTCTGATCTCCCTGAGGCCATCCTGTAACAAACGTATATAACCCAGAACTTTGTAACATTAATCTGACTATATGAAAAATGCTATGCAGCTGTGGAAATACTGTTAGACCACTCAGATGATCTAGAGTCAGGGCTGGCTCTTCCATTTCACATGTATCCCTGAGCAAGTCTTCCTTCCTCTCCCTTAGAAGAAAAGTAAGCTCATTGAAATCCTGAAGCAAGCCTACCCTGGCCCACAAAATATGATTGTTAAATTTTTGGTAATCTTGTGAGCTTTTTTTCTTTCTTTAAAAATTATTTAAGTATAAGAATATTCATGATTACCTGCCCTCCCCGCCTTTTTTTTTTTTTTTTTTTTTTTTTTTTTTGGGAAACAGAGTCTTGCTTTGTTGCCCAGGCCCAGGCTGGAGTACAGTGGTATAATCTCAGCTCACTGCAACCTCTGCCTCCCAGGTTCAAGCT
Source organism: Sapajus apella (assembly GCF_009761245.1). NCBI lineage: Eukaryota > Metazoa > Chordata > Mammalia > Primates > Cebidae > Sapajus > Sapajus apella. The sequence goes on from NW_022436977.1 coordinate 20,969,562, forward strand.
ATTCTCCTGCGTTGGCCTCCCGAGTAGCTGAGATTATAGGTACATACCACCAAGCCCAACTAATTGTTGTTGGTGGTGGTTTTTTTTTTTTTTTTTTTTTTTGTTTTGTTTTTTTTTTTTAGTAGAGATGGGGTTTCATCATGTTGGCCAGGCTGGTCTCAAACTCCTGGTCTCAGGTGATCTCTGCACCTCAGCCTGCCAAAGTGCTGGATTACAGGGATGAGCCATTGCACCCAGCCGCCTGCTCTTTTTTTTTATTTTTAAAAATTTTTTAATTTTTTTATGTTGGCCGGGCGCGGTGGCTCAAGCCTGTAATCCCAGCACTTTGGGAGGCCGAGGTGGGTGGATCATGAGGTCAAGAGATCGAGACCATCCTGGTCAACATGGTGAAACCCCGTCTCTACTAAAATTACAAAAAATTAGCTGGGCATGGTGGCGTGTGCCTGTAATCCCAGCTACTCAGGAGGCTGAGGCAGGAGAATTGCCTGAACCCAGGAGGCGGAGGTTGCGGTGAGCCGAGATCGCGCCATTGCACTCCAGCCTGGGTAACAAGAGCAAAACTCCATCTCAAAAAAAAAAAAAAAAATTTTTATGTTAAAATATACATAACATAAACTTTATAATTTTAGCTGTGTTTAAGTACATACACATGATCATGAAGCCATCACTGTTATCCATCTTCAGAGCTTTTTAATTATCCCAAATGGAAACTACTATTCCCTCTTCACAGACGCCAAGTAACCACTCTTCTACTTTCTGTCCCTGTGAATTTAACTACTGTGTGCACCTCATATAAGTGGATATTATTCAATATTTTTCCTTTCGTGTCTGGCTTATTTAACTTGGCATAATGTTTCCAAGGTTCATCTATCTTGTAGCATGTACTAGAATTTTATTCCTTTTAAGGCTAAATACTATTCCATTGTGTGTATATACTACATTTTGTTTATTCATTGATGGATATTTGGGCTGTTTCTACCGTTTGGCTATTATGAATAATGCTTCTATAAACATTGGTGTACAAATACCTGTTCGAATGTCAGTTTTCAATTCTTTTGAATATATACCTAGAAGTAGAATTGCTGGATCACATGGTAATTCCATGTTTAATTTTTGAGGAGTGACCATACCATTTTACATAGCAGCTGTACCATTTTTCATTCCTACCAACAATGTATAGGAGTTCCAGTTTCTCCACATCTTCAGCAACATTTATTATTCTTTTTCTTTTTTTAATAATAGCCATCCTAGTAGATGCAAAGTAGTAATTCATTGTGGTTTTGGTTTGCATTTCCCTAATGATTGGTAATGTTGATCATCATTTCATGTGCTCGCTGGCTGGCAATTTGTATATCTTCTTTGGAAAAATGTTCAAGCTCTTCACCTATTTTAAAAATATAGTTGTTTGGCTTTTTGCGTTGTTGTTGAGTTGTAGGTGTTCCTTATGTGACATATATATGAATCCCTTATCAGATATATGCATTGCAAATCCTTCCATGATATGAATTAGTTACCTTTTGTGAACTGGTTTTAAAGCACAGAAATTATTAAAAATTAAACTGGCCGGGCGCGGTGGCTCAAGCCTGTAATCCCAGCACTTTGGGAGGCCGAGGCGGGTGGATCACGAGGTCAAGAGATCGAGACCATCCTGGTCAACATGGTGAAACTCCGTCTCTACTAAAAATACAAAAAATTAGCTGGGCATGGTGGCGCGTGCCTGTAATCCCAGCTACTCAGGAGGCTGAGGCAGGAGAATTGCCTGAACCCAGGAGGCGGAGGTTGCGGTGAGCCGAGATCGCACCATTGCACTCCAGCCTGGGTAACAAGAGCGAAACTCCGTCTCAAAAAAAAAAAAATAATAATTAAACTATATAAACTAAAAACTTACATATATATGTATATTTGAGACAGGGTCTTGCCCAGGCTGGAGTGCAGTGTTGCAATCTCGGCTCACTGCAACCTCTGCCTCCTAGGCTTAGGCAATCCTCCCATCTTAGCCTCCTGAGTAGCTGGGACCACAGATGTGTACCATTATATCTGGCTAATTTTTGTTTTTTTTTTTTTTTTTGTAGATACTGGGTTTAGCCATGTTGCTCAGGCTGATCTCAAACTCCCAGACTCAAGCGAGCTGCCTGCCTTGGCCTCCTAAAGTGCTGGGATTATAGACATGAACCACTGCACCAGGCCAACACAGTTATATTAAAAACAAAATAAATACTCAAAGCTAATCATTTTATCGTTATCTATGCTCTTCAGGTATTTACATCTATTATATCTAAATGATGGAAATACTATGTAATGGTGTACCACTGTGCGTTTTTTCCCCAACTCTGAATTCAGTGATTTCATGTTGATAGCTTGAAATTACCTGTGATAGAAGTACTTACGCCACTGAAATCAACAAACACTACAAATTAGGGCTTGATTTATTGTTTTGTTGATTGTCTAGACTCAAGAACGTGATGAAGAAAATGTCAATAATTCATTGTCTATAGCTATTACTTGTGAATAGCACAAAAAATTGAGAAATATTCTTCCAGTATTAGAAAATTATTCATTGATTTAGCAAAGAAAGTCACTCATACCACTGATAAATTAATAAAGTTCCAACATACAGCTTTTTGCTTTACTTTTGTCTTAGTTGTTAAAAAAACTATTCATACATTCATGGTGACCCACATTTGAAGAGCTAGTTTTTAAAAATTTATAAACTACTGAGTAAGCATCCTAGGAGCAGGGACTCTGTCTTGTTCATCACTGTAAATCTGGCACCTAGAAAAGTGCCTAGCTGTTCAACAGATGAAGATATATAACTTCTCAGTGTCTCAATTTCTCATCTGTAAATTGAAGACAATAGACCTAAGCTCCTGCAATACTGGGGTGAGCGAAGAGCAAACGTGGTAACAAAGCCGAAAGCACTTTATGAACAAACAGCATTAAGCAAATGTAAGCTGATCTTATTAAGATATATTATGATATAGTGAGCCAAGATTGCACCACTGCATGCCATCCTGGACAACAGAGCAAAACCCTGTCTCAAAAAAAGGAAAAAAATGATATATTTTTATATTATAACATATATTGAATGTATTTATATGTTGGTTTCTTAAAGGACTCTAAGAGAGGTAACGATTTGTATATAATTTCTTTCATTCAAAGAAAACATAAATTTGTTTAATTTCTTTGTAAATAAATATTTTGCAGTCTCATTTGCCTGGTTCAGTGCTAGCTGTTCTGGAAAATACTACTCAAAAGATGCATATTTGCTCATAATGATAACAAATACCACATTTAGAGAATAGAAAAAATTAAGTGGCAAATGCTTGGCATTAGACACTGTGCCAAGGATTTTAGTGCTTCGTTTCTTTTTTTTTTTTTTTTTTTTGGAGTGCAATGGTGCAATCTTGGCCCACTGCAACCTCTGCCTCCTGGGTTCAGGCAATTCTCCTGCATCAGCCTCCCAAGTCCCTGGGATTACAGGCACCCACCACCATGCCCAGCTAATTTTTTTGTATTTTTAGTGGATACAGGGTTTCACAATGTAGGCCAGGCTGGTCTCGAACTTCTCAGCTCAGATGATCCACCCACCTCGGCCTCCTAAAGTGTTGGGATTACAGGCATGAGCCACCGTGCCCAGCTCCCCCCTTTTTTTTCTTAATAGGATACCAAAGATATTTTGACTAGCCTTTCTGATTATTAAAACATTCTTCTTTGAATGCCTTTAAAATACCACAGATATTCTTTTCCAGGGCATCTTGGATGGTGGTAGATCATCATCAGTAAGCATTTAATAGATGGTTACTGTGTGTATTAGCTGTGCTAATAAAAATATCAACTCTAGAATTTACAAAATTGGGTGAAATATGGTCTGCTTAAAATAAATAGGCAATCATAAATGCATTAGAAATATATACCCACATTGGCCGGGCATGGTGGCTCACACCTGTAAATCCCAGAACTTTGGGAGGCCGAGATGGGTGGATCATCTGAGGTCAGGAGTTGGAGACCTGTCTGGCTAACATGGCAAAACTCCGCCTCTACTAAAAATACAAAAATTAGCCGAGTACAGTGGCGCTTGCCTATAGTCCCAGCTACTTAGGAGGCTGAGGCAGGAGAATCGCTTACACCTGGGAAGCAGAGGTTGCAGTGAGCTGAGATCACGCTGCTGCACTCTAGTCTGTGTAGTGGAATGAGACTCCATCTCAAAAAAGAAGAAAAGAGAAAAAAAAAATGTATATATATATACCTACATCAACTGTTAATATCTCTTTTAGCTATCTTAATATGCCAAAAATTATTTCTCTGGAAATCAGCGGCCTATGTCAATAAGACCAAAACAGGGAAGACAAGGAGACAATGCTGGCTTGGGATTTACAGGGCAAAAATCCCTATTTGACTAGATGAGAAGAAATAATAGAAAAAGAAAGGATTAGGGCTGTGGAAGTCAGGGCCTTTTCCTCCTGCCCTGTACACTTTGTCTCACTCCTTGAGTCAGACTAGAATTCTTAGGGGTGCAGCCACAGTCCTGTGCCTGTGGACTTTGCATTAAACAAGTGAATAGATTGAGAACTTAGTGACAGGACATTTTAATGATTATGTCCCACAGTGATATTTATTTTCAGTGTTCTATTTGCAGAGGCCCCTATCAGATTTCCTTACTGAGAATTAATTACTCACGTGCCCAAACTTAATCAAATTTTCCTCATCACTTTATGCAGACAGCCATTAAGAGTAGCTCCACACTTCACTAAAGGAGTTACTCCTCCCTTGTTATAATACCTAAATTCAGCTGAGGCATGAAACAAACAGATTGGTGTATAATGCTTAACTGTTCCTTTGAGGAAAAAGTGATCTTTTCTGTTTGTATATTCTATTTATATTAACTTTTGTCAAAAGTGCCTTTTGAAGTTTATTTCCATAAAGTCACAGAGTCTAATCCCTTGATCTAAACCATATTAAAGACTTTGATGCCAGCCTGTGCTTTGAACAAATATTTCAAATAGATAACATTAACTTAAATAATCCTGCTGCCTGACATACTCTCAGATAAAATATTGATTTAAATGCTAATATAGATGTACAGAGTTCTACTTTCTCTTTCCTTATAAGCGGAAATGGATGAACATTTAGCCTTTCCTAGACAGTGGGATTTGGGCTAATAAAAAAATTAGCCCTTGTGCAGTGGGACTGTAGCAGGGTTTGAAAGTCATGTTTAACTTCGTTGGGGAGTCATGCTATTAGATCAGTGACTTGCCCAAAATCAACTCAATACATGACAATAGATTTATGAGTGTACTGTGTTTAAAATCCTTAGTGACTAATATACTAAATAAATACTGAAATGTAATCATGATAATAAAAAGTAGAATTTGAAAGGCCTTAACCATTTACAAAATACTGACAGATACATGATTTCATTTGATCTAAAAAATTCAGAGGCTGGGTGCCGTGGTTCATGTCTGTAATCTCAGGACTTTGGGAGGCTGATGTGAATGGATCATTTGAGCCCAGGAGTTCAAGACAAGCCTGGCAACATGGTAAAACCATTTCTACAAAAAATTAGCGCAGTGTGGTGGTATGAATCTGTAGTCTTAGCTACTTGGGAGGCTGATCACTGCATTCCAACCTGGACAACACAGTGAGACCCTGGCTCAAAAAAAACAAAAGAATTATGTGAACTACAGCAAGTATTAGTATCTCTTATTATCTAGGGCCACTCTATTTATAAAATTCTAATAGCTAGACTTGAACTCGTCTTCATTTTTTTTTTTTGAGGTGGTGTCTCACTATTTTGCCCAGGCTGCAGTACATTGATGCAGTCTCTGCTCATTGCAACATCCCTCTCCCGGATTCAAGCAGTTCTTCTGCCTCAGCCTCCCAAGTATCTGATACATGCCAACAGGCCAGCTAAGTGTTTGTATTGCTGACCTCAGCTGATTCATCCACCTCAGTCTCCCAAAATACTGGGATTACAGGGATTATGGCCTGTTTCAGGATATAATGAAGAAACACATTATCTGTATGTACAAATATTAACTACATTATAAGGATTCTGATGGTTTCTTAGTAAAACTTCAGCGGTATAACATAATTCCTGTGATTGCTCAGTTCTGTTGGTCTAATATTGTAAGTAGTTTTGGTGGGTTTTGGTCAGATCTTTCTGACCAGATCTGCCACATTTTGTCTCCACTCTGGGTTTGCAGATGTTGCTGTTTAATTAGATTGCTCTGTAGAGGATGACAGAACCAGGAGGTTCATTAGCATAGCTGATAAGTGGCTGGGTTTTGAAGCAAGAGATAATGCTTCTTTGGGTCGTGGGAAGGTGAGGTATTAGTCTTTTTTATTAGACATTATCTGTAAACAGTGAACTTCTCCACCTCTAGGCACTCCCTATATATGAATATTGTATTCTGAACCTTACTCTGTACTCTAGCAAGATAATAAGTATAATGCACATATAAGTCAATCTTTCATTTACTTAAAAGAATAATCCTGTAGTAAAGAAAGAAATGACAACTACTCTGATTCTTGAATACTGGGCAAAGACAAGCCATCCGTAATGGCATAGTCCTTCAATATGACGTAAGCTTTCTCATTCAATGAATGTTTTCCCCTAGTAACTCTTCGGGCTGGCAAACCATGAACGAAAGCGTGTGGACTTGGCAGCCCAACCCTGAATTTTTTGTCTCAAAAATTATTGCAATTTCTGCACCAGAGCTCCAAATGACATTTGTCTGGACAAAGACTTTTCTAAAACTAAAAAGAATGACCTTATTTCACTTAGTGAAATGAGATGTACTCTTAAATAGAATCCATTTTGAATAGTTTGTCTTAGGGCAACACTGTCAAAAAAGATATATTTCATATTCTTCCCATTATCAGAGGAAAATATACTCTTAAAATAGCTTCAGGGCCAGGCATGGTTGCCCACACCTATAATTCCAGCACTTTGGGAGGCCAAGACAGAAGAGTCGCTTGAGACCAGGAGGTTGAGACCCATATGGGCAACATAATGAGACACTATCTCTACAAAAAGTAAAATGTATGGTGGTGCTTGCCTGTAGTCCTAGCAACTCAGAAGTTTGAGGCAGGAGGATCACTTAAGCCCAGGAATTCAAGGCTGCAGTGAGTTATGATGACACCATTATACCCCAGCCTCGGCAATAGAATGAGACCGTTTTGAAAAACAAAAGAAACAAAAACCGTTTCAGTAAGACTTGCGACTTGCTTGGGTCTCATAGTACCGTTTAAAAACTCCTAGTCCTAAGTGGTGATTTGGCACAAGATTAGGCATATTTTTTTCTTTTCCTTTTGAAGTGAAAAACAGAGATCACATATGATTGAATATAGTACTATGGTTTTTACTGATACTTAATAAACAATACCCACCTTCTTTTCCTCTTGTGCTTTCATCCCTAGGAAACCTATGCTTTTCAAGGTTAACCAAGTTTTTAATTGACAAAGCATGTAATCAGCAACTTACACATGCCTGATGTGTTTGTTTAGCTAATGGTTATATAGTTTTCAGGATATCTCAGGCACTGTTAAATTATTTAATCCTCCTAACAACTCTTAAGGTAGGTGTTCTTATTATACCCATTTTAATGGGATATAGAGAGGTTAAGCACTTAGTCTGACATCTCTTAGGTAAAAAGTAGGGGGCTGAGACTTGAACCAAGAAAGTTTGGCCCGAGTCCTTACACTTAACCTCTCTTGTATACTGCTTTTCTTTGGGTGAATACCAGCGTTAGATAAGCTTGCACAGGAAGACCCCTTTCCTCAGACTTGTTTCCCCACTCATCACAGCAGCAGAGTATTTTGTGACTTAGACCCCCTGTCACGCCAGTCTCTGTCCTAACCTTGTTCCAGTTAGGCTAATGTTGAACAAGTGATGAAAGGATTGGTTGAACTGACGCTGAGATTGTCTCTGTTGAAAGTGTCTCCAAACACTTGCATCATTCCTCTTCCTCCTCATCTATTTCTTTTCATTCCTCCAACTTTCCTTATAGGGTCTCCCCAATGAAATTAAGAAAATGTTGAGGATAATTGAAACTTAATATGAAATTAATGTCATAGCTGGGAAAGAAATCCTCATTCAGCCACCAAAGTTAGAGAATGAACCATAGGAGAGATTGTTCTTTACAACCAAGCTGGAATTCTGAATGTATTTTTCAAAGGAAACATTTTTATATGTAATAGTTTTTATTACTTACTTGTTTTCAGAATAGTAAAGGTTTACACTTTCCTTATTTGTTGACTCATTCAATCATTTACTCAGGAACCTTTTAAAGAACACCATGTGCAAGATACTATACCAGGCACCAGGGATACAAATCACCACCAAGGTTAAGTCCATGGCTTCACTTAGCCATTATTAATATCATTGAATCGGTAAGAAAATACTCATTAATTTCTAAGTACCTAAGTTACTAAAGAACTTTGGAAATAAACCTTTTGTGTAACTTAGGGACTTAACCTCAAACTCTTGGGCTCAAGCGAGCCTGAGATGACAGGGGCATACCACCATGCCCAGCTAATTTTTTTGAAATGTTTTTGTAGAGACAGGGTCTTCCTGTGTTGCTCAGGTAAGTCTTAAACTCCTGGCCTCAAGCAGTCATCCTGCCTCAGCTTCTCAAAGTGCTGGAACAAAATACTGACTTTTAGAAATCAGTGTGTGCTTTTCATAATGAGAATCTACTTTTTAAGATACTGTAGGCCAGGTGCAGTGGCTCACATCTGTAATCCCAGCACTTTGGGAGGCCAAGGCAGGTGGATCACCTGAGGTCAGGAGTTTGAGACCAGCCTTGCCAACATGGTGAAACCCTGTCTCTACTAAAAATACAAAATTAGCTGGGCATGGTGGTGCATGCCTGTAGTCACAGCTACTTGGGAGGCTGAGGCAGGAGAATCATTTGAACCCGGGAGGCAGAGGTTGCAGTGAGCCGAGACTGTGCCATTGCCCTCCAGTCTGGGCAACAAGAGTGAAACTCCATCTCGGGGAAAAAAAAAGATACAATAACTTGCCAGTAACCAACAGTGTTTTAGGTAAACCCAAAAGATTGTTAAACCCAGATTAGACTTATGTACCCAGCAAGTGTACCCCCTATTAATTGAGATCAGTGAATAACATTAGTAGTCATATCCTGTAATTTTGACCCCCCCCCCAACACTTCTCAAAATTATATCTGTTCAGTGCAGATGTTTAGGAAGTTAGTCACCAGTTTTGAAAGAGGCATACCAAAATATATTATGTTTTTCTTTCATCTATGAATAGTTAGCCTTATTTAATTTGGTAGGGGAACTTTATCATTTAATGCTGTATTCTGGTATAGACTTGAAATGGCTAAATATACTTAAGTTTTAAGAAGGCTTTAACTAAATGTGATTAGGTGTGTAGTTTTGCAAAGCCTAGAGATGTCAAAAGAATATCTGCAGAGTGTTTAGGAAGGTTTAGAGTCTCTGTGATAGGAAGACTGGAAATGTCATTTATTCAGTGGTGCACTTACAGTCAACCCTCTCTATCCGCAGGCCATTTCACTTGTCTTCAGGATATCCTTGCCTGGGAAACAAAATGTGAGCAAGCAGTGACCCTTTTAGGAGCCTAGGATTTCTTAGGGGGGTTTATTAATTACTTTTATCAATATTTGTCTTTAACTATTGAAGCCTTAAAATGAAGAGTCTTTAGAAACTTGCACATAGCAGTGAAAGTGAACTGATGGTGAGTTCAGGAAGGAAAAAGAAGAGGCAAACAGTAAAGACAGATGGATGCCCACAAATATGAACCGAATAACTCATCTGTTCCCTCTTTAACCTTTGCACTTGAAACCTCTGATTTCTGATCCCACCAAAAGTCTAGTGAAAAATGCCCCTCGGTGTCCCACTGGCATTTTTCTCAAGCCCCATCCTTTTTGACCTCTGGGTAGCATTTTCTCTTGTGACCTCCTGCGCCCTCTTGAGCCTCTTTCTTGCTTTGTGACAGTCTTCTAATTCTCAGATTACTGCTCTGATGATTCCTTTTTTGCTGGCGTCATCTGGGTCTTTTTCTTGTCCTAAATGCAAGTATTCCCTGAGGTTCTGCCCTTTGTCCTTCTCTTTCCTCCTCTACTGTCTCCCTTGGTGATCTCATCTACTTTCATGATGTCACCTCATTTGTATATAGAATAGTCTCACATCTCTAGCTTCAACAATCCAGACCTCTCCCCAGGGCTTTAGTCCCACATTTCCAAAGGCCTGTCAGGTAGCTTCATTAGTACCTCAGTATGTCCAGAACCACGCATCATCTGTCAGCCTTCTTCTATTTCTCTCCTGGGCATCTGTTCTTGAATGACATCAGCATTCTCCAAGTCACCTTTGACTCTTCCCACTCAGTGATCCCCACAACAGTTAGTTGCTTGGACCTGTTGATTTATATCCTAAACATCAGTTGGCTCTGTCGCTAAATTCCCATTGCTACAAAGTTCACTGCTACCGTACTAATCTCTCCGGAGAGCAATTCTTGTCTTCAGTTCTGTACTTAAAACTTTCAAGGATGTAAAGTGTTAGAAAGGAAGAAAGGGAGGGAGGAAGAAGAGAAAAAGGAAGGGAAAAGAAAAGAAGCCTCCTCAGCTGGGTAGCCAAGTCCCTAACCTTCTTTCCTTTTTTCTTTAATCCGCCAAGCAGAAGCAACATACCCACTGCCACTAGCTAAATGTTCTCTTTCTTCTAAATGTATCTGTATCTCTTTTTCACCTGCATTCCAGTTATTAGTGTTCATATTTTATCTCTAGTATTAGAGATCATGGATTCTCATCTTGTTCACCCTGGTACCCTCACCTTGCCCAGTGCTACTATCCTTTAATACGTGGTAGGTACACACTGAAGCATTTTTTTTTAACATTGAGTAATGAAGTTTGAACAACTCCTGCCCACAGTTAGAGTTGCTTTGCCCAGCATAAAAGCTTTAAGGAAGAGTTCCCTGTTGTATTCATGTTTGTTTGACTTCCCTTCTATTTTGTGTGTTTCAAATAATTCATTCCATTATCAAGAATCTCATTTCTAGGTCTGGTTTAGAGAAGAGGTTCTTGAGGCTGGGCATGGTAGTTCACGCCTGTAATCCCAGCACTTTGGGAGGCCAAGGGAGGTGGATGACTTGAGGTCAGGAGTTTGATACCAGCCTGGCCAACATGGTGAAACTCTGTCTCTATTAAAAATATAAAAATTAGCCAGGCGCTCATTAGCCAGCTACTCAGGAGGCTGAAGCAGGAAAATGGCTTGAACTCAGGAGATGGAGATTGCAGTGAGCTGAGATCATGCGACTGCACTACACCCTCAGTGACAGAGTGAGACTGTTTATTTAAAAGGAAAAGAAAAAATAGAGAAGAGGTTCTTGGAAGGCTTCATTTCTGAGGTCAGTCATCACTGTAATCTTAGCTTCTGGTAACTGATTGTTCTGGGGTACCTCACTGTATTCCATAACCACTTGGGTTTCTGCTGTGTGTAAAGCAGAGACAGAAGGCAACTTACTGTCCTCTTGAGTATTTCTAGTAATTCATAGCCAAGCCATCCATGGCAGAAAGTTCCCTCAGCAGAACAGATGCAGCCATTCCAGAGATGGAATCTGCCCTCAGTAATAGCCTGATCAATCTTAGTGGATAATTCCCTTATGAATAGAAATGATTCTTTATGGCCAATATAATGTAGGAGTTGGATAATAAAAATTTCAAAATCCGTTTGAAGGTTAGGGTATGCTGTTAGGGAAGAGTAGCCTCTGTGTTCTGTCTAACATACTCAGGTTCCAAAAGATGCGCTATAGATCTACAGTGTTTACTCCTGGGCAGAATTCTTATTTGATTTTCTGTCTCCTTTCTTAATTTTATAAACAGAGTTGGACAGCCAAACAGGGAACTTAAAAGCAATAAATATTACCTTCTCCCCTTAACCCTGGGTCCAGGAACAAACTCTTAGCAGCCTGTACTCTTGGCATTTCCTCTTAGTACCTAGAAGTACGTAGCAGTCCCAAAGCCCCCAGGAAAGCAATGCCTCAAAAAACTCCATAAAAGTAGTTTTTTTTTTTTTTAAACAGAGTCTGAGTCTGTCACTTAGGCAAGAGTACGGTGGCACAATCACAGCTCACTGCAGCCTTGACTTTCCAGGCTCAAGTAATCCTCCTACCTCAGCCAGCCGAGTAGCTGGGACTACAGGTGTATGCCACCATGCCTAGCTAATTTTTTGTATTTGTAGAGGCAGAGTCTCTCCTTGTTACCCATGCTGGTCTCAGACTCCTGGGATGAAGCATGGCCTCCTGCCATGGCCTCCCAAAGTGCTTGGATTATAGGCATGAGACACCACACCCGGCCAGATTTTATTTTAAAAATGTACAGAAAGACAAATATCTTTTGCATCTTTAAGATTTCTTTGTCACTCCTGCAAAGGTTCCCCCCAGCCAAGTTTAGTGATAGATGCATTGAGCAAGTCTTATTCCCTTTCTGACTTATTATCAGTCATATGTGCTACTGTGACCCATCCCTTAGAAAGCTGGGTAAAGAAGAGATAGTGTGAGCTGAGGCAGTACATTAGTGATTTGTTCATTCATTATTTATTTCCTTATTTTTATTCGTTCAACATTTATTATTTACTACTTGCTAGAAACTGAGATTTGATGATGGGACAGACATGGTTCCTGTCCTCAGGAAGCTAATTTTTAATAGAGGAGCTCTACAAGTTTAATGCTATGATTTTCTTTCTTTCTTTCTTTCT
>NW_022436977.1:20982396-21019509 GCF_009761245.1 Sapajus apella
CTTTCTTTCTTTCTTTCTTCCTTCCTTCCTTCCTTCCTTCCTTCCTTCCTTTCTTTCTTTCTTTCTCTCGCTCTCTCGCTCTCTCGCTCTCTCGCTCTTTCTTTCTGCCACTTTAGAAGGCTGTTTCACTTGTCTTATTAATGCTATGATTCTTAACCTATTTTAGGTCAGGGACTCCTTTGAAAATCTCATGCAAAATCCTCTCCCACCACTGAAAATAAATATACACAAAGTTTTACCTACAAAAACCTTTGGTGTTCCACATGTTAAAAATATCAAGCCTGTGGCTGGGCATGGTGGCTCATGAGAGGCTGAGGTAGGCAGATCACTTGAGATCGGGAGTTCAAGACCAGCCTGGCCAACATGGTGAAACCCCGTCTCTACTAAAAATACAAAACAGTTAGCCAGGTGTGGTGATGCACGACTATAGTCCCAGAATCTCTTGAACCCAGGGGGCAGAGGTTGCAGTGAGCTAAGTTGGTGCCTCTACACTCCAGCCTGGGCAACAGAGCAAGACTCTGTCTCAAAAAATAAAATAAGATGAAATGAAACCTTATAGATGTGGTGGCTCATGCCTGTAATCCCAATACTTCAGAAGAATGAGGCAAGAGAGTTGCCTGAGCCCAGGAGTTTGAGACCAGCTTGGGTAACACAGGGAGACCTCATTTCTACAAAAAAAAAAAAAAATTACAAAAAACACTTACCAAGCACTCCCAGGATGTCAAGACTGCAGTGAGCCATGATCATGCCACTGCACTGTAGCCAGAGCAACAGAGCAAGACCCCATCTCTTAAAAAAAAATTAACTTAAAAAATATTAAATATAAAGATAAACATATCTAACCTTGTAGATGCTAGGAAAATGTAAAGTATGTTAGGATGTTAATGTTCATTTTGATCAGCAGACAGAGGACTTGAGGGTTTAAAAACATTGTTCTCAAAACAGTAAATTTGTCAAATGTTTACATTAACTGCAAATGAAATTCTGGGCCCTGCAGTATCATAAAATTAAAAGCAGAAGTTTATACATATAAGCACACCTTGGAGATATTGCAGGGTCAATTCCAGACCACCACAATAAAGTGGATATTGTAACAAAGCAAGTCACAGATATTTTGGTTTCTCAGTGCATACAAAAGTTATGTTTCACTATACTGTAGTCTGTTAAGTGTGCAATAGCATTATGTCTGGAAAATTTAAAAATACTTTTTTGCTGAAAAATGCTAACAATTAGCTGAGCCTTCAGCGAGTTATAATTTTTTGGCTGGTGGAGGGTCTTGCCTTGATGTTGATGGTTGCTGACTGGTCAGGGTGATGGCTACTGAAGGTGAGGGTGGCTGTGACAATTCTTATAAGACGACAACCATGAAGTTTGCCACATCAATGGACTCTTCCTTTCATGAAAGATTTCTCTGTAGCATGCAATGCTGTTTGACTGCATTATACCCACAGCAGAACTTCTTTCCTTCTCCAACCCTGCCACTTCTTTATCAACTAAGTTTGTGGAATATTCTAAATCTTTGTTGTCATTTCAACAGTGTTCACAGCATCTTCACCAGGAACAGATTCCATCTCAAGGAACCACTTCTGTGCTTATCCATAAGAAGCAATTTCTCATCCCTTCAACTTTAATTTTGAGATTGCAGCAATTTAGTCACATCTCAGGTTCAACTTCTAATTCTAGTTTTCTTGTTACTTCTACTACCTCTACAGCTATTTCCTCCACTGACACTTTGAAACCATAAGGGTTGGAATCAACCTTTTTCAAACTCCTGTTAATGTGGATATTTTGACTTCCTCCCATGAACCACAGATGTTCTTAATAGCATCTAGAATAATGAATCCTTTTCAGTTTTTCAATTTACTTTGCCTAGATCCATCAGAGGAATCACTATTCATGGCAGCTATAGTCTTATGAAATGTACTTCTTAAAAGAAGACTTGAAAATCAAAATTACTCCTTGACCCCTAGGCTACCAACTGAATGTTGAGTTGGCAAGCATAAAACAACATTAATCTCCTGTACACCTCCATCAGACTTCTTTGGTAACCAGGTAAGTTGTCAATGAGCAGTAATATTTTGAAAGGAATTTTTTTTTGAACAGCAGGTTTCAATAATTAACTTAAAGTATTCTGTAAACTGGCCAGGTGCAGTGGCTCACGCCTGTAATCCCAGCATTTTGGGAGGCCGAGGCAGGCGGATCACCTGAAGTCAGGAGTTGGAGACCAGTCTGACCAACATGGAGAAACCCTGTCTCTACAAAAAATAGAAAGTTAGCCGTGCGTGGTGGCGCATGCATATAATCCCAGGTACTTGAGAGGCTAAGGCAGGAGAATCACTTGAATCCGGGAGGCAGAGGTTGCAGTTAGCCAAGATCGTGCCATTGCACTCCAGCCTGGGCAACAAGAACAAAACTTCCTCTCAAACAAACAAACAAACAAAAAATTCTGTAAACCATGCTGTAAACAGATGAACTATCATCCAGGCTTTGTTGTTTCATTTATAGAGGAAAGGCATAATAGATTTAACATAATTCTTAAAGATCCTAGGATTTTCAGAATGGTAAATGAGCACTGGCCTCAACTTAAAGTCAGGAACTGCATTATCCCTTAATCTGAGTCAGCCTATCCTTTGAAGCTTTGAATCCAGGTGTGACTTTACTCCATCTGTGAAAATCCTAGATGGCATCTTCTTCCAGTAGCAGGCTGTTTAATTTATATTAAAAATCTATTGTTTACTGTAGCTACCTTAATAAGTGATCTCAGCTAGATCGTCTGGATAACTTGCTGCAGCTTCTATATCAGCACTTGCTACTTCATCTTGCACTTTTATGTTATAGAGATAGTGGTATGGTTTGGGTTTGTGTCCCTGTCCAAATCTCATATTGAAAGGTAATCCCTAATGCTGGAGGTGGGGCCTGGTGGAAGGTGATTGGACATGGGGGTGGCTTCTCATTAATGGTTTAGCACCATCCCCTAGTGCTGTTCTTGTGATAGAGTTCTCACAAGATCTGGTTGTTTAAAAGTGTGTAGCACCTTCCCCCTCCTCACTCTTTTCCTCCTGCTCTGGCCATGTGAGATGCCTTGCTTCCCCTTTGCCTTTCACCATGATTGTAAGTTCCTGAGGCCTCCCCAGAAACAGAAGCCACTATACTTCCTTTATAGCCTGCAGAACTATGAGCCAATTATAACTCTTTTCTTTGTAAGTTACTCAGTCTCAGGTTATTTCCTTTCTTTTCTTTTCTTTTTTTTTTTTTTTTTTGGGATGGAGTTTTGCTCTTTTTGTCCAGGCTGGAGTGCAATGGTGTGATTTTGGCTCACTGCAACCTCCACTTTGTGGATTCAAGTGATTCTCCTGCCTCATCCTCCCAAGTAGCTAGGATTACAGGCACACACTACCATGCCCAGCTAATTTTGTCATTTTAGTAGAGATAGGGTTTCACCATGTTGCTCAGCCTGATCTCAAACTCCTGACCTCAGATGATCCTCCCACCTTGGCCTCACAAAGTGCTGAGATTATAGGCATAAGCCACTACACCCAGCCTCAGGTATTTCTTTATAGCAGTATGAGAATGGACTTAATACAGATGGCTTCTTTCCTTAAACCTCATGAACCAACCTCTGCTAGCTTCAAACTTTTCTTGTGCAGCTTTCTTATCTCTCTCAAACTTCATAGAATTGAGGAGAGTTAAGGCCTTGCTCTGGATTATGCTTTGATGTAAGGGAATGTTGCATCTTGTGTGATCTTCTATCCAGACCACTAAAACTTTCTGCATATCAGCATGAAGACTGTTTTACTCTCCTATTATTCATGTGGTCTCTGGAGTAGCACTTCGATTTTCCTTCAAGAATTCTTCCTTTGCATTTGCAACTTGGCTTACTATTTGGCTCGAGAAGCCTAGCTTTCAGCCTGTCTCAGCTTTCAACGTGGTTTTCTCACTAAGCTTCATCATTTCTAGCTTTTGATTGAAAGTTAAAGACATGTGACTTTTCCTCTTATTTGAACACTTACATGCCATTGTAGGGTTATTAATTGGCTAATTTCAATATTGTTGTGTCTCAGGGTATAGGGAGGCCCAAAGAGAGGAATTAAATTGGGGGGAACAGCTGGTCAATGGAGCTGTGAGGACACATAAAACATTTATTAAGTTTGCCATCTTCTATGGGCATGGTTTATGGTGCTCCAAAACAATTACAGTAGTAACATTAAGGATTGCAGATCACTGTAAGAAAAATAATCATAATGGAAAACTTTGAAATATTGCAAGATACAACAAAATGTGACACAGAGACATGAACTGTGCATGTGCTATTGAAAAAATGGTACTGACAGCCTTGCTTGATGCTGGGTTGCCACAAACCTTCAATTTATTTAAAACAAAAACCAAAAAACTTAGTATCTGTGAGTCACAATAAAGTGAAGCACAATAAAATGAGATATGCTTGCACTTATATGTACACATATAGGTATACATACAGGTTAAATAAAAACTATGGCATTTTCTCTGGAAGTTTGATTTAACATTCATTTGAAATACCTTGACTCACTGGTGTGGGTGTGTTACTGTATTTCTTGTAAGGACACCTTCCTTCTTGAGAGAATGCTGGTTTGAAAAATAAATATGAGAGTTCTTGGTCCAAATTCCTATTATAGGTTAAAAATCAAATTGTTTTACAGAAAATGTTTAATCAAACCATGCTGCTAAAATACGGGGCAAAACAATTCATAATGCTGGATTCCCAATAATTTATTCATTCAACATCAGCAAATATTTATTGAGTGTTTACTGCTTGCTGGACACTGTTCTAGGCCCTTTTGTTGATCAGTGAATGAAAGAGACAAAATTCATGTCCTCATAAATTCTAGCAGGGATCCAGGGATGGGGAATAAGCAATGAACAATATACATAAAAATATGAGTAAATGATATAATATGTGTTATATTAGAAAGTGATAAGCACTATAGAAGAAAACAGAGTGGGGTAAGGAGTATAGGGACTGCTGGAGCTGGGCGGATGGTTGTAATATCAAGTATACGTATCACATACAGTAGTCAGTGTGGGCTTTGTTGAGAAGGTGAGATTGAACACTTGAAGGAAGTAAAAGAATCATTTCTAGCAGAAGAATTATAGCCAAGGGCGTAAATAAGATTATAACTGTAATGTGTGACAAACAGCAAGGAGACTAGTGTGTTTGGGGTAGAGTAGGATGATGGAGACAGTAATATGAAATGAGATCAGAAAGTTATAGGGACATTTTTAGGACTTTGGCTTTTAGTGTTAAGTGAAATAGGGAGCCATTGCCGGGTTTTAACAATCTACATCTGGGTGTTGTGTGATCATTGGAATGTTAAGAGGAGTGATTGAAAGTGGCTTACTTTTTTTTTTTTTTTTTTTTTGAGATGGAGTCTCCCTCTATAGCCCAGGCTGGAGTGCAGTGGCATGATCTTGGCTCACTGCAACCTCCACCTCCCGGGTCCCAGTTCAAGCGATTCTCCTACCTCAGCCTCCCAAGTAGCTGGGATTATAGGCACAAGCCACCATGCCCTGCTAATTTTTGTATTTTTTAGTTGAGACGGGATTTCACCATGTTGGCCAATCTGGTTTTGAACTCCTGACCTCGTGATCCGCCTGCCTCGGCCTCCCAAAGGGATTACAGGCATGAGCCACCGTGCCCGGCCTGTGACTTAAATGTTTAAAGGCACTACCCTGACTGCTGTGTTGATGATGGACTGATTAAGGGGCAAGGGTAGAGGCAGGGAGACTAACTGAGAGCAGTCTGGGCTAAAGACAATGGTGGTGGCTTGGACCAGGGTGATTGATAGTGATGGAGGTGGTGGGATGTGGTTAGATTCTGAATACATTTTGAAGATAGAAATGATACGATTTTCTGACTGATTAAATAGATGTGTAGTATGAAAGAGTAGACTCCAGGATGATTCCAGGGTTTTTGATCTGAGCAACTACAAGGATGAAGTTGCCATCAACTGAAATGGGAAAGGCTGTGGTTGGACCCCATTCGGAACAAAAGATTGAGTTCATTCTTCTGCTGTGGTATGACTTGGAAATTCTGAAACTACTTTCTATGTATCTTGGGACTGAGCACATAAGTAAAGTGAGAATAACAGGAGCTAGGTCTCTCATTGTTAGAAAAGGGAATTACAGGCTGGGCATGGTGGCTAATGCCTATAATCCCAGCTCTTTGGCAGGACAAAGTGAGCGGATCACTTGAGGTCAGAAATTCAAGACCAGCCTGACCAACATGGCAAAACCCTGTCTCTACTAAAAATACAAAAATTAGCTAGGCATGGTGGTGGGCACCTGTAATCTCAGCTACTCAGGAGGTTGAGGCAGGAGAATCTCTTGAACCCGGGAGAGGGAGGTGGCAGTGAGCTGAGATTGTGCCATTGCACTCCAGCCTGGGTGACAAGAGCAAAACAACGTCTCAAAAAAAAAAAAAGAAAGAAAGAAAGAAAGAAAGAAAGAAAGGGGAGTTACAAGTATGGAAAGTGCGGAGACTAAAATGAATCCTTTGATACTGGATTAGAATTAGAGATATTAGTGTAAACTCATGGTTTTTAATATTAAGATACAGAAATGGATATAAATATACACTCTCAAAAATACTTGCTTAACTTCATTACTGAGAATGCCTGCAAGGAATAACCCTCCAATAACGATGATCACATAACACCCAGATGTAGGTTTTTAAATGCCACTCTTTACTAAAAAAATCAGGTGCCTTTGAGAACTAGCTGATTCTGGGCCAGGGTAGATAAAGGGTAAGATGCGCCTGGGACATCTTACCGTGCCAGAAACTTTAAAAGTGCTCAAGTAATGATGACATGTAAAAAGGACAGGTGACAAATTGAAGGGGCTCCCTTTGGCCAAACCTAGGAATCTTTTAGCATCAAAATAAGGAATGAGCTGGGTGCAGTACCTGACCAGGCACAGTGGCTCACACTTATAACCCCAGCTCTTGGGAAGGCTGAGGCAGGTGGATCACTTGAGGCCAGGAGTTTGAGAACAGCCTGGCCAACATGGTGAAACCCCTTCTCTACTAAAATTACAACAGTTATCCAGGCACTAATTAACCAGCTACTCAGGAGGCTGAGGTAGGAGGATCTCTTGAGCTCAGGGGTTCAAGACCAGCCTGGACAACATTTTGAAACCCCATCTTTACAAAAAAATTACCTGGGCATGGTGACTTGGGCCTGTAATCCCAGCTCTTGGGGGGCTGAGGCAGGAAGATCACTTGAGCCCAGGAGGTAGAGGCTGCAGTGACCTTTGTTCATGCCACTGCACTCCAGCCTGAATGACAAAGTGAGACCCTGTCTTAAAACAAACACAAAAACAAAAACAATAAAATTGGATGTTTATCTTATGCCTTACACACACACACACACAAAAAAAAAACACCTCAAAATGGATTAAAGATTTAAACATAAGACCTGAAACCATAAAAATCCTAGAAGAAAACAGGGGAAAGGCTCGATGACATTAGTCTTGGCAATGATTTTTTTTTTATAGGGCACTGAAAACACAGGCATCAAAAGCAAAAATAAACAAGTAGGGCTACATCAAATTAAAAAGCTTCTGCACAGCAGAGGGAACCATCAACAAAATGAAAAAGTGTCCCTCAGAATGGGAGAAAATATTTATAGTCCATGTATCTATCTGATAAGGGATTAAATCCAAAATATATGAGACTCATACAACTCAATAACTGAAAAACAAACAACCTGATTTTAAAATGGGCATAGGAGCTGAATAGACATTTTTCCAAGGAAGACATAAAAATGGCCAACAGGTTTATGAAAAGGTGTTCAACATCACTGATCATTGGGGAAATATAAATAAAAACCACAATGAGATAGCACTTCAGACACATTAGAATGGCTATTAGAAGAAAGACAAAAGATAAGTTTTGGTGAGAATGTTTGTTATTGGTAAGAAAAGGGAACCCCTGTACACTATTAATGGGAATATAAATTAGTATAGCCATTTTGAGGGTGGGCATGGTGGCTTGTACCTATGGTTCCAGCTACTGGGGTGGCTGAGGTGGGTGAGCCCAGGAGGTTGAGGCTGTACTGAGCTATGTTCATACCACTTCACTTCAGCATGGGCAACAGAGCAAGACCCTGTCTCCAAAAAATAAAAAAGTATAGCCATTTTGAAAATCAGTATGGAGGTTCCTCAAAAATTTTAAAATAGAACTACCTCAGGGTGCAGTGGCTCACGCCTGTAATCCTAGCCCTTTGGAAGGCAGAAGGCTGAGGCAGGTGGACCACCTGAGGTTGGGAGTTCAAGAACAGCCTGGCCAACATGGTGAAATCCTCTCTTTACTAAAAATACAAAAATTTGCTGGGTATGGTGACACATGCCTGATGAAATCCTAGCTAATCAGGAGGCTGAGGCATGAGAATCGCTTGATCCTGGAGGCGGAGGTGGCAGTGAACCAAGACTGCGCCAAAGCAGTCCAGCCTGGGGGATACAGCAAGACTCTGTCTTTAAAAAAAAAAAAAAAAGTACCATGTGATCCAGCAGTCCCACTTCTGGGCATATATCCAAAGGAAATGAGTTGAAGAGATTTCTGCGCTCCCATGTTCATTGTGGCGTTATTCACAATAGCCGAGAAATGGAAACAATCTAAGTGTTCATTCATAGAAGAATGGATAAAGAAATTGTGTTAGGGTGAGGTGCAGTGGCTTACACCTGTAATCTCAGCATTTTGAGAAACTGAGCAGGAGGATCATTTGAGCTCAGGAATTCAAGACCACCCTGGGCAATGTAGCAAGACCCTGTCTCTATAAAAAATAAAAAATAGCTGCGCATGGTGCATGCCTATAGTCCTAGCTACTAGGGAAACTGAGGCAGGGGAATGGCTTGAGGAGAAGGAGTTTGGGGCTGTAGTGTCCACTCCAGTCAGGGTTGCAGAGTGAAATACTGTCTCAAAAAAAAAAAGAAATCGTGGAGCAGGTGTGTGTATATATATATATATATATAGATAGATAGATAGATAGATAGATAGTGTGTGTGTGTGTATATATATATATAGTGTGTGTGTATATATATATGGTATATGTATGTTTGTATATGTATACAATGGAATATTATTGGAATATAAGATATATTGCATTGGAACATAATATATGCATTTAATGAAATATATATACACACATATAAATGGTATATCATGTATGTATGTATATCTATATCACACATATATCTGTGTATGTGATACACATACTCCATTGTATACATATATGTGTATCCACATATAGAGATACACACACATGTGTATACAATGAAATACCCAGCCTGTAAAAAGGAGTAAGTCTTGCCGTTTGTGACAACATGAATGAAACTGGAGGGCATCATTCTGAGTGAAATAAGTCAAAGACAAATACTGCATGACCTCACATATGTGGAATCTAAGAAAGTCAAATTCATAAAAACAGAGTAGAAGATTAGTTACCAGGAGTCAGGAGTGGGAGTAGGGAGATGGGAGAATGTTGGTCAGATGGAACAAACTTGCAGTCATAAGTAAATTGTGGAGACCTAATGTATAGCATGGTGACTATAGTTAATAATAATGAATTGCATACTAGGAAAAAAGTTTTTAAATGGGTATAGAGTTTTTATTTTGCTAGATGAAGAGTTCTGGAGATTGGTTGCACAACAGTGTGAATGTACTTGACACTACTGAACTGCACACTTAAAAAAAAAACAAAGAGGCTGGGCGCGGTAGCTCACGCCTATAATCCCAGGACTTTGGGAGGCCAAGACAGGCAGATCACCTGAGGTCAGGAGTTCAGGACCAGCCTGGGCAACATGGTGAAACCACCTCTCTACTAAAAATACAAAAATTAGCCAGATGTGGTAGCATGTTCCTGTAATCCCAGCTACCTGGGAGGCTGAGGCAAAAGAATTGCTGGAACCTAGTAGGCAGATGCTGCAGTTAGTCGAGATTGTGCCACTGCACTACAGCCTGGGTGACAGCTAGACTCCATCTCAAAAAAAAAAAAATTGTTAAGATGGTATGTTATGTGTATTTTACCACAATTTTTTAAAAAATCTAAAAAGCAAAAATTAAGGAAACTTGTACAAAATATATTGAAGTCATGAGAGAAGTCATGAAAGACAAAGACTATGGAACTGCTGAAAATTAAAGAAGACTAATATGATACGACATGACAACTAAATACAATTTGTGATTCTGGATTGGATGGACCCTGAATCAATATGTTGCTTTGCAGTAATATATTGCAGCAATTGACTTAAATATGAGTAAGACCTGTGAGTCAGGTAACAGTACTGTATCAGTGTCAACTTCTCAAATTGGGTAATTACACTATGGTTTTGTTAGAGAATATTCTTGTTCTTAGGAAATAAAGGGTCATCATGCCTACAATTTCAAGTGGCTCAGAAAATAATGATATATTTATACATGATATATGGATAAAACTGATTAAATATTGGAAAATGTTAATTATCAGGGAATCTGGATAAAGAGAATATGAGTGTTTTGTACCATTCTTGCAACTTTTTATAAATCTGAATTTATTTTAAAACAAAAAATTGCAAAATGGAGTTTGATCTTGGACATGTGAAGTTCAAGATATCTATTAGACATCTAAGTAGAAATGACAAATAGGCAGTTGTACACACATTGTGAAACTTGAGACAAAGATTAGGGCTTAACTTATCAAATTTGGGGTCTACATATAAATGGCATTCAATGCTATGAGGGTTGGTAAGATCACCAAGGGCATGAACTTAGGTGGAACAGAAACAAGCATTAGGCTTTGGAACAATCCAACATTCTAACATTAAATATTTCATTATATTTGCCTCAATAATATTTATGGCTTCACTGTTAGTTGGCCAAGGTAAAGAACTTGAGATTTATTTGAAAGCAACTTGAGAGGAGGCTGGGCACAGCAGCCCATGCCAATAATACCAGCACTTTGGAAGCCCGAGGGGGCAGATCACCTGATGTCAGGAGTTTGAGACCAGCCAGGCCAGCATGACGAAACCCTGCCTCTACTAAAATTACAAAAATTAGCCAGGCATAGTGCCACATGCCTGTAATCCCAGCTACTCAGGGAGCTGAGGCAGAAGAATAGCTTGAACCTGGGAGCTGGAGGTTGCATTGTGCCAAGATCACGCCACCGCACTCCAGCCTGGGCGGTAGATGGGGACTAAAAAAAAAAAAAAAAAAAAAAAAAACTGAAAGCAACTCGTGAAGAGAGAAGAAACAGTGTTAACAGCTGAGGAATGAAATTATTGTCTGTTTGATTCCTATCCCTAGCATTTGATGACTACAGCTTATTTTCTTTTTCCAGAAGTTTTGGTGCTTGCTTGCCAGCAGGTTGTTCCCAGAGATTGCTTGTGTTCTAGAAAGTGACATCATTTTGCATGTTGGTGAGCAGCTGGATAGAAATAGGCCTGCCTATCTCACGGCAGGGCAGAGCCTTGGAATGCAAATTCTTTCATTCAAATCACACTGAACTTCCTGATGTGAAATCAGCCGTCATCTCACAAGCTGCACTCATCAATTTCCTGGTAGAAGCAGCTGTGCTGCCAGGGATAGAATCCTCTGGCCAGCCATTATTAGATCTGAAAAAAAGCACCCCTGTTTTCCCTTTAGTGCTCAAGCCTTAGTGTCTGCCAGTTTGAATGGCAGTGGAGTTTAGGGATTTGTATGTACTTAATCTGAATGAGGTAGAGAGCCTAATGGTCATGACAGAATTGACAGACACCCTCTCCATGGAGTGTTGGATCACATATGCATTGCCTCTCATCAGTCTTCCTGTTTGAAACTAATGTCAAAGGCAATGTATAGTGCTGCCTCTTAACTTTAATAGGAAACTAGAACTAGAACCCTTGCTCACCTGTGTAGAGATTTGACGTCAGAGAACTCCATCTGTCCTTTAATACTTTTGCTGTACCCTGGAAATGATTTCTTTACTCATCTTCTAGGATACATCACTCACTCCTACCAATTAATAATAAGCATATCTATATCTTGTAGACCACTTTGCAATTTTCAAAGTTATATATCTATTATTTAATCTGGATAGCAGAACTAAAAAGAAGATAGTCTTATTCCCATTTTGTGGAGAAGGAATCATAGCTCAAGATCATATACCACCTGTAAGCAACTGTGGTTTTTATATCCATGATGACCATACCTTAGTTCCACGTTGAACCCGTTGAAGAAATGTAGCTTCGTTAGTTATATTATCTAACCAAGTCTCTTTAGTGTGATGTAGGAAATACCTCACACAAAAGACCATTTTACTTTATATAACATCATGTTGTCTACCTTAAATATACATAATATTTTTTTAAGACAGGTAAAAGAGGCCTTTAAAAGGTCTACTGGAAGTAGATGGGAAATCTCAATGTCATGAACTTTGAGAAACATATCTTTTTGTTGTCATTATGGTTTTGTTGTGTTTGTTTGGAGACAACAGAAGTCACATGGAGTGTAACAATTGTTTCTTGTGGTGTGTATGATCATTCTGGTTTTTCTATAAAAAGTAGAGATAGATAGACATGTTTTCTCTTTATCATTTACAAGCATCGTCTAGATTATAAGACAGCAACTGTCACTGGTAGATTTCAATAATATAAAAACTTAACAGTAGAAGTCACGCCCAGGGGAAAAAGCCACTTACCTTGGAGGCAGAACTACATCAAGAAAGCTCAGGCGCAAGGAGACCACAGGCCAGGAGACAGTTTCTCCTACAGAGACTAGGTTCTATCAGCAATTCTGGTATTTTGCGTCATTGCCAGCAGGCACCCTGAAGGGAATGAAATGAACCACAAGAGAATGTGTTGGTAAGAATATATCCTTTGTAGTCTTACTGCAGAATGGTGAATTTCTTTTGAGTTTGATCCATTTTTCTTCCCTAGAGCCAAAAATATGTTTGCTTGAGGAATCTCAGGAGTAGAATATTTGGGTGTGGATTGGGGAGAGGATTGGGCAGAGAACAGGACAACAATGAAGGCTGGTTTTAGAGAGGTAGAGCCAAGATGCTGTCAACAAGCATAGCAGTTAGAGTATTGGGAGATGAGATTTGGGAGTTACCCTTCAGGCCTTTATCATCGTTAAGAGTCATTGTCTTTCTGGTGCTAGCAGCATTCTTCTGTTAAGCTTGGTACCCTGTGTCTTCTTGAAAGTGGGAGTTCAAACTTTCTCTTTGTTCCTTCTACTCATCATGACTAGAGTATACTTGTGCAGATATTTGTGTTTATACCTTCTCGTTCAGTGGTATTCATATTTTAATCATTGGAAAGCCTTAAAGATATATCAATGCATGTGTCTTTTTTTTCTTTTTCTTTTTCTTTTTTTTTTTTTTTGAGGTGGAGTTTAGCTTTTTTGCCCAGGCTGGAGTGCCATGGTGTGATCTCAGCTCACTGCAACCTCCGCCTCCTGGGTTCAAGTGATTCTCCTGCCTCAGCCTCCGGAGTAGCTGGGATTACAGGCATGCACCACCATGCCTGGCTAATTTTGTATTTTTAGTAGGGACGGGGTTTCTCCATGTTGGTCAGGTTGGTCTCAAACTCCCAACCTCAGGTTGATCTGCCTATCTCGGCCTCCCAAAGTGCTGGGATTACAGGCGTGAGCCACCATGCCTGGCTTGTATCATTTTTTTAAAAGCTCCCTGCATGAGCAGTATTTCTCAAACTTTAATGTTTAAATGAATCATCTGGGGATCTTGTTAAAAGATGGCTTCTGCTTTTAGTAGAACCAGGGTAGGACCTAAAATTCTGCATTTTCAACATTCAGAACACATTGAGCAGCAAATTCCAGAACAATGGTTCTCAAACTGGTGTACAATTAAAAAAAAACAAACAAACAAAACACCTAAGGAGCTTACAAAAAAGTCAATCCCTACTCAGACCAATTCAGTCAGAATCTATAGGAGAGAAACTGAGGATCTGAACATCAGCTGGATGGTGAAATCGAACTTTTTTTTTTTTTGAGACGGAGTTTTGCTCTTGTTGGAAAGCAAAAGTGCAATGGCTGGAGTGCAATAGTTTGATCTTAGCCCACTGCAACCTCTGCCTCCCGGGTTCAAGCAATTCTCCTGCCTCAGCCTCCCAAGTAGCTGGGATTGCAGGCATGCGCCACCACACCCAGCTAGTTTTTATATATATTTTTTTAGCAGAGATGGGGTTCTCCATGTTGGTCAGGCTGGCCTCGAACTGCAGTCCTCAGGTGATCCACCTGCTTCAGCCTCCTAAAGTGCTAGGATTCCCGGTGTGAGCCTCTGTACCCGGCTGGTAAAATCAAACTTTATAGCACTCATCACCTCACAGAAATATCAGTGTAAACAACTATCCATACATGGAAATACCGGCAGAAGAACTAGGAAAATCAGGTGAGCAATTAAAGCAACAGGTGTCATAAGAAAAGATACATTGAAGAGGGCAGGAAAGACAGTTTTACGTTATCCTCATCACACTTCCCCAAACCTCAGACAGCACAGCATGGCCAGAGATACCCTCTGTGTGATGGAAGAAGTGAGTACCGGACATTGCCTCGTTCCTCAACACTGGGCCTGTCCCAGTAAAACCCATCACTGGGTAGGCCCCCATGGCCCCTGACTCTAGGCCTGTACCTACTGACAAGGCTTCCAAGTCCACCACAGTGCCAAGCTAGATCCTGCAGCCCTAGGCTCCAGGCCCGCTTAGTGGACCCTGCCTCCAGGCCAGCCCCTGCAGGCCTAGTCTCCAGGCCCACCCCAGATTCTAGAACAGCCCAGAGCCAGGTTATCCCACACAACTCCAGGCTTTAAGGATGCCCTAGTGCCAAGGCAGCACCCTAGGCCTCAGGCACCAGGCCATTACCTTCAGACACGGGCTCCAGGCCAGGCTGATCCTCATGACCCCACCCTGTAGGTGAGTCTCTGCAGCCCCACACTCCAGCAGCTCTATGGTTCAGCCCTGTTCTAGCAGACCCAGGATCCAGGCTTATCACAGTAGACCCCAGCACGGGGTTGGAAACCATGGATCCAAGCTCTAGGAACACCCTTGTGGACCCAGATTCTAGGCTGCCTCTCACAGCTCCAGGACCTATGTCAGCCCTGAAAAACCTAGCCTTTAGACCAGCACCTGCACACTCAACCTCTAGGCACATCCCCATGGACCCAATTCAGGCCAGCCCCCAGGGCTCCAAGTACCATGCCAGTACCCATGGTCTCAGGTTCCAGACTAGCCCCTGCAGATCCAAGCTTCATTCCTGCCCTAACACCAGGCTGGCCCAAGACTCCAGGCCAGTCCCCATAGACCTAACCTCCAGTGGACCCAGGGTCCAGGCCCACCCCTATAGACACCAGTGCCAGGAGAGTCTCCATGAACTATATCTCCAGGTCTAATCCTGGAGACCCATACTCCAGGCCACACCTCCTATGGACCCAGGACCCACCCTACCGCCACAAACTCAGGCTCCAGGCACACCCCAGCACCAGGCCAGCCTCTCTGAAATCAGGCTTCAGCCCTTGATAGCTGCAGGTTCTTCATCCATGGATTTAACCAACCATGAATCAAAAACGTAATTAAGCCTATAATGGTTGCATCTGTACTAAACATGTACAGACTTTTTTTCTGTTCATTATTCCCTAAACAATACAGTATAACAGCTATTTACATAGTGTTTACTTTGTATTAGGTACTACAAGTAATCTAGATATTATTTAATGTGTGTGGGAGGATATGCATATGTTGTTATATGCAAATACTGTACTGTTTGTTGTTATATGCAAATACTATATATAAGGGACTTGAGCATCTGTGGATTTTGGTATTCCCAAAGGGTCTTGGAAACAGTCCCCCACAGATGCTGAGGGATAACTATATTCCAAGTGCTGAAGGAGAAAACAAGAATACCTGGAAGCTGTCCTTCAGAAGTGAAGGAGAGATAAAGGCTTTCTCAGATAAGTAAAAGCTGAGAGAGTTTATCACCACCAAACTTGTCATATGAAAAAGGCTGAACAGAGTTCTTCAAGCTGAAAGAAGAGGATGCTAACTAGTAACATTAAAACATAAAAGTATAAAACTCACTGGTAAAAGTAAGCCCACAGTAAAATTCAGAATACTCGAGTATTGTAATGGTGGTGTGTAAGTTACTTATATCCTTAGCGTGAAGGTTAGGCAACACTATTAAAAAATACTAATAGTGCTGGGTGCAGTGGCTCACACCTGTAATCCCAGCACTTTGGGAGGTGGGTGGATCACTTGAGATGAGGAGTTCAAGATCAGCCTGGCCAACATGGTAAAACCCTGTCTCTTGAAAAAATATATAAAAATTAGCTGTGTCTGGTGGCATATGCCTGTAGTCCCAGAACTGAGGTGGGTGGATCACCTGAGGTCAGGAGTTCGAAACCAGTCTGACCAACATGGTGAAACCCTGTCTCTACCAAAAAATATAAAAATTAGTAGAGTGCGGTGGCATATGCCTGTACTTCCAGCAACTCAGGAGGCTGAGGTAGGAGAATCACTTGAACATGAAAGGCGGAGGTTGCAAGGAGTCAGTATTGCGCCTCTGCACTCCAGCCTGGGCAACAGAATGAGACCTTGTCTTGGAATGATGATAATAATAATAATAGCTATAATTGGTTAAGGAATATACACTATAAAAAGGTATAAAATTTGATATTAAAATTATAAAATATGGCTGGGAGCAGTGGCTCATGCCTGTAATCCCAGCACTTTGGGAGGCCAAAGCAGTCAGATCACTTGAGGTCAGGAGTTCGAGACCAGCCTGGCCAATGTGGTGAAACCCTGTCTCTACTGAAAATACAAAAATTAGCCAGGTGTGGTGGCATGTGCCTGTAATCCCAGCTGCTGGGGAGACTGAGGCAGGAGAATCACTTGAACTCCAGAGGCATAGACTGCAGTGAGCTGAGATCACACCACTGCACTCCAGCCTGGGCAATAAGAGTGAGATTCCATCTCAAAAAAAATAAAATAAAATGGGTGGGTAGAGTAAAAGTACTGAGTTTTTTTATGCACTCAAAGTTGTTACTGGTTTAAAATGGCTTCATATAACTGTAAGATGTTCTGTGTAAGCCTCAGGGTAACCACAAAACAAAAGCCTAGAGTAGATTCACATAAAAGTAAAAAGTAAGGAATCAAAGGCTAACACTAGAGAAAATAACTTACAATGGAAGATAGCAAAAGAAGCAAGAAAGGATCCCCAAAATGACCAGAAAACAACTAACAAAATGACAGTAGTACATCCTTACCTATCAATAATTACTTTGAATGTAAATGTATTAAATTCTCTAATAAGAAGGCATAGAATGGTTGAATGAATTACAAAAATAAGACCCAACTATATGCTGCCTACAAGATATTTCACCATTAAGGACACACATAGATTGAAAGTAAAAGGATGGTAAAATATATTATATGCAAATAGAAATCAAAAGAAAGCAGGGGTAACTTTTCTTATATCAGATAAAATAGACTTTAAGTCAAAAGCTGTAAAATGAGGTGAGGTGATTATATAAAGATAAGGAGATCAATTCATCAAGAGACTATAAAAGTTATATATGCACCAACACTGGAGCACCTAAGTATATTAAACAAATATTAAAGGACCTGAAGGGAGAGATGGATTGCAACACAATAATAGTAGGAGACTTTGATACCCAACTTTAAGCAATGGACCTTTCATCCAGACAAAAAAAAAATCAGTAAGAAAGCCTTGGATTTAAACTACACTTACCATCAAATGGAACTAACAGGCATACACAGAACATTGCATCCAGCAGCAACAGAATATACATTGTGCTCTAGCACACGTGGAACATTCTCCAGAATAAATTATGTTAGGGCACAAAACAAGTCTAAATTAATTTAAGAAGAATGAAGTCATATCAAATATCTTTTCTGCTCACCAAAGTATGAAATTAGAAGTTAAGAACTGGAGGAATTTTAGAAATTTTCTGAATACATGGAAATTAAGCAACATGATTCTAAACAACAAATAAGAAATTAAAAGGGAAATGTAAAAATATCTTGAGATAAAAATAGAATACAAAATACCAAAACTTGTGGAATGCAGAAAAAGCAGTGCTAAGGTGTGAGTTTGTAGCAATAAACATCTACATTAAAAAAAAAAAAAAAAAAAGCCCATGGGCTCATGCCTGTAATCCCAGGCTTTGGGAGGCTGAGACAGGAGGATCACTTGAGCCTGAGTTTGAGGTTACAGTGAGCTCTTATGCCATTGTACTCTAGCCTTGACAACAGAGAAAGACTCTATCTCTTAAAATAAGAATTGAACACTTATTTGTTGATTTGGGTAATAATAATACTCCAGTCCAGCTGGGCACAGTGGCTCACACATGTAATCCCAGAAGCTTGGTAGGCTGAGGTAGGTGATCAGCTGAGGTCAGGAGTTTGAGACTAACTTGGCCAACATGGTGAAATTCTATCTCTATTAAAAATACAAAAATTAGCTGGGCATGGTAGCATGCACCTGCAGTCCCAGCTACTTGGGAGACTGAGGCAGGGGAACCACCTGAACCCAGGAGGCAAAGGTTGCAGTGAACTGACACCATGCCACTGCACTGCAGCCTGGGCAACAGAGTGAGACTCCATCTCAAAACCTAAAAATAAAAAATAAAACTCCAGTCCCCCACACAAAAAGAATTTACAGCCTTCTCATCAAGTAAATAATTGGACATATTCAGGAATGCCCAACCAATATTGGTTATTTTTGCTGTAGAGACAATTCTCAAATCTAAAACTCCAAGTCAGATTAAAACAAAACATAGAACAATCTCCACTGGAAATTTGATTAAAGAACAAATTTTATTTCTGCCTTGAGACTCATTAGTGGAGAGTATTTGTAGTCTCTATTTCTAAAGCCAACTTTATTATTTTTAAAACCAAAATATTCCTAGTGTCTTTTTTTAATAGAAAATATCTTATCTTCAAATAACTTACAGTTTAAAGAGTTCCTGTTTCTCTCATACTTTATCTTGTTGGGAGCTATCAGCATTCAGGGTTTGGATTTTTTCTGACACATGGTTTTCTTCTGGAAACTTAGTAATTAGAAAAAGGATGCAGTGCTACGACACTGCATTGTTTTAGAGATTTTATTATTGAGTCATCTCCAAAGAATGTTGGACCAAGATTCAAGTTTAGCAGAGCTAATACATAAATGGAGGTGAGGAAACAGGAGAATGGAGAACACATCAGTGCCCTGTTTGAAAATATCAGATAATCCTTCACCTGGTAGGCCTGATGGTTTTTAATGGAGAAGAGACTGTGAATTTTTTGTGACAAGAATTGTCTGGTTTAATGTTCAAGAATTATCAGCACTGAAGACAGATCAAAAGGTCCATATTTGTCCTCTCTGTAAATGCCTTGCCCTGGGAGGGTGTTAATCAGCCCAATTTGGCAATGAATTAATGGGTTTTTATAATGAACATCCATATTTCAAACCAAGCAGGTGCTCTGGAGCAGTGCTGCCTGAGTACATAGAATGCAGCAGCAGCAAAGACCTATCCCAGGCACTCAGGGCTCATTTGTATGGATGCACTGATGCTGTGGGAGCTGCGTACATCAAAGCCACTGCAGTCCCCATCACAGAGCCTCACTATAAAAAAAGGATTGTTCTGCAGCTTTCCTTTCCCATCAGAGTTCCACTCCATACTCTAATGCCCTTTAACTGGAGAGGGTCTGGGAGAAAGGGAGCTGACTGTACAAAGCAAAGAACAATTTAAGTGCAGTTCTCAAAAATAATTGGCAGGTTAGGGTAAAATAAAGTTCTACAATGGTAAAAAATACAGCATCTTAACGCTGGCAGAGCCCTTTACAGGTCATACAGTCCATCTTCCCTTGCTTGTTTTCAAAACTTAAACCATTCCAATTGGATAAGAACTAATTTAAAATTTTAGGACTTCCAGAAAGAAAATTACAGAGCTCTGTTTGAAATCTGTTCTGATATATAGTACCTCTTTCCCTATAAGTTTATTCTTAAGTTAACCAAAATCTGATATATTTCAGTTGAAATTCATTTTTGTTTATGTTCATTCTTTTGTAGGGATATATAATGACTAGTTAGTATCCCTTACGCTAAAGTCATTGAAGATCAACCATAGTTAAGTTACCACTTCAACTGTCTTTTCAGTGGCTAACATCTGTCACTTTCCTTAAACAGTTTTTCTGTGGCCAGTTTTTTTTAGTCTTTTACCTTCTCCTGCATTTTCCATGTCAATCTTTGGTTGTAAAGCTTAAATTGGACCCAGTGCTGTGGAAATATTTGATGAGTACTTAGTAGAGGGAAAAACTCATCTCGTGTTTCCTAAATACTTGTAGTTTTTGCTTTGCACACTAGTATGAGACTAAAAATTACCATGCAAGCTGACCCTATATCATCTTAATCAGTGAGAAAATTTATAATACATAAATGTGTGTCAAAACATTCAAAACTATTTCTATTGGTTATAAATGTATAGAGAAATGAAAAAACATAGTAAAGCTAATATTGGTAAACTATAATTTAAAACATTATAAATACTGAGAAATACCACTTTCTGTTCTTGTGTCACTTTGCTGAGAATGATGGTTTCCAGATTCGTCCAAGTCCCTACAAAAGACACAAGCTTACCGTTTTTTATGGCTGCATAGTATTCCATGGTGTATATGTACCACATTTTCTTTGTCCAGTCTATTATTGATGGATATTTGGGTTGGTTCCAGGCCTTTGCTATTGTACACAGGGCTACAATGAACATAGCTATGCATGTGTCTTTATAGTAGAATGATTTATAATTCCTTGGGTATATGCCCAGTAATGGGATTGCTGGGTCAAATGGAATTTCTATTTCCACATCCTTGAGAAATCGCCATACTGTCTTCCACAGTGGTTGAACTAATTTACACTCCTACCAACTGTGTAAGAGTGTTCCTATTTCTCCGCATCCTCTCCAGCATCTGTTGTCTCCGGATTTTTTAATGATTGCCATTCTAACTGGTGTGAGGTGATATCTCAATGTGGTTTTGATTTTCATTTCTCTAATGACCAGTGATGAGCATTTTTTCATGTTTGTTGGCCTCATATATGTCTTCTTTTGAAAAGCGTCTTTTCATATCCTTCGCCCACTTTTGAATGGGGTTGTTTTTTTCTTGTATATGTGTTTTAGTTCTTTGTAGATTCTGGTTATTAGCCCTTTGTCAGATGGGTAGATTGCAAAAAATTTTTCCCTTTCTGTTGGTTGCCAGTTCGCTCTAATGATGGTTTCTTTTGCTGTACAGAAGCTCTGAATTTTAATTAGATCCTATTTGTCTATCTTGGCTTCTGTTCCATTGGTCTGTGTCTCTGTTTTGGTACCAGTACCATGCAGTTTTGATTACTGTAGCCTTGTAGTATAGTTTGAAGTCTGACAGTGTGATGCCTCTAGCTTCGTTCTTTTTGCTTAGGATTGTCTTGGCTACGTGGGCTCTCTTGTGATTCCATATGAAGTTTAAAGTGGTTTTTTCCAGTTCTGTGAAGAAGGTCATTTGTAGCTTGATGGGGCTAGCGTTGAATCTACAGATTACTTTGAGCAGTATGGCCATTTTCACAATATTAATTCTTCCTAACCATGAGCATGGAATGTTTTTCCATCTGTTTGTGTCCTCTCTTACTTCATTGAGCAGTGGTTTGTAGTTCTCCTTGAAGAGGCCCCTTATATTCTTTGTTAGTTGTATTCCTAGGTATTTTATTCTCTTTGTAGCAATTGTGAATGGTAGTTCGCTCTTGATTTGGCCCTCTGTTTGTCTGTTATTGGTATACAGGAATGCTTGTGATTCCTGCATGTTGATTTTTGTATCCTGAGACTTCGCTGAAGTTGCTTATCAGTTTGAGAAGCTTTTGGGCTGAGACAGTGGGGTCTTGCAGATATAGAATCATGTCATCTACAAATAGAGACAGTTTGAATTCCTCCTTTCCTAATTGAATAACCTTTCTTTCTTTTTCTTGCCTGATTGTTCTGGCTAGAACTTTCAATACTATGTTGAATAGCAGCAGTGAAAGAGGGCATCCTTGTCTTGTGCCTGATTTCAAAGGGAATTCTTCCAGCTCTTGCCCGTTCAGTATGATATTGGCTGTATGTTTGTCATATATAGCTTTTATCATTTTATGATATATTCTGTCAATACCTAGTTTATTGAGAGTTTTTAGCATGAAGAGCTGTTGAATTTTGTCGAAGGCCTTCTCTGCGTCTATTGGTATAATCATGTGGTTTTTGTCTTTGGTTCCGTTTATGTGATGGATTACATTTATGGATTTGTGTATGTTGTACCAGACTTGCATCCCTAGGATGAAGCCTACTTCATCGTGATGGATAAGCTTCTTGATGTGCTGTTGCAATCTGTTCGCCAGTATTTTATTGAAGATTTTTGCATCGATGTTCATCATGGATATTAGCCTGAAGTTTTCTTTTTTAGTTGAGTCTCTGCCTGGTTTTGGTATCAGGATGATGTTGGTCTCATAAAATGAGTTAGGGAGGATTCCCTCCTTTTGTATTGTTTGATACAGTTTCAGAAGGAATGGAACCAGCTCCTCTTTGTACGTCTGGTAGAATTCAGCTATGAACCTGTCTGGACCTGGACTTTTTTTTGGTTGGTAGGCTATTGATTGCTGCCTCTACTTCAGCCCTTGTTATTGGTTATTGGTCTATTCAGGGTTTCAACTTCCCCCTGGTTTCGTCTTGGTAGAGTACAAGTGCCTAGGAATTTATCCATTTCTTCCTGGTTTACTGGTTTATGTGCATAGAGCTGTTTGTAGTAATCTCTGATGGTAGTTTGTATTTCTCTGGGATCAGTGGTGATATCCCCTTTACGTTTTTTATTGCATCGATTTGATTCTTCTCCCTTTCCCTTTTTATTAAATCTGGCTAGTGGTCTATTCTGTTGATCTTTTCAAAAAACCAGCTCCTGGATTTATTGATTTTTTTGAAGGTCTTTTTGTGTCTCTATCTCCTTCAGTTTGGCTCTGATCTTAGTTATTTCTTGTCTTCTGCTAGCTTTTGAGTTTTTTTGATCTTCCTCCTCTAGCTCTTTCAATTTTGATGGTAAGGTGTCAATTTTCAATCTTTCCTTGTTTCTCATGTGGGCATTTATTGCTATAAATTTCCCTCTTGACACTGCTTTCAAGGTGTCCCAGAGATTCTGGTAAGTTGTGTCTTCATTCTGATTGGTTTTGAAGAACATCTTTATTTCTGCCTTCATTTCATTGTTTATCCAGTTGACACTCAGAAGCAAGTTGTTCAGTTTCCAAGTGGTTTTGCGGGTTTGAGTGTGTTTCTTAATCCTGAATTCTTGTCTGATTGCGCTGTGGTCTGATAGACTATTTGTTATGATTTCCATTCTTTTGCATTTGCTGAGGAGTTATATGCTTCCAATGATGTGGTCAATTTTAGAGTAAGTGCAGTGTGGTGCTGAGAAAAATGTAATTCTGTGGATTTGGGGTGGAGCGTTCTATATATGTCTATTAGATCCACTTGGTCCAGCTCTGCATTCAAGTCCTGGATATTCTTGTCAATTTTCTGTCTCGTTGATCTGTCTAATATTGATGGTGGAGTGTTGAAGTCTCCCACTATTATTGTGTGGGAGTCTAAATTTCGTTTTAGGTCGTTAAGAACTTGCTTTATGTATCTGGGTGCTCCTGTGTTGGGGGCGTATATATTTAGGATAGTTAGCTCTTCTTGTTGGATTGATCCTTTTACCAATATGTAGTGTCCTTCTTTGTCTCTTTTGATCTTTGTTGGTTTGAAGTCCATTTTGTCAGAGACTAGGATTGCAACCCCTGCTTTTTTTAGCTCTTAATTTGCTTGGTAAATCTTCTTCCATCCCTTCATTTTGAGTCTATGTGTGTCTTTGCATGTGAGATGTATTTCCTGAATACAGCACACTGATAGATTTTGACTTTTTATCCAGTTTGCCAGCCTGTGTCTTTTGATTGGGGCGTTCAGGCGCATTTACATTCACTGTTACTATTGTTATGTGTGAATTTGATCCTTCCATTTTGTTAGTGGCTGGTTTTCTCTCCCATTAGTTGATTCATTTTCTTCATTGCATTTTTGGCCTTTGCCCACTGGTTTGCTTTTGCAGTGCTTGGTACTTTTTCCCTTCCGTGCTTAGTGTTTCTTTCAGGAGCTCTTGTAGGGCAGGTCTGGTGGTGACAAAATTTCTCAGTAATTGTTATCCATAAAGGATTTTATTTCTCCTTCACTTATAAAGCTTAGTTTGGCTGGATATAAGATTCTGGGTTGAAAGTTCTTTTCTTTAAGGATGTTGAATATTGGCCCCCACTCTCTTCTGGCTTGTAGGGTTTCTGCCGAGAGATCCTCTGTAAGTCTGATTGGCTTCCCTCTGTGGGTGACCTGACCTTTCTCTCTGGCTTCCCTTAGCATTTTTTCCTTCATTTCAACCCTGGTGAATCTCACCATTATGTGCCTTGGGATTGCTCTTCTTGAGGAATATCTTTGTGGAGTTCTCTGTATTTCTTGAATTTGAAATTTGGACTGCCTTGCTAGGCTTGGGAAGTTCTCCTGAATAATATACTGGAGCGTGTTTTCCAGCTTGGATTCATTCTCCCCATCATATTCAGGTACACCAATCAAGTGTAGGTTAGGTCTTTTCACATAACCCCATATTTCTTGGAGGATTTGTTCATTTCTTTTCACTCTTTTTTCTCTAGTCTTGCCTTCTCTTTTTATTTTATTGAGTTGATCTTCAATCTCTGATATCCTTTCTTCTGCTTGATTGATTCGACTACCAAAACTAGTATTTGCTTCGTGTAGTTCTTGTGCTGTGTTTTTCAACTCCATCAAGTCATTTATGTTCTTCTCTAAGCTGGTTATTCTAGTTAGCATTTCGTCTAACCTTTTTTCAAGGTTTTTGGTTTCTTTGTATTGAGTTAGAATGTGTTCCTTTAGCTCAGAAAAGTTTGTTATTATCCACCTTCTGAAGCCTGTTTCTGTCAATTCGTTGCACTCCTTCTCAGTCATGATGTGATCCTGTGTTGTTGAGGAGTTGTGATCCTTTGAAGGAGAAGAGGTGTTCTGGTCTGTGATGGTTTCATCTTTTTTGCGCTGGTTTTTTCCCATCTTTGTGGGTTTACCTGGCTGTGGTGTCAGGGAGCTGCTTGATGAGGTCGCTTGTCTGCCTGTGGAGGTGGTACTGGGTTTCTAGGGACTCCTTCAGGTTACTAGAGAAGCTTCCTGTGTCTTTTTTGTTTATACTGGGAGATTAGGCCTGCCTCTTTGGCTGACCTGTAGGTGCTGCTGCGTTGTCAAGAACGATGTCCCGTCCCGTTGCTATGTAGGCTTCCTGTGTTTTTTGTTAAAGCAAGTAGCCTAGTCCCACCCCTCTAATGGTGGGTTGTGCCCTTCCTCCACTGGGCTGGATCATTCAGGGTTCAGGTCAGACTATGGCACTGGGTGCGCAACCCGCTAGAGTCAGAGCTTCAGCCCTCTGAAGTTTGTGGGGGAGGGTAGGGACCCGCCCAGCAGCACCAGGCCATCTCCCCCTTTCAACCATCCTTTCTCTCCAGTCGTGGGGTAGATGCCTGCCCAGCTGCTCCCGCTTACAGCTCCCTCTCTCTCCGGGCGAGGGGAGGGGGCAATAGCTCAGTCCACAGGTTCTCCTGGCCGCCTTTTGGGCTTATGTGGCTGTTTAGGTCTGTGCGCCAGCCTGGGACACCGTCCTGGATTATTATTCAACTCCATGCTTGTATTTCCCAGTGCTTAACTGGCAAAGATCCCCTGTTCTGTGTATTGGTGAGGCTTTGGGGGAAGCACTGTGTCTGGACCAGAGTGTCAGAGTGGAGGCCTCTGACTCGCTGGTCAGATGCCCTTTCTGGGTGAAGAAGCACCCCTCCACGCCTCGGTCTGCCCTGAGTGGGCTTTGCTCACCGTCAGACCAGACCCATTGAAATGCACCTGGTACCTCGGTTATAGCTAGGAGATCTCTAGATTTCTATGTCTCTCTCGCTGGGAGTTGTGCGCTGGAGTTATATCTGTTCAGCCATCTTGGATCCACTGTCCCAACTAATCCATCAAGAACTTTTTCTTTGCATTCACAGTTTGGCTAACTGCCACAAGATGCCTAGCTTTTGGCCTTTGAAAATGTTTTTCTCATTAAGCTTAATCTCTTCTAGGTTTTGATTTAAAGTTAAGAGACATATGACTCTTCCTTTCATTTGAACACTCAGAGGCCTTTATAGGGTTATTAAATGGCCTCATTTCCATATTGTGGTGTCTGAGGGAATAGGAATGCCTGAGGAGAGGGAGGGAGATGGAGGAATACCCCGCCAATGGAGCGGTCAGGACATACACATTTATTGGTTATGTTCACTGTCTTCTATGTGTGTGGTTCATGCCACCCCAAAACAATTGCAATAGTAACATCAAAGATCACTGATCACAAATTAACATAACAGATATAATAATAATGAAAAAGTTTGAAATATTGCGAGAGTTAACAAAATCCGACAGAGAGACAAAATGAGCACATGTTGTTGGGAAAATGGTGCTAAAAGACTTGCTCAATGCAGGGTTGCCACAAACCTTCAATTTGTTAAAATAAGAAACCCCCAAGGCCAGGCATGGTGGCTCACACCTATAATTCTAGCACTTTGGGAGGCCAAGGCAGGTCATGAGGTCAGGAGATCTAGACCATCCTGGCCAACATGGTGAAACCCTGTCTCTGCTAAAAATAAAAAAATTAGCTGGGTTTGGTGGTAAAGGCCTGTAATCCCAGCTACTAGGGAGGCTGAGGCAGGAGAATCACTTGAACCCGGGAGACAGAGATTGCAGTAGTGATCCAAGATGGCACCACCACACTCCAGCCTGGCAAGAGAGTAAGACTCTCAAAAAAACCCACAATATCTACAAAGCACAATAAAGTGAGGCACAATAAAACTAGGTGTGTCCATATTTATACAAAAAATCCCAAGTACTTTGAACAGCGCTTGCCTCCTTTTTTTCATATAGTTTATGTGAGAAAACATCTTTTCTGTGCCTTGGTCAATTGTCATCATACTCCCTTCTACATTTGGATGAGCTTCCAGTATTTTACGCTTTGTGTTTTCAGTGTCATGAAATGCCTGCAAGAGTTCCTTTAACGTGAAATTTTGGCCAGCATCTCTTCCTGTGGGACATCTTCATACGTTCGTCCCAACCGCTTTCCTCATTTACATTGATTAGTTTGCCTTCACTAAGTTCCTCTGGTGCATATCTACAGTCCCTTACATAGCAGCAATGTCAATTATCTCACAGTTAGCTATTTCTTCTGTAACTCCATTTACATTCCTGTTACCCTTTTTGTTACTTTGCTGCATTTTCATCTTTGTTAGTCAGTTCCCTCTTTCAGTTACCTGTTTTGGGGTTTTATTACTGGAAGACAAAGAGGCAACCACACTGCACACTTGGTTGTTTGTGCATTAACTGTCAGATGCACAGTGACTAGTCACCAACAGACTGCGAAAGAAGTGACGTGATTTGTCAGTGATCATGATACACATCTGTTATTTAGCAGTCAAGTTTGTACTTGATGTAATTACAGTTAATAAACCATGGCAACTGAAATTTCAACCCTGTTTTTTGGGGACTGACATTCTTTCATTTTAGAACCATGCCAAGCAAGGACAGCCTCAATCAATTCCTACATTCCATCAGGCCCACTGCTAATTTTCTGATTCCTGGTCAGTTTGTTATCTACTCTGACATTCAAGTTTTTTTCTGATATATATAGCCTTACTAACTTCATCGTAGTAAAGTTTTTCTTTCTTCTCCAGAGGCAATACATTTGATCTTTCCTCTTTGACATTTATGTTCTTGGTTTCTAACCACTCCTTCAGTCTCTAAGTTTGTTTGAAATGCTGATTGGCCCCGCTAGCTTATGATCACTTACAAATTAAATAGACATTTCTCCATTCACTAATGTGAATACTGATTATCCCCACAGAATGTCAGCTCCTGAATACCAGCACAGGTTTACCCAGTCAGCTCATCCTTTGATCGTACAGTTCAGTTAGTTGTGTAAAGGACTCTGTAAAGGTCCTGGGTAGGGCCTTGGAATCTATGTATTTAAATGTTCTCCATATTATAGCTAGGTTTAATTTATAATATAAACCATGCTTTCCTAGTTCTTAGTAATCTTATTATAGACTAATTGAATTTTGTATAGGACAGATATATTAGAGATTGTTTTGTCAAACCTACTCATTTTGTAAGTGAGAGAACTAAGGTCCAGAGTTGCCAGGTGACTTGCCCATGGCTTCCCAGTTACAGGCAGAGCAGGAAATAGAACTGATGGTTCCAAACTCCCAGTCTTTCTCCCCACCCCCCCACCCCAGCCCCAGACAGAGTCACCCTGTTGCCCAGGTTGGGGAGCAATGGCATGATCTTGGCTCACTGCAACCTCCGCCTCCCAGGTTCAAGTGATTCTCCCACCTCAGCCTCCCAAGTAGCCGGGATTACAGGCATATGCCACCACTCCTGGCTAATTTTTGTATTTTTAGTAGACATGGGATTTCACCATGTTGTCCAGACTGGTTTTGGAACTCCTGACTTCAAGTGATCTGCCCACCAAGGTGCTGGAATTACAAGCGTGAGCCACTGTGCCCAGTCCAAACTCCCAGTCTTTCAACCTAATTTCCATCCTTTGGGAAACAAAGTAATTGATCATCATCTTTTTCAAACTCTCCTGTGGTGATTTTCTTTTTCTGTGTATCTGTAGAATAATATATGAAGAGAGATGCTGAAATAAGTTTCTCTGTAATGAATGAGAAAGCAGTTGTGTCAAGGAATGTTGAGGTAGTAGGAGCTATGGAGGCCTGGAGCAGCTCTGGAGGCCTTAAACAGTCCTGCTCCAGTGCCACTGCTGCACCTGCCCACTGGTGCCTAAGCTGCTGTCCACTGGGGGCTTAGGTATCTGTTTGACTTGTGCACACAGTGCTTGTTTCCCAAGGCAGTGTATAGAGGAAAAGCTGGGGAGGTAGGGTTGGGTGTGGGTTGAATATACTATTTTGCAAAGCTTTTTTCTATTTCCGTAAGATATTCTCACAACTGAAGGCTCTGGCCTTCAGGTTTGCTGACAGAGTAAAATGAGTCTGTCTGTAATTTGAGAGATGCACTAAAGAGTAGAGCATCATCCCTTTGATACGTTGTGTGAGTTCATGAAAAATGAATGGGGAATGTTGAATAGTATGTATAATACCAACAGTTAAAGCTTACATACCCATTTTGGCTTGAAGAAAAACAAAAACAGAATTTTGCTACTTCCTAATCTCCCTGAGTTCACCTGTCACAGGCAACAGCAGTGTTTGAAATGCTAATGTGTCTTATAGCCATTTTAAGGATTGAAGAGCTGCGTAATTCAAGGAAACCGAGATCAAGGGACTTCCTTATCAATTGTCCTTACCTTCTCTCTAGCACTTGTTGCCTGGGACCATGGCCTCTCACTAGGCTCTAGAAGATGAAAGATAGCATTTCACAGCAAAATGACATTTTAGAGCCAGAGGTGGAGATGGGGGGTGGGGGCAGGGGAACTTTAGTATTTACTCTTGTGTTTCAATTTCAATTCCAAAATTTGTGTTTCCTCTACTGAGATCCAAAGTGGTCAACAAACTTAGCTATAGTTGCACAGTTTGTTTAGGGCTAGATTTAGCCTAGAGCTCAGGTTTCCTGATTCCTAGGCAAGTGTGGTTTTGACTATATCGTATTGTAGATAAAAACATTGTCAGATTTCCTAAATGAAGTGCAAAATCCTGGGTGATTTGGAAGTTGTGAATCTTGCTGGCTATAACATACTTTTGGAGGAGTTAGAACTGTATTTTTATGGTTAAAGAAACCAGATCAAGGAAACTAGTGTAAATACTGGTCCAAGGGCTGAAAAAAAGTCCTCATAGCCTCCCCATTATGATAACTTTTCAACTTGGGCTGCCAGAAAAGGCTCCATTAGTGATTTAAGTTAAGGTTTACATTGAAGGCTGGGACAAAAATGTATATAAAGCACCTAGTTTGCTTATGTATAGATACATTAGATCTCAGAATAAAGAGAAGGGAAAGAGTATTTTTAAAAATTAGAAGATTGGGGCCAGGTGTGGTGGCTCACACCTGTAATCCCAATACTTTGGGAGGCCAAGGCGGGTGCATCACTGAGGTCAGGAGTTTGAAACCAGCCTGACCAACATGGTGAAACCCTGTCTCTACTAAAAATAAAAGAATTAGCCAGGTGTGGTGGTGCATGCCTGTAATCCCACCTACTTGGGAGGCTGAAGCAGGAGAATTGCTTGACCCCAGGAAGTAGAGGTTGCAGTACCCTTGGATGACACCACTGCACTGTCACAGCCTGGGTGACAGTGAGGCTCCATCTCAAAAAAAAAAAAAAAGATTGGAAAAAATTTAGTTTGCAAGTGACTGCCTAGTTTTTCTTTCCAACTGAAGGCTCACATTAGCATCAATAAATATTTTCAGTAAGTCTCATACCCTGATTTAAAAAAATATACCTTCTGTTCTTTGGAAATCATATCAGAGGTCTATTTTAAGGTAATTATTTTCATTATCTTTCTTTCCAAAAAAACTTTAAAAATATAGTTTATGAAGACCCAATGTGTTCTTTAAAAACTTGTTCATAGAATTGCTATAAAGTTCCATTTCTCCCCAATGAAGTATAAAAAATATTGAATTATTAATGCAGATGAAAGCGCCATATTCTAGGGGAAAAAATGCCACAAAGGACACTTATTAGTAAGAAAGTGAGCACCAAGATTTAAGACAGGAGGGGAAAAGCTAACTCTACTATTTTGTACAAATGCAATTGAGTTTATGATCAGGATTGCCATTATCTGCTAACTGTCAGGCGTTAAAGTGAAAAGATAAACACTAGTTGCCAGGCTTTGCTTTGGGTTGTATAAAAAGAAGACCTGGACAACAAGAATCCTTTTTCTGGATTGATTCCACTGATGGGTTTTTCCCTTGATGTCAAGAAGCACCTTGCTAGTAAAGGACTGCCTTTTAAAGTTCTTTTGATACCAGACAATGCCCCTGGCCACCCAGAACCACATGAGTTCAACACCAAAGGCATCGAAGTGGTCTACTTGCCCCAAAACACAATGTCTCTAATTCAGCCTTTAGGTCAGGGAATCATAAGGACCTTTAAGGCTCATTACACACAGTACTGTATGGAAGGATGTCAACCCCATGGAAGAGAACCCGAATAGAGAGATCATGAAAGTCTGGAAGGATTACACCATTGGAGATGCCATCATTATAGAAAAAGCCATGAAAGCCATTAAGCTCAAAATAATAAATTCCTGCTGGAGAAAATTGTGTCCACATATTGTACCTGAATTCACAGGATTTATGAGAGCTAATTAAAGAAATCATAAAAAGAGATTGTAGATACAGCAGAAAAGTGGGGGAGAGGGTGGAGGGTTAAAAGTTTAAGATTTGGATCTTGGAGAACTGAAAGAGTTAATAGACACCACACCAGAGCAATTCACAGAAGACAACTTGATGAAGATGAGTGCTTCTGAATCAGTGTTAGACAATGAGGAATAAGATGTAGAAGGAGTGCTGGAAAGCAAACTGACATGAGACTATCTAGCAGAAGGGTTCTAATTATTCAAGTCTGCTTTTGACTTCTTTTATGACATGGACCCTTCTATGATATGGGCAGTGAAACTAAAGCAAAAAGTAAAAGAAGAATTGATACCATATAGAAACATTTTTAGAGAAATGAAAAAACAAAAAAAAATCAGACAGAAATTACAATTTATTTCCATAAAGTCACACCAAGTGTGTTGGCTTCTCCTGCTTCTCCTTCCACCTCCTCTACCTCTCCCACCTCTGCCACTCCCGAAGCAGTAAAAGCAACCCCTTT
Organism: Sapajus apella; assembly: GCF_009761245.1. Classification (NCBI taxonomy): domain Eukaryota; kingdom Metazoa; phylum Chordata; class Mammalia; order Primates; family Cebidae; genus Sapajus; species Sapajus apella. Next base: position 21,014,296 of record NW_022436977.1, read on the forward strand.
CCCTCCTCCTTCTCAGCCTACTCAACATGAAGACAAAGATGAAGATCTTTATGATAATCCACTTACACTAAATGAATAGTAAATATATTTCCTCTTCCTTGTGATTTTCTTAATAATGTATTTTTCTCTAATTTACTTTATTGTAAGAATATAATATGTCACACATATAATATACAAAATATGTTTTAAGGCCAGATGTGGTGGCTCACAACTGTAATCCCAGCACTTTGGGAGATCAAGGCAGTGGCGTTGAGGCCAGGAGTTCAAGATCAGCCTGTCCAACATGGTGAAACCCCACGTCTACTAAAAATACAAAAATTAGCCAGGCATGGTAGTGCATGCCTGTAATCCCAACTACTTGGTAGGCTCAGGCATGAAGATCACCTGAACCCGGGAGACAGAGGCTTCAGTGAGCCACGATCATGTCACTGCACTCCAGCCTGGGCAATTCTGTCTCGAAATTGTGTGTGTGTGTGTGTGTGTGTGAAATTGACTGTGTTATCAGTAAGCCTTCTGGTCCACAGTAAGGTGTTAGTAAAGTTTTGGGGGAACCACATTTTATAGGTAGATTTTTTTACTGTACCAGGTGGGAGGGGTACCAGTACCCTTAACTCCTGCATTGTTCAAGGGTCAATTGTATAATGGATACACAATAATAAGCAGCACCTACAACCCACTATGTCTGGCCAAAATAAGCTCAGTTTTAACTTTACTGAAATATTCTCCTTCATTATATAACATGTATTTTCAGTCTCCAACTGAGACCAGCTTTAAGATAAAAAAAAAAAAATACTCAGATTTCACATGTGTGGTTTGGGTGTTTACATTTTCAGTGATACTCAGTTTAATATCTCAATTGAGGGAAAATTGTCAAGAAACAAGAATGGTGTCAAGAGTAGAAAGATCTAGCACCACAAGCCAGGGAGTATTAAAAGAGAACCTGGGCCAGGTTCTCATTAAAATCAGAGGCAAGGAAGCATCTAAAGACCCAATGACTTAAATGGTAGCAGAAAAGACTTTAGGAAGTAAATAGGGAAATGTTTGTTTAGAGGCTTAATGGGGTATATTGTGTTAGAAATGCTGAGTTATTTTTTCTAGTACTAATTATTCCTAAAAAGGTGAACATTTGTTTTTCTAGTCAGACTCTGTCGCCCAGGCTGGAGTGCAGTGGCACGATCTTGGCTCACTGCAACCTCAGCCACCTAGGTTCAAGTGATTCTCCTGCCCCAGCCTCCCAAGTAGCTAGCATTATAGGCATGTGCCGCCACCACGCTCAGCTAATTTTTATAGTTTTCATATGTAAGAAAGTGATGCTTTCTTTTTTTTTTTTTTTTTTGAGACGGAGTTTCGCTCTCGTTACCCAGGCTGGAGTGCAATGGCGCGATCTCGGCTCACCGCAACCTCCGTCTCCTGGGTTCAGGCAATTCTCCTGCCTCAGCCTCATGAGTAGCTGGGATTACAGGCACGCGCCACCATGCCCAGCTAATTTTTTGTAGTTTTAGTAGAGACGGGGTTTCACCGTGTTGACCAGGATGGTCTTGATCTCTTGACCTCGTGATCCACCCGCCTCGGCCTCCCAAAGTGCTGGGATTACAGGCTTGAGCCACCGCGCCCGGCCAATTTTTATAGTTTTCAGTAGAGTTGGGCTTTCACCATCTTGGCCAGGCTGGTCTTGAACTCCCGACCTCGTGATCCACCTGCCTCAGCCTCCCAAAGTGCTAGGATTACAGGTGTGAGTCACTGTGCCCGGCCACATTTATTTTTCTAATAGCAATGATGTTAAGGGTATCTCCCACACCCACCAGCATTGTCAGTTTTCTGAAGGACTTCTGCAGGTTTGGGACAGTCCCCCTGTTAGAAGAGCTAACATAGTTGAGGTCCTACTTATACTTAAGCAGAGGTAAATTTTATTAGAGAAGCACTTAAGTGTAGCTTTTGCTTTTGTTTTAAGCATACTTTATAGGGCCTGAATACCTTATTAGATGCAATACAATACTACATTAAATGAGTAAATAAGCATCTAGGGAAATCACACTTAAAATCAATTAGATTTATAGACTAGTATTTCAAAATGGAAACAGGAGGAATTCAAATGGAACATCTGGGATTCTGAGCAGCACATTGGTCTTAGAATTCAACTGCAATCTAATATGTCCCGGTTTCTTTACCCTAAATACTCTGTTCTCCAGTTGGAGTTGGTTTTGTTCTTCAAGTCTTAATTGTCACAGCATCACCCAACTTCTATGTTGCTTTTTCTTCTTTTTTTTTTTTTTGAGACGGAGTTTCGCTCTTGTTACCCAGGCTGGAGTGCAATGGCGTGATCTCGGCTCACCACAACCTCCGCCTCCTGGGTTCAGGCAATTCTCCTGCCTCAACCTCCTCAGTAGCTGTGATTACAGGCATGCGCCACCATGCCCAGCTGATTTTTTGTATTTTTAGTAGAGACGGGGTTTCACCATGTTGACCAGGATGGTCTTGATCTCTTGACCTCGTGATCCACCCGCCTCGGCCTCCCAAAGTGCTGGGATTACAGGTGTGAGCCACCGCGCCCGGCCTGCTTTTTCTTTAATTGTTTTTAAGTAAGAAACATTCTGCTTTATCTCTTATTTAACCATTCTGGGACACTTCCCAGGATTATCTATCATTTGTGAAGAACAGTGGGTAAAAGTAAAGTATAATCACTCTGGAAATTCTTAATGAAACAGAAAATATATAAAAATATTCAGAGTATCTCCACAATTGCCTCGTGACAGTTCATTTGGACTTTTGAACTAGAGAGAAAGAAATCATCCAATAGTTTTATGTATTGCTATCTATGTTTCTTTTTGGTCAATAATGTACATGTTATTTCCAAATTCCCTTCCACCACGACCCTCATCCAATCCATGAGGAATAACCTATTTTGAATCTCAGAGAAGACTGCCACTTTTAAGCCTTTTAAGACTTGAGTTCAAGTCCCAGTCCCTTGCCTCAGCAATGGACTCTAGTGGCCTTTCCTTGCATTTGAATAACCATGGGTCAGTATTTGCCTGTTGGAAGATGCAGAGGTATAGGAGCTGGACGAACATGCTATGGGAAGCAAATTGAACGCTTTCTATAATTAGTTTCTACATTGCAAAAAATAGTGTTGTCCTCAAAAGTACAGACTTACCAAGATTTAGGAGACAGTATTTTGCCAGTAGAATTCCATCTTCCTTTAAGCAAACTGAACGTGCAAAATCTATATTTATCCAATAGAGTAAGGGCTAAAGAACTTTTTGTTTTAAAAGAAAACTTGGCCAGGTTTGGCTGGGTGTGATGGTTCATGCCTGTAATCCCAGCACTTTGGGAGGCGAGGCAAGTGGATCACCTGAGGTCAGGAGTTCGAGACCATCCTGGCCAACGTGATAAAACCCCATATCTACTAAAAATACCAAAATTAGCCGGGAGTGGTGGCGGGTGTCTGTAATCTCAGCTACTTTGGAGGCTGAGGCAGAAGAATCGCTTGAACCTGGGAGGTGGTGGTTGCAGTAAGCTGATACTGCACCACTGCACTGCATCCTGGGTGAACTTTTTGATTACAAAAACACACAGAGATTCAGAAAATCGTGTTAACCAAATGTTTGTCTGAATCATTATAAAGTGAACATCACGTAGATCATGAAATAGACCATTGCCACCTACTCTAGAAGCCCTGTCCATGTACCCCAACTTAATCTCATCCCCTTCTTCCCCTGATTAGTAAACGTTATTAGGATGTTTACATTCTCACCAGCAATGTATGAGACTTCTAGTACCTGCAGATATCCTTGCTAACACTTAGTGGGGTCGGTCTTTTTCACTTTAGCCATTTCAGTAGCTGTATCTCTTTTGTATTTGTAATGGTATGTATTGCAGTGTTATCTCATTTGTATTTTGTGAATGATCAGTGATATTGAGCTTCTTCTTATCTGCTTATTTGCCATCTGTTAGGAAGATTTTTAAAGGAAAAAAGTGAGAGAGAAGGCAACTCAGTGGCCAACCAGGTTTATTTACAAGAATAAGCCTGCAAGAGGTCCCAGTCAGAAATCTGGCTGAGACTCTGATTGCTTATAAGCTGCGGTTTTTATAATATGGTTTCTATAGGGGAGGGGTTGGGGAAGTACAGGCAGGTTGGAAATACAGTAGGCAGGGGAAGGATATGGTAAGGTCCAATCAGGCTTTGGAGTCAGGGTTATTACTCTGTTAAAGGTATGGGCGAGGTTGACCAAAATCGCAGGGGACCAGATATCCTTACTGCTGAAAATGGAGGCCTATGCTTCTTCTTACAAGAAGAATGCTGTTTATTTACAAATAAATCTGGATTGGTAAAAGAAGGAATATCCAAACTTAGAAAAATTGCAGAAGGCCTACCCAAACAACCTGCTGACTTTTTCAATTCTTTCCTCCCTTGGGCACTCCCTGTAATTGGTCCTTTCATTGTCATCTGCTTAATATTAATGTTTTTACCCTGCTTGATAAATTGTTTTCAAAGTTTATTTTAGAAAGAGTTACCTCAATTGCTCAGACCACCATAACAGAACACATTAAGGTAGCATTCCTGCTACAGCAACAACAAATGACTTCATCACCAGAGGAAGACCACCTCTCCCATGCAGCACCCCCAGTCAGCAAGAAGTAGTCAAAGAAAACCTACATTCCTATTCCTAAATAATAATACGAAGAGGTGGGAATGTGAGAATTAACAATAGCAATGCCATTTTTCTGTCTTGGTGACTGTGTTTCCTACCTCGGAGAGGGTGTTTCCAAAAACAAAGCAAAGGTCTGTCTCGGGCCCATACTTTCAGCACAGAGTAACAACCCTGACCACAACAAAGCCTGGCCCTTACCACATCAGCCTCCGGCAATTCCAACCTGCCAGCACTTTCCCAACCCCTCACCTATAGAATCTTTAGTATAAAGCCAGGTGCGGTGGCTCACACCTGTAATCCCAACACTTTGGGAGGCTGAGGCAGGTGGATCACTTGAGGTCAGGAGTTCGAGACCAGCCTGGCCAACATAGTGAAACTCTGTCTCTACTAAAAATACAAAAGCAAGCCGGGCATGGTGGCACGCCTATGCCAAGTCCCAGCTACTCAGGAGGCTGAGGCAGGAGAATCGCTTGAACCTAGGAGGCAGAGATTTCAGTGAGCCAAGATTGTGCCACTGCACTCCAGCCTGTTGACAGAACGAGACTCTGTCACAAAAAAAAAAAAA
>NW_022436977.1:21019609-21127733 GCF_009761245.1 Sapajus apella
AAAAAAAAAAAAAAAAAAAAGAAACTTTAGTATAAAAACCTTGGCTTGTAAGCTACCAGGGTCTCAGCCAGATTTCTGGCTGGGACCTCTTACAGGCTTATTTTTGTAAATAAACCTGTTTGGCTGTTGAGTTGCCTTCTCTCTCACCTCCTTCCTTTTAAAAATCTTCCTAACACCATCCATATATATCTTTGGTAAAGTGTCTGTTTATATCTTTTGCCTTTTAAAAAAAATTGCATTGCTTGTTGTTTTTATGGAATTTTGAGGGTACTTTTTATTCCACATACCAGTCTTTCATCAGATAAATGCATTGCAAAGATTCTCTCCTAGTCCTTGGCATGTCATGTCATTCTCTCAACAGTTTCTTTTGAAAAATAGTTTTTAATTTTGATAAAGACCAATAAAGCAATTTATTTTATGAGTAGATTTATTTGTTTTTTATGGATTATGCTTTTGGTGTTATATTTAAAAAGTGTTTACCTAATCCAAGGTTACAAATGTTTTCTTCTATAAATTTTATAGTTTTATGTTGTACATTTTGGTCTATGATCCACTTTAAGTTTTTTTTTTTTTTTAAATATGGAACAAGGTATGAATTGAAGTCTCCCTGTCCCCTTTTTTTTTTTAGCACATAGATATCCCACTGTTTCAGCACCACTTCTTTAAAATGCTTTCCTTTCTCTACTGAACTACCTTTACATCTTGTTGAAAATGAACATGTGTGGGTCTATTTATAGGCTCTTTATTCTGTTCCATTGATCTGTTTGTCTTTCTTTGTGTCAGTACCACACAGTCTTTGTTATTGTAGCTTTATAATGTCTTGAATCTAGATCATATTAGTCCTCTAAATTTGTTCTTCTTTTGCACAGTTGTTTTGCATATTCTAGATCCTTTTATTGCCACATGAATTTTAGAATTAATTTGCTAGTTTCTGCTTAAAAGCCTTCTGGGGGCCGGGCGCGGTGGCTCACACCTGTAATCCCAGCACTTTGGGAGGCCGAGGCGGGTGGATCACGAGGTCAAGAGATCGAGACCATCCTGGTCAACATGGTGAAACCTCGTCTCTACTAAAAATACAAAAAATTAGCTGGGCATGGTGGCGCGTGCCTGTAATCCCAGCTACTCAGGAGGCTGAGGCAGGAGAATTGCCTGAACCCAGGAGGCGGAGGTTGCGGGGAGCCAAGATCGGGCCATTGCACTCCAGCCTGGGTAACGAGAGCAAAACTCCGTCTCAAAAAAAAAAATAAATAAAAGCCTTCTGGGATTTTAACTGGCATTGCATTGACTCTATAGACCAATTTGGGGAGAATTGACATGTTAACAGTTTGGAATCTTGAAACCTATAAACACGATATATCCCTCCATTTGTGTGTCTTTCATTTTCTTTCACTGCTCTCAGTAACATCTTATGGTTTTCCTTGTAGTTGTTAGAATTTTAAATATTTGCTAATCACTTGCATGTAAAGTGGTGTCTCATTGTGGTTTTACTACTAATCACCAATGAAGCATCTTTCAAGTATTTATTGACCCCTCAGGTTTCCTCTTCTCTATTGCTTTTATATTGGCCCTGCATTTTATTTGCCAAGAATATCTCTGTTAGGTGATCTTATGGTTTCTTGTTTTTTATCTATTGTGTTTGTTTGTTTTATTGGAGATGGAGGTGTTTCTCTTTTTTGGCTCTTGAATTCTGAAATAGTAATTTAGATATTGGGGCAAATACCTCTTTATAGCTTTCATTCCTTGTTAATTTTTATCTTCTTCTACTTTCTGCCAGTAGGAAGTTCTGGTATTCCCTTGCATATTCCAGCTTAGATGACTTTTGAGAACTCTGATTTGAGAGCAAAGCATGAGGTCACCTCACTTGTCATTGTCCCTTGGGCGATGCCTAGTTTATCTTTTTGCTAAGCTAATCTGCTCTTATTCCTCATGGTTCACTGCTCTGGACATTCTGTGATTCTGTTCCAGCTGAGCACATTAGAAGAGAGAGGCGATTCCACATCAATAGGCAGAGCTTAGGTAGCTTGGAGTTCTCACCTTTGAGCCAGCAGGCAACTTGGCAAATTTCTCAGCAACTCTGGGAGATGATTTCAGAAGGCACAAGAGCCTCAGTCATTGTTCTATGAACCTATTTTGAACAATTAAAAGGATCTACATATAACAAATTCTCAAAAAATTGTTGTTTGATTTTTATTTAAAAAGGAAGCTTTTTATTTCTGTTGGCTACAAAGTAGGCTTTCTGTGATTTCTGAGTCAGGGAGCTACATCAGTCTGGTTCTGTCTTGCAGAATATTGTTTATGCATATTAAAATTTGTGAACAGTTGTTTTGCTTTTCAGCACTTTAAACATTTGTCAAATACCTGTGGCATGCCAAGCAGTGTGTCAGGAACCAGAACCACCAAAATAGATAAGGCATGGTCCTCTCTTAGAAGAGCTTACAGAAGCCAGAGTGTAGGTAGGAGTTAACTAATTCTAATGCTTTCTCAGAGAAAGAAAGAAAGGAAGGGTAGAGGCACGAATGGCATCATCCTAAGGCATAAAAAGCAAGCAGCCTTAACCTACAGACACTTGTCCAGAGAATTAAATGAGCACCTACAGCATATAATTTCTGGACAACTGGAGAGGAGTCCAAAAAGAGGAAGATACTAAAAGATGTTGGCAGTCAAAGATTTCTGTAATCCCAAACACTTGCTCATGCCTTTCTCCTCCTAGATTGCTTTCCATGACCATTTTCATTTAGCTCTCATTCACCTTTAAGGAGTCAACTGAGATTTTTATTCCCGTGCGAAAGTTTTCTTCCTTGCCTCTCACTTTCACTAGAGGACCCTCTTATGTGCTTTCATGGCACCCTACTGCTTACTCCAACTGTTCCACTTATCATTTTGCATTCAAAGTGCCTATTTGTCTCCACCCAGTAGAGCAACTTCAAGATCAAACATCCCTTTTGGAGTAACCTCAGGAAAAAAAAAAAAAAGAAAGAAAGAAAAGGAAGTTAATTTGATGCGTTTCAACAGGATCCTAACATACTGAAACAGTGGGCTAAAATCAACAAGAAGAAATTTACCAAACATAAATCCTGCTTCTAGTTCCAGCAGATAAACTGTACAAGTCTAAGACTGAGGAGGCCTGACTTAGTAGGAGAATGTTTGAAATGGGGTTCTAGATATCCACAAATTGGATATAAGCCAATGGTATATAAGTTTATCTAAAACCAAATAGAGGTTTGGGTTGTATTAAGGAAAATATAGCATTTAAGTTAAGATTTAATAGCTATATTATATTACAACACTGCAGTATATTTGGAATATCATACTCAATATAATCTTCTGACTTAAAGAACATTAGCAGCTGGGCATAGTGGCTCATGCCTGTAATCCCAGCACTTTGGGAGGCTAAGGTGAGTGGATCACCTGAGGTCAGGAGTTCGAGACCAGCCTAACCAACATGGTGAAACTACTACTAAAAAATATGAAAATTAGCCAGGTATGGTAGTGGGCGCCTGTGGTCCCAGTACTCAGGAGACTGAGGCAGGAGAATCACTTGAACCCAGGAGGTAGAGGTTGCAGTGAGCTGAGATCATGCCATTGCACTCCAGCCTGGTGACAGAGCAAGACTCCTTCTCAGAAAAAAAAAAAAAAAAAAAAAAAATTAGCAAACAAGGGAATAACATAGGATATTGACCAAAATCTAGAAAGAAGTCATATGATAATGTAGTTACAACAGTTTTAAGAATTACATATTCAGCCACAGGAAGGGAAGACTTAGAATAGGACAGTATCAAATATCTGAAAAGCAATCGTGTAGAAGCCTGGGTGGAGTTGTTCTCTTTTCCTTCAGGAAGCAGAGCTAGGGTAAGTGGGTAGAAGTTGCACACTAGAATATATTTCTTCTTAAGAACTTGCCACAAAACTGTTCAAAGGTGGATGGGACTACCTGTATGAGGTGGTGAGGTCTCTGTCACTCACATGGAGGCTGGAAAACCATAGCCCTGAGATTAGGACTGTATAGTTATATAGGTCAGTTATTGTACAAGGGCACCTGGCCAAGGGGGCAACTAGAGCTGAAATCCAGCCAGTGCTGCAGTAACTACATCATGTATCCTGGCATTGGTTACCCAGAGAAAGAGGTACCTTTTTATAGTTCACCCAGAGATGCCCCAGGTCTAGTAGATATAGAAAGGCTGAGAGATCAGATCAGTAACTGCTAACCCCCTGCCAAATCTTATTGTCCATTAGTCTGTGGCCACAGCTATATTTAATTAAAACTCAAGAAAATAAGGTGAAGAAAATCTAAGCAAACAAATTCCACTTAACCTAAAGGAGAATGTATATGCTTTTTAATATATTGATGCGTTTAAAGGCCTCCTTAACCTCATCCCACGTGACGCTGTGATATGCTGCAGGAGGGGTTGAGAGAGCCATGGAGTTGATTGCTCTTCCATGCTCTGTGATCTCTCTTAATAACAAGGTGTGAGCTCTGCTATATCTGAGGCATCTTCAGTGCCTGTCATATCTTTCTTTGGAGATGAAGCACCATTAAAATGTCTTTATATATGTATTTACATATATGTAAAGATATATATATATATGTGTGTGTGTGCGTGTGTATATATATAAAGTGTGTGTGTGTGTGTATTTTTTTTAATAGAGATGAAGTCTTGCTGTGTTGGTCAGGATGGTCTCAAACTCTTGGCCTCAGTCAGTCCTCCCACCTTAGCCTCCCAAAATCCTGGGATTATAGACATGAGCCACCATGCCTTGACTGAACAATCCTTATATTTAAATGTGAAGTTTAAAAACCCATCTCTACTAAAAATACAAAAAACTATCTGGGCATGGTCGTGGGCACCTGTAATCCCAGCTACTCGGGAGGCTGAGGCAGAAGAATTGCTTGAACCTGGGAGGCAGAGGTTTCAGTGAGCCAAGATCATGCCATCGCACTCCAGCCTGGGCAACAAGAGTGAAACTCCCTCTCAAAAAAAAAGTGAAAATTTAAAAACAAAATATAAAATTATGCATATAATGTCATTTCAACCTTGTTGCATGGAAATTTTTTTTTTTTTTTTTGAGGCAGAGTCTCGCTCTGTCTGCTGTGCTGGAGTGCAGTGATTCAGTCTCAGCTCACTGCAACCTCTGCCTCCTGAGTTCAAGCAGTTCTCTGCCTCAGCCTCCTGAGTAGCTGGGATTACAGGCACGTGCCACCATGCCCGGCTAATTTTTGTATTTTTAGTAGAGACAGTTTCACCATGTTTATCAGGCTGATCTCGAACTCCTGACCTTGTGATCCACCCACCTTAGCCTCCCAAAGTGCTGGGATTACAAGTGCCCACCACCATGCCAGGTGTGGTGGCAGGAGCATCGCTTGAACTCGGGAGGCAGAGGTTGCAATGAGCTGAGATCATACCACGGCACTCCAGCCTGGGTGACAGAGCAAGACTCTGTCTCAACAACAAAACAGCAAAGAAATAGATGGGGTAAAATGCTACATGCAAGAAATGTGTTACCCTAGATACCATATACGTTGAAGTGGGAGAGGGCATTAGGTAAAAACATTTGATGCAGTGCTTTCAACTTCTAAGCCTTTTCTGTCTCCAATCCAAAGAATGCTGGGAGAGGAACATTTCAAAGAATAGAAGCACAGAGCAGTTAACAAGAGTAAATTGTCAAGAAGTGCTTGCAGTAGCTAGGCCATGAATGTCAGGCCAGCAACCTGGGTTGTCTTCTGATGTTTCTGAGAATAGAGATTTATCTTAAATCTCTACCTGGTTCTAGTTTTAATTTTAGAACTCTCTTTATCTAGTTCATCAATCACTTAACAATGTAGAAGTTACAGAAAATTAAGCACAAAATCCAATTCCCACTTTTTCTTCTACCCTCCCTTTTGTAATTTGCATTTTGTCAAGTGCAGTTTGTGTCTCAGCCAGGACACTCTTGTGGCTGACGTGTGTGTGTACAGCAATCTGCTTTGACTTCACTCTTGTGTATGGTTCAACCCCCCTCTCCAGCAATTGCTTATACGCTGCCAAGACAGAATTTTGCCACAAGTTCCTGCAGACTTCCACTGAAAAAGGACCCTCGCTATAGGGAAGGGGCAGGAAAACTGGCAGTAATGAAGGCTAGTTGGCAGGTTTCATAATGAAAGTCAGGTTGCTGAGGGAAGACGATGCTTATACCAGAACACAGAAGAAATAAAATTCTATAACTCCAACAAAAGTGCATTTATAATCAGTATAGTTCTTAACTCCAGAAAATCTTAGGACAGAGGAATAGTATCATTCATCTCTTCTTAACTAGGAAACTATCCAGTTAACTAGTATAGGCTCTGAATTGCATATGTTCTGTCTGGCACGTCTTATGGATTTGGTTATAGGCAATGTATAATCCTCTCAGGGCTGTTATTTATTGGATAAGATGTGTAAAAGGAGTCCTTTATAAGAACTTCCAGTTTTTTTGAGTGTACGTGACAATTGTTGGGAATCGAAAGATTGCAATATTTATATGTAGAAATTTCAATAATTCATATGAAGAAATTCCATCCATGGGAGAGGGACTGTATCTCTCTTATTCATTATTATGTCCTCAGAAGCACACATAGAACTGGGCATAGGAGGTGTTAAATAAATATTTGTTAAATGAATGATAAAAAGAATGAATGTGCATGGCTATAAAATTCTCAATGATTGAAGAATAAAGACAGCTGGACGTAGTGGCTCACACCTGTAATCCCAGCACTTTGGGAGGCTGAGATAGGAGGATCACTTGAGCCCAGGAAGTGCAAGACAAGCCTGGGCCACATAGTAAGACCCCATCCCTACAAAAAATTTAAAAATTAGTTGGGTGTGGTAGTGCATGCCTGTAGTCCCAGCTACTCAGGAGACTGAGGCAGAAGTTGAGCCCAGGAGTTGGAAGCTGCAGTGAGCCATGATTGTACCACTGCACTCCAGCCTAGGTGACAGAGCAAGATCCTATCTCAAAAACAAAAACAAAAAAAAAAGGATGAAGGCAATTTTAACCTCTTTTTTGGTTGCCAGTAGCAAACTATTTTCTTCTCTCTAAATCAGTATTAAGGCCTCTACATAGAATCAGTCTACAATCACCCACAGTCCTGTCTAACTCTAGGAAACATATTCCATGAATTAGGCACAAATTCTGAATAAAATAACAACATAGGATTTTTGTGAAAGTAAAGATTTTTTTTTCAGTGTCTTTCAGTTACTAACTTTAAAATTCTAGGTAGATTTTTTTCCCCTAAGCAATGTGAGAATAAATGATTGTGAAATGATAGTGTCCTTAGCAAAAGCAGTCATTTTGCAATGAAGGGAAAGCTTGTTAAATATAGGAATGTGTTTTTCCCTCAAATTATAGAAAGAAAAACAATTTCTTTAGCCTATAAAACACCCTGCATATTCCATACACATTCATACCTAGTAGAATAAAGTAGATAGATACAAAGCATTCTATTTAAACCACGATTAGGAAAGCTACAAGCACCTTATGTACAATTAATGACTGTCATCTTGCCAGCTTGGAAAAAAGAAACACACAAATAGGAGTCAGGAGAACAAAAGAAATATATGTCACTTTGCATGTCAGAGGTAGCTTGAAAAAAATGAAAGTCCCAGGAAATTCTTCTGAGAAAAGGGGTCAATTATTTTGCTCGTCACTTTCTCACATCTTGGTAAGAATAGGAGTGCTCTGCAGGGCATCATACATCTACCTCAGCTTTTCAATTGAAGCTAAAGATAGGAAATACTCCACTGGCAAGTAATACAACTGATTTTGAATTCTTAAAAATATCACCTGGGCCTTATATTTAAAAGGATTATGACATGGTTTGGGGGATTTGCATCAAGTAATTGGGAGTGGTTGGGGTACAGATGAGATAAAATTAGTTGTGAGTTTATCATTGTTGAAGCTGAATGATAGGTATGTGGGAGTTTATTGTGCTATTCTCTCTACTTTTGTATATGTTTAAAATATTCCATGAAAAAAATTAAAAATAATGATTCCCTAAAATGGGAAAAAATCTTCCTTTTTTTTTTTTTTTTTTTCTAAGATTAGTGTGGTAAATCGGAAAAGCATTGTTCTCACTCCTTAAGTGAACATGGACACAGTGAGGGTAACATCACACACTCGGGCCTGTCAGAGGCTTGGGGGAAAGGGAGAGAGAGCATTAGGACAAATACCTAATATATGCAGGGCTTAAAACCTAGATGGTGGGTTAATAGGTGCAGCAAACCACCATGGCACATGTATCCCTATATAACAAACCTGCACTTTCTGCACATGTGTCCCAGAACTTAAAGAAAAATTTTAAAAAGAGAATTTTAAAAAAGATATTACTAAGCCCCCCCCAAAAAAATTGGAAATGCATGAAATATAGTATCAGAAGCTCATTATTTATAGGTTTCAATCTTAAAATGTACTAACAGTGCTGCCTCGTGTTAGTTACTACAGGTCTTTAAACCTTAGTTTGAAAATTTGAAAAATTGAAATAATGCCAAACTTTACCTTATAGGGTGTTATGCAGATAAAGGAATTAATATTTCTGAAAGTGCTATATAACCTGTAAAATGACACAAAACTATAAAGCCAAATAATTTTAATTGAACTATACGTCTATCCAAAGTTATGTGTGCTTTATTTTCCAAATTTACATTTAATTAAACCAGTTCCAGCCAGAAGCAAGTCCATGTCTTTCTAAATCTGTAACATCAGAATGAAACTGAAATACCTTCCTCTTCTTTCTCTCTGCTTCTCTTTCTCTGCTTCTGGGATGCTCCTATAGGCAACTCCTAACTGTTCTTCCTGCCTTCCTTCTGCCCCTTTGCAAACTTTCTGCAACTTACTGCTGGAGAAATTGTCCTAGAACACCTCTTGGATCATGTCACTCCCCGGCTCAGAAACATTCCTGGGTCACCATTGCCCATAGAATTAAATCTAGTTTACTTAACCTACCTTCAAAATCTCCAGTGTTGAGTCTCTAACTGGCCTTTCCAGCTACCTCACAACCACTCATGTTCTAAACCTTCAGCTCTAAGCAAAATGCTTTCTCTCTGGTGTTTTTGTTCCCTATCTGTCCTCTTAGGATGCAGTACTACTTTTCTCCCTATCTAGATTCTGTTAATACCTAAAAATCAGCCTCATCCCCCTTCTCTTCTAAGAAGTCTTCCTAAACTCTTCCACATCATGTAATCTCTCCCTTTTCTTAGTCTTAAATATGATTGATTTGGCAAGTAACCATGTATTCCCTTGTGATATTACATTTATTCTTGTTTTAAGCAGTTAATTATCCCTATTGTTACTTTTTTCCTATCCTGCCCAGTTGCATGATAAACTTTTTTTTTTTTTTTTTTTAAGACAGGGTCTTACTCTGTCTCCCAGGCTGGAGTGCAGTGGCATGTAGTCTCAGTTTGATGCAACCCTTGCCTCCTGGGTTCAAGTAATTCTCCTACCTCAGCCTCCCAAGTAGCTGGGACTACAGACACACACCACCACGCCCTGCTAACTTTTGTATTTTTAGTAGAAATTGGGGTTTCACTATGTTGGCCAGGCAGGTCTCAAACTCCTGACCATTGATCTTCCCTCCTCAGCCTCCCAAAGTGCTGGGATGACAGGCGTGAGTCACTGCACCCAGCCTAGATGATAAACTCTTAAAAGGCAATAATTGTGACTTTTATATCTTCCTGCCACAAAGGCCCAGTGCTTTGCATGCAGCTCACACTTTCATTAACATTTGTGGAAAAATATTACCTAAACTGAGATGGGATTATATAGTTCCTGATAGTTATATTTAGCGTATTAATACTACACTCATATGTGCTTCTTTGGATCTTAAAAAATGACTTTTTAAGCTGGGCACCATGGCTCATGCCTGTAATCCCAGCATTTTGGGAGGCCAAGGTGGGTGGGTCACCTGAGGTCGGGAGTTTGAGACCAGCCTGACCCACATGAAGAAACCCTGGCTATTAAGTACTAAGTCCCCAGGCCATTCTTTGTAAAAATACAAAATTAGCTGGCTATGGTGGCACATGCCTATAATCTCAGCTACTTGGGTGGCTGAGGCAGGAGAAACACTTGAACCTGGGAGGAGGAGGTTGTGGTGAGCCGAGATCATGCCATTGCACTCCAGCCTGGGCAACAAGAGCAAAACTCATCTCAATAAAAAAAAAGACTTTTAGAAAAATTAGTTTTGCATAGCATCTTAGAGGGTGGCATACTGGGAAATTAGATTCAGTCTTATTTGTTACACAGACCTGGATTCAAATCCGAACTTAGACACATCATCTATGTGAAATCCTGGCAATTTACTTGACCTCTTTATTTCTTAGCTTCTTCAATCATAAAATGGAAATACAGTTATAAGACTTCTTTGCACCATTAGGCACAGTGTATGTATAGTCTCTGGCACGTAATAAGTAAAAGGCAGATATTATTATCTTAGTGTGCATCAGATGGTTTTGACAGGTCATCAGAGTGAATGATCGTGGTTCTTTTTAACTTGGGAGATAGCATGCAGTAAATATAGAGAAGAATCAGGATAAGTCTCTACCCATTCCTCCAAGCCCTGCCTCTGTGCTCTGTATTTGCTTTTGTGCATCCTTAGTCAGTAAGGGTTACAAACTAAATATAGCCAGAATCCCTGTCAATTTAAAAAGTACTAAGTCCCAAGGCCATTCTTTATCCATTTGCATACTAGGTGAGTTCCCTTAGTATAGTTTTTTGGAGACTTCCCTTCAATCTAAACCATAGCTCAGTCATGTCTTCTTTCTTTGCTTGCTCTTTATTTCACAGCAACCCTAACTGTACTTAGTTCTCCTGCAGTCTTCTGCTTGCAGTCTTCTGCTTACGGTCATGGTGAGTTTGCCAGCTCTGAGTCTTCTGAACCATGGTCTATAAATCATTGTATTTTCATTTATTTAGTGATCCAAGGTTGCCTATTCTAGACAAGACCCAAAAGCAGTGATATAGAAGGACTTCAGTCATAAAGCACAATGTTGTGAATACTTTCGAGAACATAAGCGTAGGCAGAATGCAAGGTCACAAGAGAATTGTCATCATCTGGAATTGGCTTTTAGGGAATGTCTTTTCTCCACTGAGGGCAGGATTCTGAATATGTGCTCACTTACACATAAGAAAAAGCATTAGCATGTGAAAGAGGCCAAAATCTAATATGCCAAAAGAAAAAAACTTTGTCGTATCAGGATTCTATCACTATGAGCACCTCTTTTTCTTTTATTATTATTATTATTTATTTTATTTATTTATTTTTTTTTTGAGACAGGGCCTTACTCTGTTGTCCAGGCTGGAATGCAGTGGCATGATCATGGCTCAAAGGACTGGGATTACAGGCGTGACCCACTGTGCCTGGCCTGACTTATTTCAGTATTTAATCCTATATTGTTTTCATGCTTGAAAAAAGAAAAAAAGTTCAGGAAAATAGCCACAAAAGCATTAGTTATCATAGAAATGAACATGGAAAAAGGAATCACTGGATTATTATGTTTATAGGGACTTTTGACTGAGTTGAACTCACTGGGGTGCCATTTCTTAGATCCCTTGTGATTGATCTTCTTAAAGTTACCTAATGAATCATCACCGTAATCTGTGGTTTTAACAAAAGTTGCATTTACAAATCCTTTTAAAGTCACAATTCTTTGTAGGTTAGGTTTTTTTCAAATACTAGGGTAGTCTTCAATTTGTCTACTTATGCTACTCAGCTTTAAGCCATAAAACTGGACTCAGATTTTAAATTACATTTGTTTTTCTACTGCTCATTATTGCTGACCTATTTCTTATTTACCTTTTACTGATTGCAAAACAGACCTAAGGAGAACTGTTGGTTTTCATTATATGGGTCTCATTTTTTAAAAATAATCATTTTTGGCTGGGTGTGGTGGCTCACGCCTGCAATCCCAGCACTTTGGGAGGCTGAGGCGGGCAGATCACCTGAGATCAGGAGTTCAAGACCAGCCTGACCAACCAACATGGAGAAACCCCATCTCTACTAAAAATACAAATATTAGCCAGGCATGGTGGTGCATGCCTGCAATCCCAGCTACTCGAGAGGCTGAGGTAGGAGAATTGCTTGAACCCGGGAAGCGGAGGTTTCAGTGAACTGAGATCACACCATTGCACTCCAGCCTGGGCAACAAGAACGAAACTTTGTGTCAAAAAAAATCACTTTACTGAGAAAATTTCATGTGTAAATGCAAATAACTTTCCCTTTCAGTAGTATCATGCAACAGGCCCATTAAAAGGGAAAAGAAATATTGGCTAAATTCACTTATTGAATTTGCTAGTCTTTTAACAAGCAAAAATGTCTAGGAAAAAATATCATAGATGTCAGTAATCTTAACACAGAAAATATTGTCAATAGAGTCCTCTTTGAATCCAAAAGGTAGGCATGTGTCTAAAACATGTATTCACAGAGTGATGGCGTATTAGCCCTGGAAGGGACTTTGGTAATCATCTGATCTAGGGACATAAAGTAGTTGGTGTCCCAGCTAGAATCAGAGTTCTGGTGTTTCATCTCCCAGTCAGTTCATTGTGCTCACTTGACTTTTATACTTGGAAACTATTAAAATCTAAATCAACTATTAAAATATTCATATCAACTATTAAAATCTAAATTGTGATTATCTTCAGGCACATAATGGCAGCTTTGCTAACACTACCTCAGATCCATTTGATTTCTTGGGAACTACCAGGACTGTATTTGGTTTATTTTTAAAGCCAAACAGCTTTATAAACCTTAAAATATTTCGTCTTCGAAACCTAAAAGGCTCTTTATTTAGTCCATGATGAATATTTGAGTAGTGTTAAATTTATCATTCTGGCAGTACTCACATTGTACTTGTCATTAATTGTGACTCATCAAAGAA
This sequence comes from Sapajus apella, assembly GCF_009761245.1. Classification (NCBI taxonomy): domain Eukaryota; kingdom Metazoa; phylum Chordata; class Mammalia; order Primates; family Cebidae; genus Sapajus; species Sapajus apella. The sequence goes on from NW_022436977.1 coordinate 21,032,491, forward strand.
TGTTTTGATGTTGAGTCCTTGGCTAACAGATGGCTCTGTTTAGAGGAATTGAGGCAGTTAGCTGTGAGGTCCAAGGAGAGAGACTTCTTATATAATTAGTCACTAGAAGTTGTTTGGATTTGTAAGAAAGCACAGTCATCTGTAGGAAAGGGAAGGTTAGCCTTTGTGTTAAGGCTGGAGAAGGCTTTTTTTCAGCCCCCTTCAGAGGATACATAGGAGAGTTGATGTCAGTGTTGTTTGTATGCCAGGTGGAATGACACATCTGGAATGACACAAATGGCCAGCAGAGATGCACAAAGTTAAATTCTTGTTTGTTTCTGTTTCCAAGGAGTCTGCCACGTTGGTAACATAGTCACAGAGACAACCACACAGGAAAAAACAGGAGCTCAACCAATAGGAGTACTAATAAGAACTTGATTATAGAATGTAAAGCAATTAATCTTCCTTTTAAAAAGCATTTACCAGCCGGGCAGGGTGGCTCACACCTATAGTCCCAAGACTTTGGGAGGCCGAGGTCTCCCAAAGGAGGTGAGTGGATCACTTGAGTCCAGTAGTTCAAAACCAACTTGGACATCATGGCAAAACCCTGTCTCAAACAAAAATTACAAAAAACTAGCCAGACATGGTGACACACAACTGTAGTCCCAGTTACTCAGGAGGCTGAGGTGGGCAGATCACCTAAGCCCCTGAGGTAGAGGCTGCCATGAGCCGTGATCGTGATTGTCATCTTTCCACTACACTCCTGGGCGTCTAAGTGAGACCTTGTTTCAAAAAAAAGAAAATTGACTTCAGAGGCTACAGAACCAGCTCCCCCTTCTTTCTCCTCTATCTTTTCCCTTTTTCATTTTTTTATCTTCCTAGATTGTTTTTTCTTATATTTTCAGTCTATCAATGGTACTCTAAGGCATAGTCCTCAAAGGCGTGAGCAGCTCTCGATACTTTATTCAGCACCTGTGTGCTGACCACTATGTTAGCAATGAAACTACATGGGCAGCTTATCTTATATCCTGGGTCCTAGTGTATGCACAAGTGAGTCGTTATTTGGAATGACATTTAGTGCTTCTTTAATTAGGAAAAGGGGAATATACACTATATCATAAAAAAGACCAAGAGAAACTTGAAAGACAAAATTCAGATTCTCTTAGATATATTCAAAAAATAATAGGTTACACATACTTGACCTTTCTGAACCTCAGGTTCTTCATTTGCAAAATAGGTTAATAATATATACCTTGTGGAGTTATGTGAAAATGAAATAAGCACAATGTCTCACCCACAGTAAAGACTCAGTATGTGGTCTCTGTGTTATGGAGGAAAAGTAAATTAAGTAAGTAGACAAGGATGCTGACTTGCTTGCTAGCAACAAGGAAACACCGGAAAAATGATTAAGAATAAAAGCAGCCGGGCGCGGTGGCTCAAGCCTGTAATCCCAGCACTTTGGGAGGCCGAGGCGGGTGGATCACGAGGTCAAGAGATCGAGACCATCCTGGTCAACACGGTGAGACCCCGTCTCTACTAAAACTACAAAAAATTAGCTGGCCATGGTGGCGTGTGCCTGTAATCCCAGCTACTCAAGAGGCTGAGGCAGGAGAATTGCCTGAACCCAGGAGGCGGAGGTTGCGGTGAGCCGAGATCGTGCCATTGCACTCCGGCCTGGGTAACAAGAGCGAAACTCCGTCTCAAAAAAAAAAAAAAAAAAAAAAAGAATAAAAGCAGACTGGTAGTTGAATTAATAATAATCAGTGAAAGAGGCTATTTTAAAAGGCTGTTTGTCAAGAGCACAGCATTCAAAATAAAAATGATAATGCTTTCACTGCACATTACTGGAGTGTTACTTCAGTTTGGGGTTGCATGGCTTAAAAGCACTGAGAAAAGCTAAATCAAGTAATACTGAGAGGCAAATAAAGAACAGTAGAGAGAACCAAAGATTAGGAATTGAAAGCCTGGGCTTAAGCCCCTGTCTAAGCATTTTTTAGCCACCTAACTAGAAATTATCACAGGCCAGGCTTGGTGGTTTAGGCCTGTAATCCCAGCACTTTGGGAGGCCCAGGCAGATGGATCACTTGAGATCAGGAGTTTGGTACCAGCCTGGCCAACGTGGTGAAATCCAGTCTCTACTAAAAATACAAAAAATTAGCCGTGCGTGGTGGCATATGCCTGTGATCCCAGTTACTTGGGAGGCTGAGGCAGGAGAATTGTTTGAACCCAGGAGGAAGAGGTTGCCGTGAGCCAGGATCTCGCCACTGCATTCCAGCCTGGATAGAGCCAGACTCCATCTCAAAAGAAAAAAAAAAAAAAGCAATTATCACAAATACTTTAATAGGTGACACATGACCTCAGTTCTCACAGCTGTAAACAAGTTTAAGAATGATTTTTAAATTTCTGAGTATTTTTGTTGTACATATGCACATTATGTGTTATATAATTTTGTGCAAATTGTAAAACATTATATAAATCAGTTTTTTAAAGGGTTGATAGGGAAAGATACTTACTCCCTTTAAAAAGGCTGATTTGACTGCCTCTCGATATTATCAATGAAAGAATAAATAAAAAGTAGATGATGTTAAATCTTCGTTTTCATAGATGATAGAATTGGAAGAAATGGGATTGCAGTAGTCAACTTTGTAGAGACAAAAGAGAAAAGGCCCAGTCGTTAAGTTTTCTAAACAATAGCCAGCCATTAATGAACATCAGTAATCCCCTCCTTGCTGTATTTCTTCTGAAACTCGTGGACTCACCATTTCCAGCCTTTCTGGACAGACACACATACATATGACCAAAGTTCTATACAGCAGCTTTAACAAGTAAAACTGGTTTAAAATTCATTTTGTTTAATGCCTTGGAGTGTTGCAAAGTCCATAAAGAAACACTAAATAGGCAATTACATTTTAGGGATGCTTTAGTTAACCTGTGGCCTAAGAGTAGGGTCATAGACTGAATGACTTTTTGAGATTTCTCCATTCACTCTATTTTTGTTTTTTTTTTTTTTTGAGACGGAATTTTGCTCTTGTTACCCAGGCTGGAGCGCAATGGCGCGATCTCGGCTCACCGCAACCTCCGCCTCCTGGGTTCAGGCAATTCTCCTGCCTCAGCCTCCTGAGTAGCTGGGATTACAGGCATGCGCCACCATGCCCAGCTAATTTTTTGTATTTTTAGTAGAGACGGGGTTTCACCATGTTGACTAGGATGGTCTCGATCTCTTGACCTCGTGATCCACCCGCCTCGGCCTCCCAAAGTGCTGGGATTACAGGCGTGAGCCACCGTGCCCAGCCCAATCTATTTTTCTTAATTGAGCAGATGTTTCTAATTAAGATGTTGAACACTTAAGAGCAAAAAAAAATGTCATCTCACATCATGTGTATTTTAAACAGTTTGATTTATTTATTTTGATATCTTCCCACAAAGTAGTTGAATTTATAAGAACTAAATGAGGAAGAAAATTCCGATTATTTCCCTTCTGATGAGCTGTTTATATGAGAGCTGATTTAGTACCTTCAGTACTTAAGGGGACTTAAGAAAAAAAACTGTGTCTGGATTAAAACATTAAAAATAGAAACACAATTCCAAGATTAAGTTCCTTGACTTACTTGACATTTAAAGTAATTTCCACAAAGTAATTTCCTTTGTAAAGATTTACAAATTTATGAGAGAAAATACCTTATCCTGCCTACAGATTATTGTGTCAATTAAGAATAAACAAGATTAGAGAAAACCAAGCATTAGGTTGGAAATGGATCTACGCTAAGTGTGATGCAATCATATTTTAAATTATTAGTTGAAATAGTGAGTATGAGCATTCCCTTTTTATCCAGGGCTTGAATAATAACAGCTATGAGTGATTTTATAAGTGGTCCTTGTTTGCATGTACTAGTTGCTTAGCCTTATGTTTCTGTCTTATCTATGGGGAACTTCCACCAAAAAAAAACAGAGCCCCAAATGGATCCATAATTATCATCTGAAACTCTGAAAACATGTTGATTCTCTTGTATTGCCAAGGACCATGCCCTAAAAAACAAAAATAAGCAAACAAAAAAATCCAGTCTCTGAAGTTGCTGCCTTGTTCTTGATTATAACCAGAATAGAGATGTTCATTGGAAAACATGGACTGTATAGAAGAATAATTTGTTCCTTTATCAGAGGCTAATGTTCTTCACTCAGAGGTTGCTTGCTTGTGAAATGTATTAAGAAATTGTGTGCTTAACAGAAACAAACTTCATTCAGGTTTGATTGATTTGTTGATCTACACACACAAAATGACCCTTTTCACAAAGCAGTTGCCTTTCCTCAGTTTCTCCATTATGCCATACATGCGTACAAATCACACTTTCAGTTATTCACTGTAGAGATCTCATAAGATCAATAAGAAATCTCTCATGATAACTGGGCCTTCATTGGCTTTCTTTTGTTGACCAAACACTGAGTATTTTGGGTTTGAGATGATAACTTTATTTTAAGCCTGAGAGAGCAGTTGACTTGCCCTTGGTCTAATGATACTAAGCAGCTGCCACAGCCTGTTTCTCATCCACTGGAGAAGACTGTCCCTGGAGAGGGAACACATAACTGTGCATGTCTCTTTCAAGATGTCTCTTTGGGTACCATGTTGGGGAATGACTTTCTAAGGATGTGGAGTGCTCTGTGTTTAGCTTTTTGATTACATCCCTGTGTACAAAGGAGAGACAGTGTTAAAGAGTTGAGACTTTAGGAAAATTCTTGTTACTTCATTTGCATTTGTAGTGTACCTGAAGCTGAGGACAAATTTTTTTTTGTTTGTTTTAGCAAGATACATCAAAGGCAAACAAATTTACTTACATAAGCAGCAAAGTGACATTTTTTTTCTTCTGTGTTCCAGAATCAAAAGGAGCTTGATTTACAATGGGAGAATGTAGGAACAGGAGGCATAGTCCCTTTAGATAATTATAATAGCTTCCATTTTCTAATTATTTTGTGTGTAAAATGCTCAGCATATCATCTAGCACATAGGATAAATAGCTGTTAAATGAAGAGTGTTAGGTGCTGTGCTAAGCACTCTAGTGCTTTATATCATTTATGTAATGCAAGGTAGCTTTCATCTGAGGCTTTGCAGGATGATAGGGACTGTCTTATTAAAGGGCATGGATTGCTCCCCCTGATGAAGAAACTGAAACTTAGATTAAATAACTTGGTTAATGTCACACAGCTAGTAACCATGGCAGACAAGATTCCATACTAACTTAATTCCAATGTCTATATTTAATATATCACATCCACCCTCCCCCACACATGCACACAGTTTCTTTGAGCTCACTGTCTCTTCAGATTTTCACTTGTTTTAGACTGTCTCATTGTCCTTACTGGACTCTTCTTGCTCTTCTTGTCAGATTTACTCAACAGTAATCATTTGATCTCACCTTCTCAGAATATTTCGTATTTTCCTGGGGCCTACCATATACCTAACTCCCTTTTGATTTTTTCATTATTTCAGTATTTACTATTTTCTCTCAAGATTTACTAACCTCTTATTTTCATTTAGTCAAAATTTTAGAATTATAGAGTTGCAGAATTAGGAGAAACCTTAGCAATCTGACCTCCCAGCCAGTTTGTTCAACTTCCCTTATACCACACCCATGAAAGATGAAGGCTGTGCCTCTCCATCAAGATGGGCACATAATATGATCAAGACTTCCTAGAAAAATACTGGGGAGTATTGTGAAAGGCCTTGACCCAGAGTGTGGGAAGAAAATAATTCATGTCTGATTAGTATTTATGGAGCCTCACTACAGTGAGGACATTATTGTCAGGGTTTGGGGTGGGTAAATAATGAGTGAGACACAGGCCCTGCTCCCAAGGAACAAAATCTAAAAGGCTGTGAGGGATTGGGTAGACTACACAGATGTACAAATAAACGACATAAGTATAGGGATGAAGTCTTGGGGCATTTAAAGGATGGAAATATCATAGCTAGTTGGAAGAAATCAGAAAAGACTATATGAAGAAAGGTAGATTTCATCTGAGGCTTTGCAGGATGATAGGGACAGTCTTATTTTATTTTTGAGACAGAGTCTCACTCTGTAGCCCAGGCTGGAGTGCAGTGGTGTGATCTTGGCTTACTGCAACCTCCGCCTCCTGGGTTTAAGTGATTCTCCTGCCTCAGCCTCCCAAGTAGCTGGGATTACAGGTACCCACCAACACACGCCCGGCTAATTTTTATATTTTTAGTAGAGACAGGGTTTCACCATGTTGGCCAGGCTGCTCTTGAACTCCTATCCTTGCGATCTACCCGCCTCAGCCTCCCAAAGTGCTGGGATTACAGGCATGAGCCACCGCACCCAACAGCACAGTCTTATTAAAGGGCATAGATTGCTTCTTCTGATCCCCTGTTAGACAAGGCTATTTCATCATGTCAAGAGAAGGTAGATGTGGCAAGTGCCAAGCTCTGTGGAAAGAGATGCTATGGAAATGCTAAGTAAAATGTCATAGTTGTTGTTCAGATACGGCAAACCAGGATGAGTCAACCCCCTTCCCCTCGCACACATTATCACCTACACATTTTGGAATGGTGTTGGATGAGAGTCATCTTTATGCCTGCCCTTCACTATTACTCATCTTACTTTGGCCACCGAGCTCTCACTTTGTCCTGTCACTCATCCCCTATATTTGAAGTAGGGAAGCATGTAAAGGCAACTGAATAATTTGGGGTCTGTAAATATAACCTTTGAGTCACTATCACATGGTGCCTTTGTGGGCCAGGACAGCACCCAGTGCAGTGAAGAGCTTGCCCATCTGCTTTGGACGTCAGCCTTCCAGCAGGCCTTCATCTCCTGGGTAAGCAAACAGGCAGAAGCATCTCTGGCCCAGAAGAATGCCCTGAATCACAGTTTGTGCAGTTCTGTGTCAGTCCCCAGGGACAGCATGAGAACAGAAGAGATGAGAAGTGCACAAACTGAATAGCCCATTCCTAATGATATTTAATTGCATCTGGGCACCGACAAGGCTTGGCCCAGTAGCTTTCTTTCCCTCACGTGCAGCTCAGCTCTGCCAGATTTCTCTTGTAATGATCATTCCACCCAGGTAGCACAGAACTTTTTCATAGAATGAGGCCTTGGGTAAGGATCAAGAAACCTGGGAACCAGTTTCAACTGTGCCATAAACTTTAGGCAAGTCATTTAACATCTGTGAGTTATTTTTTCTTCATTTATGAAGTAGGAAGAATACCCATCCTACTGGTCTCTGTGAATTTCGTGCCTAAGGCTGTGAAGTCACACAATAGCTTAGAATACCTTTTGAAGGGTTATTTTTATTACTAGAGTCTTAACTATTAACACAATTAAGTGCAAATAATACCACCCTTGGAGGCAACAAATGACAAGTACCTTGTGGAAACCTGTTACCACTCTATGTGTTGACATAGGAGTGTAAATTATAGCTAAGTTGTGAGGTTTTTATTGTTGTGAGGAAAGTGGTTGTGAGGGATAGCTGCAGTAAAGAGCAAAGAAGAATCTACCTTAGTTCTCCTAGTTCTACCACAAGGCCTAGTTAGGCAATATGGTCTGACCATAGAGAACAATGCCTACAAATTAGGCCCTAAGAGTAGTAATTCTTCTTTTATGTTTCCTGTTGCTATCTGACCAAGGCTTCTTCTCATTGTTCATTTTCTTTTGGTTGTGAAGTAGGAGTGATGCTTGCTTCCTAATTCTTCTCCCTCTCCCACCCTTCTCTACCACCAAGGATTGAGCCTTACTTGAGGGATGGGGATGCTACCAGAGAGAAGCTCAGAAAGCAGCCAGCAAGGATTTTGTGATGCAGTGGTCCTGTCCTTCCTCCATGTTCTACCTTGCAGAATCTGTGTAGTTTTGCTCCCCTGGGAAAGCCCTGAGTGCTCTTTTGTAGATACCAGGACTATGCTGCTAAGTCCTCCGGATTGAATTCCTTCACTGGACATTGGGGTAGTGGGGAAGTCCCTGGACTGTGGTCTTGGATTTCATAGCCCCTGGGGCAGCTCTGGGCTCCTCTCACATCTAAAGCAGAAATGCCAGTAGAGGCAAAAGTCATTCTTAGGACCACAGGACAAAGCCTCAGTGGAACTTTTCAAGGTCTAGCTCCTGGCTTCTGCGGTCCTCCAGCAGTGGAGGGCAGAGGCCATCTCCCTAATTTAGATAATTTATCAGAACCACATTAGCCTCTTTGTCAGCTGCACTTTTTTTTCTTTATTCTGCTTTCTGCTTACTTACAGTTTTCCTCAAGGAGCCAAACAAGTAATTGTTCATCTCCATCCCCCTCTTCTCCTATTCACTTCCCTTCCTGGGTGGATTAATGCAGAGTTCCAGCAAAGCTGCCTTCAGCAGCCTCTGACGAAAGCTGCTTGCTGACCACATGGCTGCACACTGACCACACATGCCCCTTTGACCATACCAATTAAAGAGGACCCAGCACAGAAGCTACAGGCTCACTTTTTCATATGTTTTCTTGGGAAATCTCAAGAAAATGCAGTGCACATTCCTGGAAGCGAGTCTGCAGTGCTGAAGACTTGGTCACCCAAGCATTCCCTCTGCATGATGGCAGTGCTCCCAGACTATCCAAAATGCAGCAGCACATGGAAAGAGACAGTCTGCTGAGGTGTTACTGGTTTGCAATACCCTGATAAGGAGATTTCATTCCCTCCTTGCTGGCAAAGTTATATAGAGTAATTATATAAGTACTGCTGTGACACTGGGCGGAATCTCATTAAAAACTGTGTAAAGAACAATTGAGTTGTGGTAGAGAATATTCATTTTATTCCAGTTGAGTATAATCCATATAATAGAACATTAGCCTGAGCATAAATACTCGTGTTGCTCCAGCTCCCTGAGAGAATGTATTTGGGATGTGTATTTAGTCCAGCTTTTGCTTCTATGGGGCATGACAGAAAGTCAGGATGAGGCAGGTCCAGATTTTCCCACCTCGTAAGGAAGTTGCTCACTGTGCTGAGCAGATTGTTGTTTGTTTTTTATCCCTCCTGGGAGAGCTACTTGTTCAGCTTGGATGGGATGCTCTATGGCAGTTTGACCACGTGACAACTCTGACACACACACACACACACACATGCACACACACACACACACACACACACACACACCCACCCCCTACAGACTTGGGCCGAAAAGAACGTGTCTCCTTAGCAGGTTTAGCCTTCCACCCAAGATGTAAGAGAGGCCTGGTCAGGGGAGAATTTGTTATGTGTTGTTGTTCCTTTATTTTCAGAAAAGTAGCAGGCAAATTCTTGTTTAATATAAGGATGTTTTTATTTGATGGCATGTGAATTGTCCCTTCAGCCTTACTGACCATCACTCATCACAACAAACAAGAGCCATGCTAAGTAGTTTGATAATACAGCAGTCTAAGGCTCAAAAGCATTGAAGGACAATAACATCTAATACAGTTACACCACTGTACTGTGTATGAGGTACTTTCACACATATTATCTGGTGTGTAGGAAATTCAGTAATCCATTCTTAATTTTCCAGAGTATAATCTGTTTAGTATTTGAAGTCTGAGAGCACCATGAATTATTTTCTTTATAAAATATTTTTCATTATAGTTCTAGTGTTCTATAGCATTATAGGGTACCTACAACGGCAATTCATTGTATATTTTCTAACGATAGAACAGATTTTATATTCTTAAAGAAATGATAAATATTTGAGGTGATGGATATGCTAATTACCCTGATTTGATCATTACACATTGTACACTGTATTGAAATATCATACTGTACTCATGGACATTATGTGTTAATTAAAAATTTTAAAAAGATGAATTTTATGAATATGAAAACATTTTATTATTTAAAAAAATCACATCACAAAACATTTAGAAACTAAGAGAAAAACCCTTTTGACCTAACTTTAGCACCTCAGTACACTAATATTATTATTTGCTCTCATTTTCTTCCAGTCTTTTTTTCTTATGCATTCTTGTACATTCATCATAGTGCTATACATATTTAAAGTGCTTTTTTTTCTGTAGATCTTCTGACTGGCCCACCCAAATTTTGTTATCTGGTCTCACACCACATTTAGAGGAAAGAAATCAAGATCACTCAACCTCCATTGATGTGAAGAGCATTATATTAAAGACTATATATCCCTGTTGTTAAAAGTCAGTGTCACTTTGACTGTAATCAAAGTATCAAAATGATGGCAGGGGAAGCATTCAACTGTTAAACAGCCAGCTTCTCTGGTTATTAAAATAGCTGAGCAAGGCAGCTGGCATAAACAATTTTAGAATCTGGGGTTTGCTGTCGCTGGTAAGGATGTCCCAGCTGTGCCTTATTGTCAAAATTCTCTTCATCATCTCAGGATGCCAGGTCCCAAGCTGAGCTCACTCAGGGGACTCAGATCCATTGAATGGGAATGCTTGGCCTCTGCCCATGTTATTTAGGAGCTGCTGGTGAAACTGAGGTTAAGAGAGGCTCAGTTGGTGTCTCTATTAATGCATCCCTCCTCACAGGAATGGGTGTGAATGCATATGTATTTCCAAGTATGCCTGAGGTAGCTGAAGAGAGACTACAGAATCCTCCTCCCCAAGGACTTGTCATCAGCTTTCACTCTAGTGTAGTTTAAGCATGAGTGTTTGTCTGTGTGAATGCATGTTTTAAAGCATGAAGCCAATTTACCTCCCCAGACAATGGCCTGCTCTCCTTTTTATTGAGGAAGATAGGATTGAATTTAGGATCTCATTAAAGGAGGTACATATCCCTCCTTGGTCACACCCAACTCCCTTTTTCACCTTCCCTGTTGTACAGAAGCACATCTAATACACGTGGCCTCTAGGGCAGAGATCTGAATGGGTTTCTTCATAGGCTGCACCATCCCACCAGTACCTCAGCTAGGAGGGCTGAGACCATTGAGCAGTAGGCCTGAATTTGTAACCAGAGCCTGCCCAGATACAGTGTAGGACAACCCTCTAGCCTTTCTGCACGCCAAGAAGGAAGAAGGAAGCAGTTCAAGAAACTGAGGCATAATTGCTAATGCAAGTTCCAGAGCTTCTGGCTGCCTGACAAGTGTGCCCTTCCCAAGCCATGGAATCTCCATGCAGCATGCAAATGTCTTCTTTCATCCTTTTATTTTTAAGTTAGCAGAACTCCCCGAAGTGCACTTACTCTCTAAATATGTACACAGCACGACGTGAGAGATCACTTCTCTCTGTAATGGATGACTTGTGTCCAGAGTATTTTCCTGGGTATTGTGCTATTCAATTTAGGACTCCTAATGCATGATTAATGTGTATTTAAACAGTCACTGCCTAATCGGACGGCTTCACCTGTAGGACACTGGGGAGTACACAAAGCTGACTTACAAAAAACACCATTGGCATATGTAGAATGATCCAACAACTCTGGTGCTGTACAAGGAATGAACATTTTGAGGCTCATATGGTGCCCATCTAATCCTGTAGTTTCTACCTAGCAGGATTTTCAGAGACTGGCTTCTAGAACCATTTGTTTAAATCAGTATTTTTTTAAGCATCTATCAGGTAAGACTCCATGAGTTTCAGAAAGGGGAACTGGATGTAGGTCCTACCTAAGGGAGCTTACAATTTAGGAGGAAGTAGAATACGTTTGTGAACAATTATATCACTAGGTAGAAAGTTATGAGGGCTCTAAGACTGATTTTTAAAATGAATGGAAAGCCCATCCCATTGTGAAGAGGAACCCACATGGCCAGTGAGCATAGATGGTAGTGGATGAGACTGAGGGGAAGGGAGGGAGTAAGAAGCTTACAGTTACTGCTAGGGATGTCAAGGAATCTTGCAGGGGCTTTTCAGGGCCCTTCGCAGTCATCCAAACAGCCCACCAAAGTGGTAAGCATGGGTACCTGCAGTGCCCCCATTGGTGACCCTTGCTGAGTTCTTTCCCCACAGGCTTTGCCTACTAACCATACAGCCCTTACAGCCTGGTTGTATCATTTGGCCTGTGTGTGTGTGAAGCAAGAGAAGTGTCCCATGAAGAGGTCCCCAAATTCTAGATTCTTATTCACAAAAATGTGATTTGAACCTAATGAGCTATGGACAGATGGCAAATAGGAAAGAGAAACTAAGATGGTTCACTCTGAACATTTTGGTCATTTTCATTTTCATCTCATTTGCAACCCATCAGGTTCTTAGAAGATTTGCATGTGACTCATCACAGAATCTGAACCCTCTAAGTGGGTCATGCCTAAAAAATGGATGAGGAGTTTTCCTCTGAGAGATGTTAGGGGACAGTACAGGCCTGTCCTTTTCAGAGAATTCTTAGAACTGGTTGGATATAAATAGAACCTGAAAAATGGGAACTTGGCTTTAAATTATCTTATATAAAGTGACGGAGTATTGGTATGTGTGTATATTTATACATACTTTGGAAAAAATACACCCTCTTTATGGAAACTGCTCTAGAAGTTAGGCTTATAATTGCTACATGATTCAACCATCAAATTACTGAAATGTTCCCTGTAAGGAGGAGTTGACATTTAATAGAAATTTTAATATAATGGAGTGAATATGTCAAAAATCCAAACAGATTTTTAATTCTTTATTCAGATTTGAATTTAGAAGAAAGGATGGTTTCAGGTAGATTTTTTTCTTCTCCCTTGCTTACAAATAATGGTGGGTGGCAGAAATGGACACTGAGGAGGACTCCAGACTTCTACCACTATGTCCTAACAGTTTCCCAGGCAGCAGCCATATATTAGAGTACAATACACCTTCAATCCCTTTTATCCTTTCAACTTGGTTATTTTTTGTTATTTTGGAAAATGCCATATGGCACAATGATTATATATTCGGGTTCTATAATTAAACTGCTTGGGTTCAATTCCCAGCTCAGTCACTTACTAAGCAAGCTTGCCTGCCTTCTTTGTGCTTTGATTTTCCCTTTTTTTAAATGGGCGGGATTATGGTACCTATCTCATAAGGGTGTTGTGATGATTAAATAATACATGGACAGGCTGGTCGCGGTGGCTCACTCCTGTAATCCCAGCACTTTGGGAGGCCAAGGCAGGTGGATCACGAGGTCAGGAGATTGAGACCATCCTGGCCAACATGGTAAAACCCTGTCTCTACTAAAATACAAAAAAAAATTAGCCGGCCATGGTGGCATACACCTGTAGTCCCAGCTATCAGGAGGCTGAGGCTTCTTCCCAGCTGATAGTTGTTGCTGGCAATCCTTGCCATTCCTTGCTTGTAACTACATCATTTCTAATCTCTGCCTCTGTCTTCCCTCTGTGTGTCTATGTCTCTACATGGCCTTCTTATAGGGAACCAATAATTGGATTTAGGGCCCACCCTAATCCAGTATTGCCTCGTCTTAACTAATTACATCTGCAAAGACCTTACTTCCAAATAAGGTCTCATACTAAGGTTCTGTATGAACATGAATTTTGGGGTACACTATTCCACCCAGTACAGAGGTGAATTAAAAGTGTGACGAAATATCGAAGGTCTTACAGCTCTGGGCCTACTTTACCCTTAATATTAAAGTACTCTTTTATGACCAGGTGCAGTGGTTCTCACCTGTAATCCCAACACTTTAGGAGACCAAGGCAAGAGGATCACTTGAGTCCAGGAGTTTGAAACCAGTCTGGGCAACATGGCAAAACCCCATCTCTACAAAAGGTATTAGCTGGGTCTGGGGGTACACATCTGTAGCCCTAGTTACTTGGGAGGCTGAGATGGGAGGTTCTCATGAGCCCAGGAGGCGGAGATTACAGTGAGCCAAGATGGCACCACTGCACTGCAGCCTGGTGACAGAGTGAGACCCTGTCTCAAAAAAAAAAAAAAGTATTCTCTTTTATGGAACATTATTATTCATAACAGTATATTGTGTGTTATGATTAATACCTAATTATTCATGACTCATATTTTGACTCTTATATGTTGTCATTGGTAGTAACAAGAATTTCATTTCACTATAAACATTTAAAATTAAGGTATCACTAAGTACTAATCCCCGCCTTCTCCCCGTCTCTTCCTACCTTTCATTGTTCCAGATGAGTAAGGTTAAATGCATTTTTGGGGAGAAGAGGGCTATAAAACTCTCCACACAAAATCTGTTTTCTAAACCGAAGCCATTCCATTAAGCAAACCTAAATTTGGATTGTCAAAATCCCATAGACTCTGAAAAGCAAGTTGTTAAAACTCATAATGAGTTTCAGTGTTGCTGCATTTGGAAATGCTTGCATCTCAGCAGTAGCCCTTGTATTAGATTGCTCTAGGAGAGGGAGGGGGAAGATATCTGAGGGACTCTTGTCTTTGAGGCCATAATTTCAGACATTAGTTGAATTTCCATATTCTTGACCTTCATACATTCTTTAATTATGAATTCCTAGCAGTTGTAATTTGTAAAAAGCATATGGACAAATCCCCTAATGACAGATTAGAGATTAACTTAAAGTATTTAATTCAACTCAGAAGAACCAGAGATGAAATATCTTCTCCCTTCTTCTCCCTCCATCCCTATACAGGCAAGCCTGGCTTTTTCTAACAATATCTTTAAGTTAGAGAACATGTAAATGAAGCTTTGGGGATTCAACTAAAAATGAAAACATTTTGCAGCTGTCACGGCTGATTTGACAATAAACATGAGCATCAGTAATTCTCTTAATATATTTCTTGAATAAGAATCTTAGAGGTAAGAAAATATTGCCGCCAAAGGCTCCTGCTGATGGGCTATGTCTTCAGATATATTTCTTGTCTGGAATTGACTCTCTTTGGTGTGAAAATGATCACGAACATACAACTTGAAGTTAGTGTTTAGGCTCAGCTGAGCTCACAGGAGCACCCCGTTAGTTTTCTGTGCAGAATTAGTTTTAGTTCTGCTGGCCGGTTTGAGAAAAGAACACTTAGAATGGTGTTTGTTAGACATAATTTACTACTTTTATTTTTACAGCTTTTATGCTGACAAGATTTCTTTTTAAGTGGCCACTATATTTCAAGAAGTGGGTATACCAGGAGGAGTAAGACAAAGTCCCTATTCCACCCACCCAGCTCTCCATGACAACGTTTAGATAATTACAACATATTGAGAAGCAGATACAACATATTGACAGGATTATGCCTAGAATGCTGTGGAAGCTCAGAAAAGAGCATCTAAAACTTGCTTTAAAGAAATGTACAAGTAGCCAGGCATGGTGGCACACACTCACCTGTAGTCCTAGCTACTCAAGAAGCTGAGTGGCAGGATCACATGAGCCCAGGAGTTCATGGCCTCAGTGAGCTATGATTGGTCACTACAACCCAACATGCACAACAGAGTGATCCTTACACCTCAGCCTCCTGGGTAGCTGGGACTACAAGCACATGTTACCACACCTGGCTAATTTTTTTGTTTGGTGATTTTTTTTTTTTTTTTTTTTTGAGACGGAGTCTTGCTCTGTCACTAGGCTTGAATGCAGTGGCGCAATCTCCACCTCCCAGGTTCAAGCAATTCTCCTGCCTCAGCCTCCTGAGTAGCTGGGACTACAGGCGCACGCCACCACACCCAGCTAATTTTCGTATTTTTAGTAGAGACGGGGTTTCACCATGTTGGTCAGGCTGGTCTTGATCTCTTGACCTCATGATCTGCCTGCCTTGGCCTCCCAAAGTGCTGGGATTACAGGCATGAGTCACCACGCCCAGCCAATTTTTTGTATTTTTTGTAGAGACAGGGTTTCACCATGTTGCTGAGGCTGGTCTCCAACCACTAGGCTAAAGCAATCAGTTTCTTGGCCTCTGGTAGTGCTGAGATTACAGGTGTGAGCTCCTCTGCCCAGCCCAAACATGATCTCTGTGCTTTGATAATTGACTTCAACCTTGGTACCTATAAGAAGATAATGTATTCTAGCAGACATTTTTTTAACATAGGATTTGCCAAAACTGCGCTCTAAAAATAAATCAGTGCAATGGCTGATCTAAGAAATCTTAATTATTTCCTTAACTAATTCAGTAGTCAGAGCTCTGAAAGAATTAATGGCCCATTTGCCAAAGTCATTGTGATAATACTCGATTTAAAGATAGCTTTTCAACCTGTTCTCTCAGCCTCCTTGCTGAACTGAAATTGTGGAAATTGTCCTCCATTCCTAATTCTCATTCACGCCCCTCTTGGTCACTTAAATACTGTTTATTCTACCACCTAAATATTTATTTAATTTTTATCCTCATTGACCTTACCTTGTTGCCTGTTATAGCTCACCTGGATTGTTACAGTGATTTCCGAGCTAGTCCTTAGCATGGTATACATGGCCCTCTACCACCTTATCCTTGTTTACCTGTCCATATTGACCTCCTGCAACAGCCGTCCTTGTACCAGGGCAGTTACTTGAAATTCCTAGAACATTCCCTAGACATGATGGTCTCACTCCCACTAGACTACCCCTGTAACTTTGTACATACCCCTGTTATACCTATCATCCCATTGTAACTTGGGAGATATTCTTCCCTACCCAAAATTTTCTAATTAATGGATAGTCGAGGGAATCATTCTATCATTCCTCCTCTCAAGAGTCTCCCTGGGCAGGATGAATGGGCACAAGAAATAGGGCCCCATTACTTTCTTGGAGTGCGGTGATGAGTTGAATGCACTGAGGAGGCTGCTGCAGAAACTGTTCATTGACTGCATCTTGCACAGTTTGATGCCATGTGCTTTTCTTCTAAGTATCTTTTTTTTTTTTTTTTTGTCATTTTTTTGTTTTGAAACAGAGTTTCACACTGTCGCCCAGGCTCTGGAGTGTCTGGAGTGTAGCGGCGCAATCTTGGCTCACCGCAACCTCCACCTCCCAGGTTCAAGTGATTCTCCTACCTCATCTTCCCCTAGTAGCTGGGATTACAAGCACCTGCTACCATGCCCAGCTGGTGTATTGTGTTTTTAGCAGAGACGGGGTTTCACCATGTTTGGCAGGCTGCTCTCGAACTCCCGACCTAAGGTGATCTGCCTTGGCCTCCCAAAGTGCTGGAATTATAGGCATGAGCCAGCACGCCCGGCCGCTTTTCTAAACACCTTTGACAAAAAGAGTACCCCAGCCTGGCACAGTGGCTCACACCTGTAATCCAAGCACTTTGAGAGGCTGAAGTAGGTGGATTACTTGAACACAGGAGTTTGAGACCAGCCTGGGCAGCAAGCTTAAACCCCATCTGTACAAAAAAGAAAAAAAAAAAAATACAAACATTAGCTGGGCCTGGTGGCACAAACCTGTAGTCACAGCTACCCAGGAGGCTGTGATGGGAGTATCGATTGATGTCAGGAGTTCAAGGCTACAGTGAGCCATGATTGCACCACCACACTCCAGCCTGGGTGACAGAGTGAGAGACCCTATCTCAAAAAAATAAATATAAATAAATAAATACGTATATACATTAATTAATTAATTAAAAAGAGCACCCCAGAGAACAACTATAAGACACTCTACCTGGGGAGAAAAACTCACAGAGCCAAATAAACTTGTCAGTGGTGCATCTTTTTACTGAGGCAGCAGCTTTTCTTGTCTTGAACTGATGACTTCTTTTGACACTTACATGTCATGCTGAAGATCTGGAGTGTGGAAAGGAAGATTAGTAACAGCCTATGGAGAATATAGAGAGGATGTATATAACCTCTCATGTTATCCCTGGCACCTGCCTCATCAGCTCCCCCATCTGGGGAATTTTGGATTGGTTATCCACTGATATTTAATCTCCAGGATACAGAAATTTAGAAATGTTCTGATCAAAAAATAAATTTATTGGCTGGGTGCGGTGGCTCACACCCATAATCCTAGCACTTTGGGAGGCCGAGGCATGTGTATCACCTGAGGTCAGGGGTTCAAGACCTACCTGGCCAACATGGGGAAACCCCATCTCTACTAAAAATATTTTTAAAAATTAGCTGGATGTGGTGGTGCACACTTGTAATCCCAGCTACTTGGGAGGCTGAGGCAGGAGAATTGCTTCAACCTAGGAGACAGAGGTTGCACTGAGCTGAGATTGTGCCACTGCACTCCAGACTGGGTGACAGAGTGAGACTCTGTCTCCAAAAATTAAATAAATAAATAAATAATCAATCTATTAAGGGTGAGTGTGGGGTCAAGGAAAAAAAATAAAAATAAACCTGGCTTTAAGTGCTGCTCATTTTTTACTTCATAATCTTCAAATATTGTTGGCTAAGTTACTGGTTTCTGTTAAATTTTGAGGCTTTCCCTCTGTGTGTGCTTTCTTGGAGAGGCCACTCTATACTGTTTTCAATTGGAGTGGTGTTCTGGTTGAAGCAGGCCAATAGTGTCCAGGTCTAAGGAATCCAAAGAGTTCAGAAAAGAATTCAAGCAATGGGCTGTATATATGTGCATAGCTTCCAATTTATAAATATAGTCAGAGGACTATAAAGCCAACCGAAACCTGCCTAGAAGGATGGAGCTGTAGGTTGCTTCTCCAGCAACCATAGAGAAAATCAAAAAATGAGAGTTGAGTGTTTGGAAAGAATATGAGCTTTGGAGCAAGGCAGCGTGGATTTGAGTCTCATGTACTAGTTGTGTTGTCTTAGGCATGTCATTTAACCTCACTAAGCCTTTGTTTCTCTTTATAAAATGGGGTTAATAGAAACTTTCTAATACTAACTTATTGTTAGCATTAGAGATAATGTTTGTAGAATGCTTTGCACGTGGTAGGCTCTTAGGAAATGGTAGTTACGACTTGGGGTTTCTGTTAAGAGTGGTGTGATGGACGCTAATGCTCCACCCAGGTCCCTACTAGGGATCCTGTTGGCAGTGGTCCACATTCAGTAACTGCTCAAGAGAAGTTTATAAAAGGCTTGGCTATCTTGGCTTAACTTGAAACAATTCTAAAGGGCCATTCTAGCTCCAGAGCTCCCCATTGTCCCAACAAATCAACACTAGGCCCATGTGACAGCTCAGCTTTTCCCTCTGCTCACTCCAGCCTTCTCCCTCTCTCTTCCATGGATGTTGTTCCCTTGAGGACTTTTTTTTTGAGACAGTGTCTCACTCTGTCACCCAGGCTGGAGTGCAGAGCACAATCTTGGCTCACTGCAACCTACGCCTCCTGGGTTCAAGCGATTCTCCTGCCTCAGCCTCCCTAGTGGCTAGAATTACAGGCATGTGCCACCACACCCAGCTAATTTTTGTATTTTTAGTAGAGATGGGGTTTTGCCATGTTGGCCAGGCTGGTCTAGAATTCCTGACCTCAAGTGATCTGCCTGCCTCGACCTCCCAAAGTGCTGGGATAACAGGCGTGAGCCTCCACACGTGGCTGAAGAGCACTTAATAAACATCCTGCATGCTAGAGTCTGTCCTAGAGTTTACTTCCTAAGGAATCTGACCTCTGACAGATGATAAGGCAGGTAGCCAATTCTGTGTTATCATTTATCATCCATTGATCTGAGGTGCTGAAGCCCAACGATCCTGTGACATCTTGGCTAGGTATCAGGATGTATTTTAGAAAGACAGGCAAAGCATCAGAAAAACTGTAAAGAGAAAATCTTAGAACTGTTGCACTTCCCTATAGAAAGGCATTTGATAATTTCCAAAAGTTAAAAACATCCTAAATCCTGCTCCACATGAGCCCAAGAGCATGGAAATATTTTTTAGCATCAGTTTCCTAAAAATAACTTGGTTATGAGGTTCACATCAATATAATTAAGCAAATGTAATGATTACTCTTTTCCAGTATTGAGCTTTTAATTCCCTTTCCAACAAGGACCCAGTTAGCGACCTTCCTGGAAGCAAAGCCGTTTTACTAGTCCGTGACTGCGTCGGTTGCATAAGAAGTTACTTTAGAACCAGGCTGCATTGTCAGCATCTTTCTGGAGTTTGGGCTGGGAGCCCCTTGTCTCACTCAGCTTCTTTCCCTTCCCTTCCCTCCCAAGTACAGCCTATGTAGTTAGAATCAGCAAACTAGACAAAAGGCAGTACCCAGCAGACCAATCCTGAAGTGAATGACTTAAGTTAGACTCTGATTTGGACAGGAATACCATCTCCAGGAACACTTTTACCCCAGTTTGATCTTCTGTTTTTTCCTACACTGATCTCACTGGGCATTAGGAGTTGAGGCCAGACGCGGTGGCCCACGCCTGTAATCCCAGCACTTTGGGAGGCCAAGGTGGGCGGATCACGAGGTCAAGAGATCAAGACCATCCTGGCCAACATGGTGAAACCCAGTCTCTACTAAAATAAAAAAAAATAGCAGGATGTGGTGGTACATGCCTGTAGTCCCAGCTACTCAGGAGGCTGAGGCAGGGGAATCAGCTGAACCTGGGAGACAGAGGTTGCAATGAGCTAAGATTGCACCACTGCACTCCAGTGGCATGCAGAGCAAGACTCTCAAAAAAAAAAAAAAAAAAAAAAAAAAAACAAGGAGTTGAAGACTCAGGAAGGAGGAGCTCATCAGGTAAGATAATCTATTGCTAATTAGCCCTGTCATAGTCATTTAGTAATTAATGAACTAATACTTCTTGGCCAGGTGTGGTGTCTCATGCATGTAATCCCAGCATGTTGGGAGGCCAAGGCAGGAGGAACCATTGAGCCTAGGAGTTCAAGACCAGCCTGGACAACACAGGAAGACCCCCCACTCTTCAGAAACTTTAAAAATTTACTGGGTGTGATGGTGCATGCCTCTGGTCCCAGCTATACCTAGGCTGAGGGAGGAGGATCGCTTGAGGCAGGGTCAAGGCTGCAGTGAGCGGTGATTGCGCCACTGCACTGTAGCCTGACCTTGAGCAACAGAGCAAGACTTGTCTCAAAACAAAAACAAAAACCCACAAATACTTCTCCAGGATCATGTACAAGGTACTGGGCTGTGAACCATAAAGGGACACCATGCTTCTGTCTTTCCCAGTAATGGAGAGGAGAGTGGACCTAAACATGGGAAGGTTAGCATTTGGACAGCTAAGGGGTACAGGCAGTGAATACCATGAGATCAGAGAAAAGATGGCTTTTCCCAAGTCACTTTTTCAGATATGTCTAAACTGCATATCTCTGCAACCTTGAGATAGGTCAGGTAGTGCCTTGCTCAAATCCCCCCAAAGTGCTGGGATTACAGGTGTGAGCCACCACGCCCAGCCCCAAGAATTATTTATAGACCAAGAGTTGTATGTTGCTGCTCAGCCACTGAAATATCACATCTGGGAGTACCCTCAGGAAACTAACAATGTGTATCTGTAGATACACATTGAATTGAGTATTGTTCCCAATGGTTTTCCATCCACTTTTTGGCCTTCAAATAACACAATATTCAGTTGGCAGCAGATGTTAGATTTTTTCAGCAGTAATATCCCAGCCGGTGTTTCTGTGCAGCCCTCAGTGGACTCTCGGTCTCATGTTTGCAACCTTGCTGTGCAAAGGCACAGAAGATGACAGGATATGCCAGAGGCTTCAGGGAGCCTGCTGAGCTCAAGGTTTCTGCCTCGCCTCTACTCACCCCTACTCTTCTGACGAAAAACTGAAGAAGGAGCAGTCACACACTTCCAGAAAACTTGTCTCCTCCATTTGCTCTCTCCATCACACTACAAAGCCTGGACCACGGTTCTTCCTGATGCACTGGGGACCTCGTCATTCCCACCCTACCCCCAGTGCACATTAAGAAATACATTTCCAAGCCCAAGAATTATTTATTTTATTTTTATTTATTTATTTGAGACTAAGTTTTACTCTTATTGTCCAGGCTGGAGTGCAATGGCACAATCTCGGCTCACTGCAACCTTTGCCTCTCAGGTTCAAGCAGTTCTCAGCCACCAGAGTAGTTGGGATTATAGGATTAGCTGCACCACATCTGGCTAATTTTTTGTGTGTATTTTTAATAGAGGTGGGCCATTCAGGCCAGGCTAGTCTCAGACTCCTGATCTCAGAGGATCCGTCCTCCTTGGCCCCCCAAAGTGCTGGGATTACAGGTGTGAGCCACCACGCCCAGCCCCAAGAATTATTTATAGATCAAGAGTTGTATGTTGCTGCTCAGCCACTGAAATATCACATCTGGGAGTACCCTCAGGAAACTAACAAGTTGAGAGACCCAGTGGTACTTGTCTCAAAGCACATTCACAGCTTCTACCTCAGTCAAGGTTCAGAGGCTCTGCCCCTGGTTAAGTGAGATGAGGTTGGAAGGGACTTGATCAGCCCCTTTCCATCTCTGTCAGTCCTAGTCTGGATATTTGAAGAGTTCTCAATCTTATATACAAGATCGTACAGATAAACCTCTATTTCCCATCCTCACCCCAGCCAGACTGTCACCCCTAAGACCCTCGCATAGCCCCACTGCTGCCTGGGTTATAGTCTAGGAAATGGTGGGCCTGGGAAGAACAGAGGCTGGTGTTAGCCTCAGGATCCACTCTGAGAATATCTTGCAACAATCCTTAATTTATGAGGCTGCAGGCATGCATTAGGTGATCTCATGGGACTTTTCCATCGCTCACAGTGGAATGTAAAATGACCAGACCGTAGCAGGATAATAGTTTCACATAATGGTGCTCACTGTGTCAGGCCTGCTAGAGGCAGTTTCTAAAATTGAATGGATTCTGTTTAGTTACTCTTTCCATTTACTTTGAGCAATGGCCCTGAGTTTTTTAGATTAATTACACTAGCAATAAACATCTACCTTGTTAAAGCTACCCGATTACCCTTTTTAAAGAAAAAAACTTTTTAAAATCCTTGTTTAGGAGAAGATGGACCTGGGATGTGATTACTTTGATCGACTAATAACAGAATCAGAGAATTTTGAGCACATAAGGGGACATGAGATTATTTTCAGATAGAGAAACTGAGGCCCAGAAAGGGAAAATGACCTGCTCAAGAGATCATAATCAGAATATGCCTTTTCTTACTCCCATCATTTCCCTCCTGCCCCAAACTCCCTGCCAAAGCTAAACATGGAAGACTTGCCTCCTTGGCATGGAACTACATGCTCAGAGCATGTATCCTATACAAACCCCAACCCCTCCATGGAGGGGCAGCTGGATCCTCTCCCAGGAAAAAGAGAGAAAGGAGAAGGCTGGTCATGACAGCCAAGACAGAATTCTGACTAAGGAGCCTCAAGGAGCACAGATGTAGAGAGGAGACAGCAGGTTGAGGGCTGGGGCACCTTCAAGCCCCGCCTCCTAGACAAGAGAGCCCGGAGGTCAGGATAGGACATGTTCTGAAACAGACTCCCTTTCACTGACAGCAGATCTGGGGGTGAAAAGGGGAATTATTTCCCTGGATTGAGTTTGATGAGAACTGCTGGCTTTACTTTCTGATGATCTAGTTCGTAGCAAAAGTGCAGTGAGTTTTGAGCTAGTTAGCCATTGAAAATAATTGGTAATTGGGGACTCGAACTTTCAAGCCAGGATTAGGTAGCTGCCCACTGTCATGAAAGGCAGAATTTGAAAACCTGGCAGGAAGGAGCAGCATTTCTCTGGAGTATTTAACTCACATCCTAATGCTGTGAAGCTGGTACTCTTGGTATATGAAAACGGGAAGGTTAATGGAAGTGAGGTTTGTGCTGACAGAGTTGGATTGTGACAGAGGTCAAATATTTGCTTCTCTTTCCCTTATCCCTGTAGTCTTGGCTTTAAGAGCTGCAAGACTGACAGATGCCAGTAATCCCCAGTCCAGCAACAGCAGCATCACCTGGGAAGTTGTTAGAAAAGCAAATTCTCAGGCTGGGTGTGGTGGCTGACACCTGTAATCCCAGCACTTTGGGAGGCCAAGGTGGGTGAATCATGAGGTCAGGAGTTCGAGACCAGCCTGGCCAACACGGTAAAACCCCATCTCTACTAAAAATACAAAAATTAGCTGGGTGTGGTGGTGGGTGCCTATAATCCCAGCTACTTGGGAGGCTGAGGCAGGAGAATCTCTTGAACCCGGGAGGCAGAGATTGCAGTGACCCAAGGCCATTGCACTCCAGCCTGGGTGACAGAGTGAGACCCCATCTCAAAAAAAAAAAAAAAAATGCAAATTCTCAGGCCCCACAGCAGACCTATGAACCAGAAACTCGAGGGGTGGGGCCCAGCAATCTCTCTTTTAACCAGCCCTCCAGGTGATTCTGATGCGGACTCAGCTGTGAGAACCACTGGTCCAGAATATGGTATGGTTCCTAATTTGCTGTTTATTAAGGAAAGGCTGCCTTCTGAGTGAGTTAGCTGTCTGCCTCCTCTCTCTCCCTCTCCTCTTCTCTCCTCTTCTCCTCCATCACTGGGACAGCCACTACTGGAAGATTTGGGGTTTGTCCTACTGCTTTGCTAGGCCTCAGTATTTGTATAAGAAACTGTCTTTCCACCCGTCTGTCTGGCTCTGGGCTCCAGCTGTCTCACTCCTCCTGTCCTAGGACTCTCAGTATTCTTGTTCCAGTGAAGTTGTTTGTACTTAGCGCTGAGGAGGGAGGCTTAAACTTGGCTTTTGTTCCACTAGTGGGACCACAGATCAAGGCAGGCCATGGAACTCTTGTTCAAAGTTCTGCTTGCTGTGACAAGGGGCTTTCAGGGGAGGCCCTGGTTGTCCTCAGGAGAAGCAGTGAAAATGACCTGTCTGGTCCTGAGATAGGATGCCAGCAGCTGTGTGTGACTGGGCATGCTCCGGGGAACTTGGGGCTTCAGTCAGAGAGCTGTGGGCTCTACTTGCCCATCCCTCCCTCCTTTATCTGTCAGTATCCTGTTGTGCAGTCCCCTAGGACTACAAGGGGAACCTCTTCTGTTTTTTGAGAGAGATCAGAGCACTAAGTTAATTTCTTGAAATATATTTTGCCAAATGCATTTTTCTTTTTATTCTAATTAAAGCCAAGGCATTAAAAGGTATGGTGTCTGTTGGAATTGCGTCATATCTCATTCCCCTTACTCAACTCCTCCTTTCTAGGGAGCATGTCAGGACCCTGCTACAGAAGCTCTGCCTTTGTCTCTGTGGTACTGACTAGAAGCTGCCAGGCTTCTGAGGGGATTTGGTTTGTTTGCACATATTTCATAATGTGTACTCTTCTGATCTGATGAGGAAAAAATAGCCTTTGGGTAAGAACAAGATGCAGATTTGTACTTTAAGGGCCACTTTGGACATGTTTCCAAAATGGTAGCTACTCTCATGTCTTGGGGACACTACAAGATAAACATGTAGCCAAGATCCATTCATGCATTCTTGTCCAGAGAGGAGAGGCTTCTGTTCCCTGAGTGCATTGACTCATTGCTGAGGCCTTGTGTGTTCAAGTCTTTCCATCCTGGAGGAAGAAGAGGCCACAAGAGGCTGAGGAAGATGGCAGGAAAACTCACAGGGTTTTTATATATATTGTGTGTCTTGTTTTTAGCCCCACAATAATCCTTGGAGAGATGTAGAATTAACTCCGTTTTATAGATAAGGAAGCTGAAGCTTGGGTAGATTAAGGGGTGGGTCTGAGATCACAAGTAGAGAAGTAGCAGATCAGGGCCTTGACTTTAAGTCTAGTTAGTGCTCGTTCTCAAAACCTTTGCCTTCCCAGAACTCCTCCCCTTTCTCCTCCCTGTGCTTCAACTTGTAAGGAACATGAGTAACCTGTTGAAGAGAGTTGAAAAGGAAACTGCACTGAGACTGCACTCAGAACTCAATGATCCTGACCTGTTTACTAATGAAATATGTCTACCTCAGGATCCATCACATATGTTGGCCCTGGCCAGTAAGCAATTTTTTTGGGAAGAGGAGGGAAATAGAGTTAAGAGGACCAGTGAGTTTTTCATGTGTCTCCTGACCCTGGCCACCCAGGATATTCCCTATACCCCCAGAAATTCCCAGATTTGCCAAGCATGCATTTGTCCTTTGCAAGAAAAAAAAAAAAAAAAAAAAAAAAAAAAAAAAAAAAACAATACAATGAGTTGTCATCTGTCCTTAGGGTTGGAGCAAGGGAAGTCAGTCTTTCCCCAAATTCTGAATTTTCTTTACAAGTTATTTGAAGCAGCATTGTATGAGAAACACAGCTGTATTGGAGAATGTGTGTGTGTTGGCGGGGGTGGGGAGGTTATGTGTGAAAGAGAGAAAGGAGAGGGAGAGAGACAGGGAATAGAGAAAGAGTATATGAGCTTCACAAATACAAAGTAATGAGTTTTTTTCTAACAAGACTGGCTGAGTTTCCAGTAATTCTGCAGCTGTGACATGACTAGTCCACTGAGATATTCTGCACTGGTTGGAAAAATACAACTAAAATTTATTCAATAGCAAGATGCAGTGATGCTTTTAAGAATCACCTTACTTGTAAAAGTGGCTTCACCAAAGATAGGAAAGATGAATGAGTTGTCTGCTTTTCTTCAGACCTGGCTCTGTTTTTCACAGAGTACAAAGATTTCATATAGAAATGAGACACCTTGTCTCTTGAAGCATCACCATTGATATCTCAATAAGACTAGCACTCTTGTTAGCCCTGCTCTTATAAGGTGTACTACAGCAGGTTTGAAGTTCTGCTCAGAGGGTCTTAATTGCCCTTGTTGAGTCTGCTTTGGGCCATCTGTGCTGACAGAACACTTAGTCCTCCCTCCTATGACATTTCCTTGCACACGGTGACCTCCATGTTCCAGAGTGAATGTGATTTCCCCACCCCACGTGCACGTCCTGCATGCCACACAATGTGGTGATGAGCTAAACTAGTTCTCTGACCCAAGTGAGGACTGCCAACAAGGCTCCCTGCAGCACTGCACCTGGCATCTGACCCTAGAGATAGCTGTGTGACATCATGAAAACCACTCCAGCTCTCAATTTGCATGTAGAAGGGGGTTGCTGGAGCAAAGAAGTTGCTGTATTTAAGGATTTGGCGAGAACAGTGGCTAAGAAGCACTGATCCTCTCTCCTTCTGAGCTCTGATTTCCCTCCACTTTGGGGCCTGGCCACTCCTCCAGGAGCCACATGGGTTACCTGGCCCTGCGGCAGCTTCCTGGCACTGTGGTCTGGATAACAAGAGCCTGCTTGGGCCCCATTCTTCTCTGCCTGATGGCTGAGTTCTGAGAGTAGGAAACAGAGGGGAGTACCTGGGTAGGGCTGAGCCATGGCCTTGCCACATTTGTGGTGATCTGGTACTCAAGACAGTATGGCTTACACATGGACATCTCTACATTTCCCCTGGAATGAGCTTTCTTTTTTTTAGACAGAGTCTGCTCTGTCACCCAGGCTGGAGTGCAGTGGCACGATCTCGGCTCACTGCAACCTCTGCCTACTGGATTCAAGCGATTCTCCTACCTCAGCCTCCAAGTACAGGGATTACAGACATGAGCCACCACACCCAGCTAATTATTGTATTTTTAGTAAAGGCGGAGTTTCTCCATGTTGGCTAGGCTGGTCTTGAACTCCTGACCTCAGGTGATCCACCCACCTCAGCCTCCCAAAGTGCTGGGATTACAGGTCTGAGACACCATGCCTAGCAGGAATGAGCATTCTTAATCTTCTCCCAGAGTGAGCTGGCTGCCCTTCTAGCTGCAACCTTAGCAGTTCCTGGACAGATTTCGCTGGTTTACAACTAAGCAGGAAAAGTGGGCGCCTGTGCCAGAAGCTCAGCAGGGGTTCCCTCCCTTCAAAAAAATATAAAGAAGGTGCTGAGGTTAGGAAATCTGGGGCCTTGCTGTTAATGCTTGTGCCCCACACCCTCCCTCTGCCTCAGAAAGCTGGGCTGGGTGTAGTGTGTGACCACAGAGGCAGGGACTGCACCCCAGAAATTGATTCACACTTTTCTGCTCAGCTTACTAATGCCATGGCCCTGAGAAGATGAGCTAATGTGGCTGCTCCTCTGTAACATTAAAGTGCTTTTACACAGCATCTGCTTTGGAACCTGGCAGACATTAGCACACCACTCATGCCCTCATGCCACTGATAAGGAAGGCAAGGAAGTCTTTGGCCTACAAGAAATCTAAGCTAGAATGCAGGCTGAGGCGCCATCCCATCCCACCAGGGGATGACTGTTCCTTCCCTAGCGGGCCTCCAAGGACAGCTCATTCAA
Organism: Sapajus apella; assembly: GCF_009761245.1. Classification (NCBI taxonomy): domain Eukaryota; kingdom Metazoa; phylum Chordata; class Mammalia; order Primates; family Cebidae; genus Sapajus; species Sapajus apella. Next base: position 21,060,346 of record NW_022436977.1, read on the forward strand.
CTCTTGCCCTTCCTCCAGGTTGCCTAATCTCGGTGTGGCTTTCTTCTACCTCTGGACTCTGGTACTTTGGGCTACAGGTGCCCACTTTCTGTAATCCCTCCATTTTACCCCTGCCTTCTCTAAGGGCCTCTGAAACCAAGGCCAGCTACCCTTTAACAGATTGTGAACCAAGATCATAGCATGTGGCCAGGAGGAAGATGGAATCACTCTTGCCCTCTTCTAGACTCACTTTGTTTGCACTTGCTTGTGAGGTACTTGTGTGCCTCACAAGTAGGATTGAATGAAGTGGAGTCCAATGAGTGGGGCTTTCTGCATGTTGGCTTCTCTCATCAGGATGCTGTATGCCAGAGGGCCTGGGATTAACCTCATCCATGATGGGTTAAAATAAAGCTTCTCTCCTGCCCATGGGTACTGATGATTAGAGAGAAAATGCAGTTAACTTTGAATAGTTTAGGTCACTGGCCCAAGCTTGCTTACTGCTTGCTGCCTCTGTCCCTTCCCTAAATAATAGGCAAACCATAGAGAACCAGAACCAGGTGTTCCAGGGAGGAGCAAAAATAGGAATTATCCCACCCTCAGAGCTGCACAGTGATTCCAAGAGGCTCATGAATCATTCTATGCACCATATAGAGAGAATAAATGGGTTGTACCTATATGCACTAGTATTTTCAAATATGTTTACGTACTGTTGTGGTTCATAAATTATAAATTAATTTTTTTTTTTATTTTTTTTTTTTTTTTTTTGAGACGGAGTTTCGCTCTTGTTACCCAGGCTGGAGGGCAATGGCGCGATCTCGGCTCACCGCAACCTCCGCCTCCTGGGTTCAGGCAATTCTCCTGCCTCAGCCTCCTGAGTAGCTGGGATTACAGGCACGCGCCACCATGCCCAGCTAATTTTTTGTAGTTTTAGTAGAGACGGGGTTTCACCATGTTGACCAGGATGGTCTCGATCTCTTGACCTCGTGATCCACCCGCCTCGGCCTCCCAAAGTGCTGGGATTACAGGCTTGAGCCACCGCGCCCGGCCCATAAATTTATTTTTTAAATGAGTGCTTAATAAGTTATTCTGACCCAATAATGTCTTTGGAAAGAGAATAACCTCACGAGCTTAGCTGCAGAGTGAGGATTTTGGTGCTCTGCTTCCGCTCACTTGTCTGAAGATAAACGTCCTCAGGCTTGGAGCTCTGACTTTGTGACTAAACAGTAATCTCCTGTCAGCGCAAGTGCCTGTTTCTCCAGTATAATCAATGGCACGACATTCAATGCACAACACTCAGTTTAGCCACAATGCTAGGGCAACTGCAGGCAAAGGGAGGGGAAGATGGCTTTGCCATGCCATCAAAAGACAAGACTGGCTGCCACGGAATATTCCAGAAACCCCTGGACTTAGGACTGGGAGACTATAGAGAGGGTATTCCAGGACACAGCTGACACCAGGCAGTGCAAGGGGACACACAAGCCCAGGAAGTTGTAAAATTTCTGAAATCTTGCCCCTGCCATTGGCTTGTAGGGAGCCCATCATGATGGTTTAGCTGCATGTGACTTCACCCAGTGCTGCCTCAGGCCACTCCAACAGCCATAGGTGTGAGTACCTCAAAGGAAGGGCTTTGTCTCAACCCTCTGTGAAAGGTGCCTCTGCAGCAGCAGCATTCTAAGTTGATTCTACCTTTGCATATCTGCTAAGGATTTAAGTTTTGTGGAATTCTGCTGCAAGAAGGAAGTCTGTGTCTACCTCTTTCCTCATTCCCCTTACCCCCAACCCAGCCTTGAAGAAATAGCAAAGGAAGATGCTTCTCTTCATTAGTCTGTGCAAGAGTCCTGTAGCTCAAAACAGTGTATCTACCACTGGTAACTGGTAAATGGTAACTTGAGGGAACTATGAGTTCATGGTGCGGGTGCAGGGGTATTTACCAGGTACTGAGAAATAACCAGAAAAAGGTCTTTTTTAATGTAGCTATAGGGAATGGGTAATGGGATATGTCCTTATTTCCTAACTACTCCAAGAGAAAAGCCATGCTTCCTTTTTCTTCCTGTGAAGTGGAAGAAATAAGAAGTTGGATTTACTTAGTTCAGGGTTCTTACCAGCTAAGACGCTTACAAGTGCATCTGAGCTCCCAGCCCATGAGATTGAGTAGTTTTATGGAAGGCAGGATTCTTATTAAAAGTCCGTTTGATCTCCATCACAGAAGCATGTTTTCCCTCTATTTAATTAGTTGCTAATCTGGTTGTTGTATATATGGAAGCAAACTTCTTCAGCCCTTAAAACACACATCATATTGTAGTAGTGTTTGTGAAAAACACTTTTTCATTAAAAAAAAAAACCAAAACCTCACAACAGCTGATCACAGTGTAATAGCCAGCTTGATGCAAAGTAAAATTTGTAGATAAAACCAATGAAAATATGCTACTGTCTGTCACTCTTCCATTTCAGTTGCTCTGAGTGTAGGATATCCTGCATGGGATAGAGTTGAACATGTTTCCTCTGCTCCCAGAGAACCTGAAATACCTGTTTAAGCTCTTCTCACTCTCTGAGCATCAGTAAAGAAGTAGTTAACAGGCCCTGCACAAAGAAAGTTGTGATGGAGTCCTTTGAAAGACCTGGTTTGTGGCCCACCACCCAGAAGTCCTAGCATGATTCATAATGAGTCTCTGTCCTGAGAGTCACTCTTTCCTGTGAAAGACCAAAGATGGGGGAATAGGGCCTGTGAGTTCAGGCTTATGTTGTGACAGGGAGTGCGAGGCCAGCAGAAGTGATATCAGTAGGCTGGGGGGGACCTCCACCCCAGCTGGTGCCCAGGCTCTTTATACCATTAAGAAGATAAGAATTCTGTCAAGGAATTCAAGGAAGAGTCAGAAAATAGTAAAAGTACAGAGATTTATTGCAAAGAGAAGAGTATACATTCAAGAAAAGGGAGTGCAGGCATACTTGAGAGAGAGAGTTGCACAGTGGGCTTTGGGGTTTCTATCTTTATATGTTTCTTTAACCAAGGGGTGGAATATTCATGCAAATTCTTGCAAAAAGGTAGAGATTTCTCATAACTGCAGTGGTACCTATTTTTAAAGCAAATATGGGTGGTCTTTGAACAGTAATGGTGCTGGTAGGTGTGTGATCTAGTATGTTAATGAGTTTATAATGAGGTCCTAGGAGAAACCTAGGTCAAATCCAGCTGCATGCTGGGTTCAGTAGGTCTTAGCTAGCTTGGTCCATGCCCTGTTTTTCAGGGTCTTGTCAGCCCATAGCCTCTAGTCATGTGAAACTGCTGTCTGGAATTTTTACTTTCCTGTGACCACCCTGTATTATTCCTGTCTCAGAAGAGGAGGGGTGTTGCCCACGTTGCCTCCTGTAGTTGAACTGTCTACTCATCCATTCTTCCAGCTCTTGCAAGGATAAACTTCTTAACATAACTGCCGTGAGATAAGCATCCTGCCCTAGCTCTCCTTGGGTGTTATGGGATGAGCTAGCAGAAGGGGAAGAGGTGAGGTGTAAACTTTTTGTGAAGGTCTTAAAAATATGCTCGTTCTTGCGGCAGGGCCAGGCCATTCTGTAATTACCCATGGTCTTGGGCCTTGGCACAGGAGAGATCTTTGGGTCTTATCAAACCTCAATTTGTGAGGCAAACGGGACAACCACCACACCACAGAAATTCCTCGTACAACCTCAATTTGTATGCACAATTAGACATGGACCCGCCAGAGATGGTGATCTGAATTAAGCTGCAGAGGACAGGCCCAGCGAGGGATGCTGTGCAGTCTCCAGATGTTTTGACCGTTTCCTGTAAGTCATTCTCCTCCCACTTCATCCTTGGCACCCAGGCAGGTCCCTGAAGTAGAAGGTTATGGGGTTATAAACAGCCTAGCTTTTCACCATTTTGTGAAACCTTTTAGCCAACCTTTTTCCTTCTATTCGTTCAGTAATTTATTCAACAAATTACTATTGAGGACCTGCCTGCCATGCATCAGGTCCTGTGCTAAGTTCTGGGGCTTCTGACCTCATGAAAATTACAGTGTAGAAAGGAAGCAGACAGTAAATAAATAACTAAACAAATCAACAAGGTAATTACGGATTGATGTAAGTGCTGCGAAGGACATAAACGGTAAAATGAGATGGAAAGTAACTGGGAAGAGCTATACTACAGGGAAAGGCCTCTCTGAAGAGGGGAGATTTGAGCTGACTCCTCAAAAAATAGGAGTGACTGGAAAGAGCTGTAGGAAGAGCATTCCCAGCAGAGGAAATACAAAGGCAGAGAGGCAGAAAAGCCTTGGGGAGTCCAGAACAGAAAGGCCATGGCAGGAGTATAGTAAGGAGAATGATTTGGGATGAGTGCAGAGAGAAGTCAGGAGTCAGGCTATATAGGGCCTGCGAGGCCATGATCAGAGTTTTCATTTTATTCTGAGAGCAACAAGTATTAAGACAAGTGAGTAACATAAAGATCATTGTATGTTTACTGCCGTATTGTTTGTAATAGCAAATTAGAAACACATTTCATCAATATGGAACTGGGTAAATAATTTTAGGTTCATTGCAGTGACATGCAGAAGTTAAAAACTGTGAGATATATCTATATATATTGCCATAGAAGGATTCGCAAGATACCCTATGTGGGAGAAAAAAAAGAGTTTAAAATTGTTACAAAATGTATTTTTAAAAGGGGAGATGTATATGTATGTAGCTTTGCCTGTGTTTAAAACACCACATAAAGGATATACAAAAGGGCTGGGCATGGTGACTCATGCCTGTAATCCCAACATTTTGGGAGGCTGAGGCGGCGGATCACCTGAGGTCAGGAGTTAGAGACCAGCCTGGCCAGCATGGCAAAACCACGTCTCTACTAAAAATACAAAAATTAGCTGGGTGTGGTGGTGCATGCCTATAATCCCAGCTACTTGGGAGGCTGAGGCAGGAGACTCGCTTGAACCCAGGAGGCAGAGGTTTCAGTGAGCCGAGACTGTGCTACTGCACTCCAGCCGGGGTGACAGAATGAGACTCCATCTCAAAAACAAAACAAAAAAATAGATATTCAAGAAGGTGATAATGGTTGCTTCTGGGCAGAAGAACTGGGGCACAGGGTGGCTAGGGTGGAAGGGAGACTTTGTGTTCATAGTGTATCTTTTTGTATGTTTAAATATCGTACTATGTGCCTGATCACTTATTCAGCAAGAAAGAGATGATGTCTAAACTGTGGATACCCTCATTGCTGTGCAGAGAATGCACTAAAGAGGGCAAGAGCAGAGGTAGAGGATCAGTTAGAAGACTGGCAGTGGTCCTGTTGAGGGATGGTGGTAGCTTGACCTATGGTGTTGGTAATGGAGAGGGGGAAGTTGGTGGATTCAAGATTTACTTCAAAGGCTCAGCCACCTGGGCCTGGTGTAATTATTGCTGTATTCCACACTGATATTCCCTATGTCTACAGTTTAAGAAAGTTTTATGCATTTGAGATGGGAACTGGGCTTACCAGCCTCTAACCTGACTTCTCTGACATCTTTGTGGTAGGGAGGGTTCTTGGACTCCTTCCAGGTGCTAAAAGCCTCTGGATTCCAGACAATTATGTATCACAATGTGGAAGACTTAGTTATGGACATTTACCCCTTTCGTAGGCAAGAGTTACAAACAACTTTTAACGGCTATTAAAAAAAAAAAATTAAACCGAAAAAGCCCACTCATTCCTCAATGGAGCTTGCTTTCTTTGCAGAGAGATGCCAAAGGCCAGTACCTGTTCGACCTTCTTTGCCACCATCTGAACCTACTTGAGAAAGACTATTTTGGGATACGCTTTGTAGACCCAGATAAGCAGCGGGTAAGTCAATATTCAAAGCACAAAAGGTGGACAGGGCTAGTCAGTAATCCTGAGGTCTTGTTATTCATATTCAAAGGTCCCTGATTCCAGAAGAATTCAAAGGTCCCCAATTCCAGTCAGACCCTGTAATTGGATGTTGTCTCTTCAAATGACAGCATTAGACCTGGAAGGCACCTTGGCTAGAGCTCACCTGGAGAAGCTTGTCATTTTACAGTTTCTGAAATGGCAGGCTAGGGAGCTTAAGTGATTTTCACAAAGTTGGAGGCAGAGCAGCTGGACTGGGGTTGTGGCCTCAGAGCCCAGGTCACAGGGTAATCCTCTCCTGCCCGCTTTCTAGTAAGTGGGCTGAGCCACATTGTTCTGGTTAGGAAAGGCCTCACCAAAGGTGCCATACCAACCCAATCTAGGCAGAACAGAGACAGAACCAAACCATCACAGGCCCTTCAGCACCTTGCAGATCTTATAGTTCTTGCTCTGCTCTACACAGCGTAGGCAGCTCTACAGACACACAGCGTTCTGATAGACAGGATTCTGATATTCCAGACAGATATGGGAACAAGCCATTATCTCAGGCCCCTGCTGATTTCTCCAGCTTCATTTCCCCTGACCTGTCTTCTCCCTGTTGTGGTCCACCCAGATAGTAGTACTTTTGCTCTCCAGATACATCATACCTTCTTTCTTTACAGAGCCTTCACCTATAGAGTTCCCTCGCCTAGAATATTCCCTTTTCCTCACTGCTGCACATTCCACATCCTTCTTCCAGCTAACTCCTTTTTACACTTAAGGTCTTAGCTTAGACTTTTACTTCCTCTAGGAAGTCTTCTCTAAGCCCACTCTATGTTAGTAATCCTCCTTTTGGCCCCCATGTGCCCTCTGCTACCCTTGTTATAGCACTTACTACATCATGCTGTGATTACCTGTGTTCCCTGCAAAAATATATGTTCCATGAGGGCCTGGACTTCATCTCATTCATCACTGTCTCTCAGGTAACTAGACAGGCCTACAATGTAGTTGGTATTCCATAAATATTTTCTGAAGAAGAAAAAGAAATATTTTCTGAAGAAATGAATGCATGAGTTAATGGCTTATAGTGCTATGTTTCTTACATCCATTTGCCCAGCCTCCCAGCTTGCACACACCTGCGGTTTCTATAACTTACCTTCATCTACCCTTTGCTCTTTGTGGAGATGGACTCTCTGGTATCCCCACTAAAGTGGAGAGGTAATGATGGACTATTTTTACAAATGGCGTTTCTTTGTTTGGTCCAAACTTTTATCCTTAAAAAGGAAGGCTGGTTGTGTGTAGTGGCTTATGCCTGTAATCCCAGCTCTTTGGGAGGCTAAGGCAGGTGAATTGTTTCAGCCTAGGAGTTCATGACCAGCCTGGGCAACATGGCAAAACACCATCTCCACTAAAAATACAAAAATTAGCTGGGCATGGAGGCACATGCCTGTAGTCCCAGCTACTTGGGAGGCTGAGACACGAGAATCACTTGAAACCAGGAGGCAGAGGTTGCAGTGAGCCAAGATTGCACCACTGCACTCCAGCCTGGGAAACAAAGCAAGACTCTGTCTTTTTTTTTTTTTTTAAAGTGGGGGAGGGCCAGTTACTTCAAGATCTGTTTATCTCCTAGAGTGGTGGTATATGAAGAAAAAAAGGCAAATTGTATCATGTTCATTGGTTTTTTAGTTAGGTCAGAATGTGCTTGAGGAGAATAAGAGAATATGTGGATGTGGTCAAGGTTAAAATGAGAAGGAGCTAGAGAGAGATAAGAACATGGGAAAGAGGAGAAACAAACATTTATAGAGTTCTTACTGCTTGCCAGGCTCTGCGCTGCTCACAAACCTAATTCTTCCAGTTGATGTGTACTGCTTACTGAGTTCTGCCAGGCACTAAGCTAAGAGCTTCGTGTATGTTATTCCATCTCATCCTTAATGAAATGAGATGAGTATCCCTAATTATAATATCTGTTCTCCAGATGAGTAAATAAAATATCAGACAAGTTAAGTAACTTGCCCAAGGTAAGTGGCAAAGCCAGCCTCGAGCTAAGACCTGCCTGACTCTAGGGCCAGTGTGGTTTCTGAGATTCCATGCTGAATGTATAACTGATAGCTTCTGAAAGTTGTTTAACTCTGTGCCTTGTGGGAGAGGTTAAGGAGAGCAGAGAGGCTTGAGAGAGTGTCTGAGAGTTGTAGGGAACTGGGGACCTGTAAAGAGTTGTCCTTGGTCCACTCATTCATGGGAGGGATGGAGGAGGTGAGCTCCCTTGCTCCATCAGGGTGTAAGGCCCTAACATAAACCTCCTTCCCTGGGTCACGAGACAGTCTGAACCCAGCACTCATATGCAACCCCATGTTACTGCTTGCTCTGCAGGAGCCTCCCATACATCTGGGAGCTCTCCTGGTCTCTCCCAGAGGAGCTGCCCTCACTCTCCTTCCTTAGAATTCCTGACTCAGGCCTAGGGCCTCCACCTTCTCTCAGCCTCTCCTTTATACCCTTTCAAGCCCCTAGAGTCTGAAGATTGTGCCACTTTGGCACATTGGCCCATTCACCCAATCAGAGGAGGGAACCCTTCTCTCTTCTTTTTTTTTTGAGACAGAGTTTCACTCTTGTTGCCCACGCTGAAGTGCAATGGCACCATCTTGGCTCACTGCAACCTCTGACTCCCAGATTCAAGCGATTCTCCTGCCTCAGCCTCCCTAGTAGCTGGGATTACAGGTGCGCACCACCATGCCTGGCTAACTTTTTTTTTGTATTTTTAGTAGAAATGGGGGTTCTCCATTTTAGTCAAGCTGGTTTCGAACCCCTGACAGGTGATCCATCTACCTCAGCCTCCCAAAGTGCTGGGATTACAGGTCTAAGCCTCCACAATCAGCCTCTGTGAATCTTCTTTTCCTCTTCTCCTGATCCCTTCTCCCAAGCCCATGTTGTTTGTTTGCCAGTGAATCTGGGGCCACTTTGGCCAGGCAGCTGCAAAAGGCAACTCTGGCCATCACTGTATTCTTGGGTTCCTCTCAAGATTTCTCTGCTGGCCTCCAAATTTCATGGATCAGCTGTGACAGCTCTCCAGTCCCTTCTCACCCCTTGCTACTCTCCTCCAACATCAGTCCTTTCTTGATCTCTCACTACAATAAAACTAAAATCTTCTCTCCAACTATTGTCAAGGGGAATCGCCTTTTTGTCATTCAGCTTTATCTGCCCTCTGCTGATAATGCAACTCACAGTCATTAATTTCTACCTCCTTTGTTTATTTCTTTTAAACTATCAGTCTAATGTCTAGGGCTGTTGCTGTTCTGTGCACGGGGTCCCTGGTACTGGCTATCTTCCCCTTACTATCCACAATTCCAGTGTGCTGTGAACAGATGGGCCTCCTCCCTCTTCACAGGCACAGCCTAGAACCCCAGTTGTTTCTGAGCAATTTCATCTCTTGCCTTTGCTTCCCTGTGAAGCAGAGCTGCGGTGGGCCGTGTAATGTGAGAAGGACCTCTTAACCACATTGAGTGGCTATAATGAGTTGCCAGCCTCGTGGGAACTCAGATCAGCCAAAGCAGGAGAGCAGAATGTCAGCCCAGATTATCCATGTGGAGCTAACGGAAGAACTGGCTCTTAGTGGGTCCATTAACTGCATGACCCATGGCCCAGCCCAGAAGGTGATCACTGGGAATTAAGGGAGGCCAGGATGCTGACTGCAGGGCCCTGGCTGCTCTCCTACCAGAGGGAGGACTCAGTGAAGACATCATACTAAGTGGAAGTAGCCAGAAAAGAAGGAATTATGGGCCCAGTCCCTTTGCCATTCAGCAGCTACCTATTGAACACTGTGCTAGGCACTGGTGATGCAGTGGTAAACAAGACTGACAGTTTTGGGTCCTCATAGAGCTTACATCTGGCAATGTTAAGCTATCTCCAGATAATCAAACCCCAGTTAATAGCAGTCCTACCTAATCCTGATTAGCTAAAAGTAACAAACATCAATAATAAATTTTATAAAGGACCCATGTAGAATTAATAAACACATTTAGAATGGTTTCATTGCTTCCCCCAAATGTAAGTACCATGGGAAAATGTATATTACCTCTATGTCCTGCCTCTTTGTAAATCCAAGGGGAAGAGGGTACTATCCTACAGGTTGGTTGTGGTTAGTTATCATTTGAGATTTAGACTTTAAACATCGCTGGATGCCAAGGAATCCTGAGTATGTGTTTTCTAACACAAGGGTTGGCAATCTATATTACTCAAAGAAAGATGGAATATATAGCAGCCATCCCTGACTTAGGAAATTTCTACTTCTCACTACTTTCTAGAGTTGCTACCAATATCCTCTATCCCCACTACCCTGCCAAGGAAAAAAAAAAAAAGCTGGTGCATAACACAAACACACACCACTCATTAAAGTCAGTATTTCCCGACGCAACCCAGGTGGGGCTCTGTCGCCACCACACATACATGCAGTTGCCTGTGCCTAATCGCATGCCAGAAACGTGGCTCTGAAGTTTGGCACCCTGCTCTAGAAGATAGCATTTCCAGGGAAGCACCTAAATGGCATCTGAAGCTGGAACTACTTCCCTCTTTCACGGCTGGTTCCATGGCAGCTCATTTCAGAAAATCATATCACTCTTCACTCTCCAGACTTATCTTGCACAAGCTTTTGGGCTGCTTTCACCCTAGGCTGCAATCTGTCTAGTTTTTTTAACTTAGCGAAAACAAGTTATATTTTACAGCCCTTCTCATTAGGTTTTTCATATTCTGTGTTCTCTGTTTCAGCATTGGCTGGAATTTACAAAGTCTGTGGTGAAACAATTGAGATGTAAGTATTCTCCATGAAGAGTCAAGCCACACCCCTGGGGAGGGCGGGATAGAACCTCCCACTTATCGCAAGTCTTGGTCTACATATATAATTTTCCACTGTTTTGTGTATAAGTTGGCCCTAAATATATGAGGGTTTTCTTCTGGTGCTTCAGTGGCCTGTGCATGCTAGTGGAAGCAGAGCCCTGTCCTCTTCTGGGAGAGGGCCTTCCCTGATGTTCACCTCTTTTTCTCTGCAGCCCAGCCTCCATTCACCATGTGCTTCCGTGTGAAATTTTATCCTGCAGACCCTGCTGCTCTGAAAGAAGAAATAACCAGGTGAGGTGAACACACTTCCTGCAGTCATTAGGACCTTTTTGGAGGCTCTTACAGCCTCTAATTTGGACGCACCTAACTCTTAGAGGCAAGGAACTCTTCCTAAATATAATGACTTCTGTATTTCATTTCTACATGCTTTCTTTCCTTACCCCCCAATGCAGTTGGAACAGAGTGGACTTCTTTTTTTCAAGAAGTGCAAATATTGCTTCTTGAACTGGTCACTCTCATAGGGATCTGGAGTAACTAACCAATCAGAAGCATCTTTTCTTTTACCTGTGATATGGCCACTGTGGACATTTTTGGAGAGGGCTGTGTTGCTGCTTATTTTGGGGGTTGAAAATAGACTCAAGTGTTCTAATGAATATACTTGGAAAATGCCAAGGCATGGCATTGGAAGATCAGCTAGGAGATCCTGAAGGTTTTAAATCAAAATGGGTAAACTCAGGTATGCTGTTGGATCAGGTTCGTGATAAACTCTTTTTTGTGGGGATCATGTTCTGTGGCAGGCAGACAGCTGCATGGAATGCATCCTATCTCATCCAGTACCACTTGAGGATGAGAAAGAACCTCTGTGTCCCCAGCCATCCTAAAAGAGGGTCAATGAGTGAAGGCTTCAAAGCTTCCCCAGGATTTTGTATATCTGAACCAAATTCACTCTGACCAGTCTCACCTCAGAGATTTAAGAACTCTCTACCACAGGGATCCCTAATTTTTATATTAGAAAGACCTAATTTCGACATAAGCAAAACCTTGATGTTACCTTGTAGAAGCCAGGACCACAGATGAGGATGTGATGCCAGGGAATCCTAGAGCTGAGGAAGAGACAGCACTGCCAGCTCTAAACCCTTCCCTAAGACCTTGGAGACCGCAAAGGTGGGAATGTGGATATTGCCAGTCATGTAGACTATTTATCCTGTGAGGATTTGAGATCCACTCCTAGATCCTGAACTGCTTGGGAAAATTCCAAAGACAGAAAAAGTGGAGGGAACAAGAAGGAAAGAATATTGAATAATTTTCTTTTTCTTTTCCTTTTTCTGAGATGGAGTTTTGCTCTTGTTGCCCAGGCTGGAGTGCAGCGGTGTGATCTCAGCTCACTGCATCCTCAACCTCCCGAGTAGCTGGGATTACAGGGGCTCACCACCATGCCCAGCCAATTTTTTTTATTTTCAGTAAAGACAGGGTTTCACCGTGTTGGCCACACTGCTCTCGAACTCCTGACCTCGTGATCCACCCACTTTGGCCTCCCAAAGTGCTGGGATTACGGGCGTGAGCCACCGTGCCTGGCCAGAATTATTTTCATTTCCTGATCTGAAGAGCATGCCAGGTGAAAGGGGCAAAAGTTTCTCTAAGAGGGGAAACCAGAAAATGGGGGAAGGAGAGGGCAAGAAACAGGAATTAGTAGTGCAAAGGCAATAAGGAAGTGGGACAGGGGAGAAAAGTGATTTCTTCACATGGGCCCCAGTTGGAGTTGAGGGAAATCTTCTGATGGATTCCGAAAGATAAGGAAGGATTGTTTTCTGCAGATGCATTGGGCAGTGCGTACCCACCTATTCTGAAACACTGAACACAGTGAGGTGTGTAGCTAGAGCCAAACCTCATGACTCTTACTGAGCATAGAAGCTGCAGGCTCTGCTCATCTATATAGAAGTGCAGGTGGCTCTTGGCTTTGCTTTAGAAAACCAAATTCGTCCAAATCATAGAGACCCTAAGGCTTTAGATAGGTGAGTAAGGGTAGAACCACTATGCTTAAAATTTCAGACCTGGCACAGTGGCCCATGCCTGAAATCCCAACACTTTGGGAGGCTGAGGCGAGCGGATCACATGAGGTCAGAAGTTCAAGACCAGCCTGGCCAACTTGGCGAAATCTCGTCTCTACCAAAAATATAAAAATTAGCCTAGCATGGTGGCACATGCCTGTAATCTCAGCTACTCAGGATGCTGAGGCAGGAAAATCAACTTGAACCCACGAGGTGGAAGTTGAAGTGAGCCAAGATCATGCCACTGCACTCGCCAGCCTGGGTGACAGAGCGAGATTCTGTCTCAAAAAAAACAAAAAAAAATTCAAGAGTTTTGTTAAAATATCACTAGCCTGCCACACTCAAAATCTCCAGAGTGTTTGCCTTAGCTCTGAGTTTCTCTCTGCTGAAAGAGACACTGGTGTGAGGGCAGACCCCTATATTCCTCACATATCAGAGCAAACCCAGCACGTCTTTGTTGTCCGCCTCACTGGACCAACAGTGGGGATGAGAGAGAGCAGCCAGTGAGAGCACCACAGATATATGACTTCCCAATTGGATTCATGTACCAGAAATACATGATTATCTTGGCCCTTAGGAGTCACTCTTAATAATACAATTTTCAGCCAGGCACAGTGGCTCACGCCTTTAATCCCAGCACTTTGGGAGGCCAAAGTGGGTGGATCACGAGGTCAGGAGTTCGAGAGCAGTGTGGCCAACATAGTGAAATCCTGTCTTTACTGAAAATAAAAAAATTATCTGGGCGGGGTGGCAAGCGCCTATAATCCCAGCTAGTCGGAAGACTGAGACAGGAGAATCGCTTGAACCTGGGAGGCAGAGGTTGCAGTAAGCCAAGATCGCGCCATTGCAATCCAGCCTGGGCAACGAGAGTGAAACTTCATCTAAAAAAAGAAATACAATTTTCTGAATCCAGTGTCACTATCTTATATGAATGGACAGACCTTCCTACCCAAGTAGCAGCATAGACCTGGGAGCTGAGATCTTACTTATGTCACAAGTTGACTGTGACAACTTGGAAATAAGATACTTAACCTCTCTAACCTTAGATTACTCATTTATAAAATGGCCATAGTAATAGCCACCTCATAGAATTGTCAGGAGGATTAACCACTATCCCAGCATCTCATACTTCTTAATACACCCACAGTGAGCCTCGCACTGAGCAAAGGCTCAATATTTCATTGCCAGATTCATTACACAGTCCAGAGGCCCTTGGGGCTCTGCATGGGGCACAAGTACAGTTAGTATTGGCTTTTCTCCCTTGTTTATGTGAAAAGCACTTCTTTTCTAATAATCTCTACTCTTCCTCTGTCCCCTTTCCCCACCAGCTAGAATCCTAAAACTTAAGCAGCTAAATTCTGAGTTCTGAGAGAGAAAGCTATGCCAGGTAATCATCCAAGTCCTGGTAAGCGCAGCATTAGGACCGTGGCTAGGCCTCTCACCAAGTCAGCAGACTTCAAGGACACTGGCAAGAAAATGAGCTCTTCTCCATCTGCATGAATTTGTGCTAACCGTCTTGGGCCATTTTCCCCTCTCTCTCAACCTCAGCAGCATTCTTTCCCTAGTATGAAATTTTCTAGCATTGTCAGGCGTATGAACCACAGGTGCCTGGGCCTGCTTTGCAGTCTTTGTGCCTCCCCCTCCCTGGACCATTCTGTGAGGCTGTGGAATTAGCTGCATTTTTCTCCTCATTCACATCCCTACTGATCTTAAGAGAGTAGATACTGGACCCAGCCTCACTCAACACCCATAATTCATCCCTGGCTTAGAGCCCTCCATCCCATCTTGCTGCCAAACTAATTTAGCTGTCAGTGTTTTTTCCTGGCAATATTTGTCCTAAATTTCACTGCCGTCTCAGCCATTCCCATAAAGCCAGGCTGAGAGAAGGGGATGAAGTAGGGAGTACAAAACTTGGTTCACTTTATCTCTTGGCTTCTTTCCAGATGATAAATTTAGTTGCCAAATCCTGATTAATTTATTTTGTCATTTTTAAAGTAATAAATAGATTTTCTTGTCAAGGCTAGAGACAAGGCAAAGAAAATGGGGAATCAGGTACCAGATTTGGCTTTTAACAGGGATTGCAGGTGTATGAACTCTTTGGAAAGATCAAGTAAGAGAAGAAAACTGACTGCAAATGGGCCCCACCATCCAAGGAAGCAAAATGTCTGTAAACAACAGGTGCTCCAGAAAATGTTAATAGAATGAATCAGTACATACATGAATGAATGGAGTCATCAGGTCACTTATTCCTTCAGTGAACATCACTTGAGCCTAGCTTAGGCTAAGATGGATTGGCAAACTTTTTCTGTAAAGGGCCAAATAGTATTTTAGGCTTTTTGGGCCATATGTTCTCTGTTGCAACTACTCAATTCTGTCATTGTAGTGTGAAAGCAGCCATAGACGATACATAAATGAATGAGCAAGGCTGTGTTCCAATAAAATTTTATTTTATTGGAAACTATGGCAGCAGACTATAGTTTGCCAACCCCTGGGCTAAGAAATCAGAAAGAGCTGGATTCAGGTTGTTCTTTAACTAGCTCTGTGACAGGGCAGGCAACAGTGTCTCTAAGCACTCAGTCTCCTCATCCATTAAACAAGGAATAAAATGGTCATCACCTCATAGAGCTACTTGGGGGAGTGAATGAAAAAGGGCATGTGAAACAGGGCACACAACATGCATTCAGTAAATGTGAGTCATTATTGTTATTTTGTTTTGTTACTATTTTGTCATCTCCCCCATTGGAATGTAAGCTCCATTAACAGGACACTGGATTGTTCCCTGCTGCATTCCCAGCACCTGTGACAGTGCCTGGCATATATTAAGTGTCAGAACTGGATGGATGGATGATGGATGGGGGTTGGAGGGGTGGGGGAGTGGATGGATGGATGGATGGATGGATGAGCTAGGCACTGGATGTTTAGGCTTCCTAGAAGAATATTAAAAGTAAATAAAACATAGTCTCTGACTTCAAGGAGCTTACAATCTAATATGGGGGAGGAAGACATACTAAATATAATTAGAGTCAGAAAAAAGGAAATAGTAAATAGGGGAAGCCAGTGGCAAAGAATCTATTTGAAGGGAAGGTGAGGCCAAAGGATCTTCTGGAAAAAACTACAGGCGCCTCCAATGCTTTGAAGAGTTCACAGCCTTAAACTCTGGAAATAACTGTGGATTCATTCCCACCCTCAGAAAGCATTATGCTAAAGCTAGTACCCTGGAGAGACATACATGTTACAGAAAAGCTCAGGTTTTCCTTGGTGTCTTTCAGGCTCTTGCTCATTCTGTCCTGATTCACACTCCAATCAATTTAGGACAACACTAGCATTAAAACAAAAATGGAGGTGAGGTAAAGCCTCTTTTCTCCTTTTGTCCCAGTGAGAATTTCTCTCTAATAACAGAGGGTTCTCCTGACTTGGATTAGGACTAACCTCATAACTAACTGAATTACTCTGGGGGTAGAAAAGGCACTGGGCTGAGTCAGAAGGCCTGGATTCTGATTGCTATGTTACCTCAGATAAGTCACTCTACATCTCTGGACTTCAGTTTCCTTGGCTATGAAATGTCCTGAGGTTCAGAGATTCAGGAGGGCTGGACTGGGCAGCCCCAGCAGGCTGACCCCTTGCCTGGCAGTACACAGTGGTCCTGGAGATAGTACCTCCGGCAACAAGATTGTCTTCCTTAGGCCCATGTGTGTCAGGGGAGAACATGCCAGGGTCTCTTGCGAATGGGCCTAAGGATGCTATGAGTCATGTGGAATATATTTTCACCAACAACACTGAGTCACTGGTTATCTCCTTAAATGAACCAAACACAAAGCTCCATGGAAGCCACTGCGGCAGAAAGGGGAGGGGGGCCCCAGTGCAGCTTCCTCTCTCTTGAAGCTCAGTTGATTCTTTCATGAGCTCATCTATTCTTGTCCTCAACTATGGTTTGCTTCTTTAGGATACTAGTGTACCCTTTTCCCTCTTCCCATCTAGTTCTATGACATTGCCTGAGAATGCCTTATGGCCTTGCCTTTAACCTCCCTGCAGCTGTTTTATCACCAGAAATCAAAAGGAATCCTGACCAGTTGTTTCCATTCCAGTTCACCTGAGGCTGTTAACTGCCATCAATAATGATGCCTTGGAAAGACAGTGGTTCTCAGTGTGAGTTAGTAGGATCCTGTTCCCTTGGGTGGGGGGATGGGGGAGCAAACCAGAAACTTTAAAGGGGCCTTTTTCTTTTTTTTTCTTTTTTTTTGAGATGCAGTTTTGCTCTTGTCACCCAGGCTGGAGTGCAGTGGCATGATCTTGGCTCACTGCAGCCTCTGCCTCCTGGGTTTAAGCAATTCTCCTGCCTCTGCCTCCCAAGTAGTTGGAATTACAGGCATGTACCACCATCCTGGCTTTTTTTTTTTTTTTTTTTTTTTTTTTTTTGTATTTTTAGTAGAGACAGGGTTTTACCATGTGGGCCAGGCTGGTCTTGAACTCCTGACCTCAGGTGATCCACCCACCTCAACCTCTCAAAGTGTTGGGATTTCAGGTGTGAGCCACCACGCTCGGCCCAAAGGGGCCTTTTCAAAGCACAGGAGCACATCCAACACATATGGATTCTGACGGGCTCCCCCTGGAAGATGGTCCCCTCTCTGCCATGTTGAAAATCACTGCCAGAGCCATGATATCCCTCTGCAGTATTTTCTTTAGTCCAGTATGTACAGTCCCTGAATTTTGGACACAGACAAGCAGAGAAACATGGAAGATGTGATGCATGAATCCAGGCCCATGGAGTGATCAGTGAGTAAGGGGCAAAAGGTTTGCATCCACATCCTGCTGAAGCCTATGGAAGGTGGGAGTTGGAACAGTGAGAGGCAGAGAAGTGCTCGCTCACTCTCTCCCACACAACGTGTGGCATTTCGCTGTGGGAAGCAGAGTGAAGACGAGCTTGATTTGGTAGATCCATTTTAATTATTCACTCTACATGATGTCTTTTTTCCTTTAGTTTCTTGGCAAACATTTGGGCAGTAGGGTTGGTGGGAGTGAGGGGTTGGGTTCTTAATAACTTCCAGACTAAAAGACTCCCTTTGGTCTGAGGAAGGCAGTCCAATCTGCTGTGGTTAGAAGGTTGCTTTTGAATTTTCTTAGGACAGCTTCTTAAATTTTAATCTATACACAAATCACCTGGGTAGGATGGGCCTATATTCTTCATCTCCAATAAGCTCTCAAGTGATGCTGATACTCCTGATATGTGGGCTACACTTTGAGTAGCAAGGCCTGAGGAGAAAATAAGGCTTGGTTGCTCCCTCATTTCTGTTTGTTAATTGCTTGAATCTCCAAACCCAAGCCTCTCAGAGTTACCTGCTGGGACCCCTTCCTACCACCTCCTAGAAGCTGTTGACAAACAGCCATCTTCCTCTTGAGCATTTTTACATGATCAGGTGGACATGGAATCATCTGTTTTATTCTTCAGCCTGAAAACAGGAACAATGGAAACCTCTAGTTTTTCAGGGAGGGGTCAATTTCTTTTTGGTTCAGAGTGGTAGAATTTAAAGGAATTTTACTATATTTTCATTACTCTTCTAGGGATGCTGCACCATAAAAGTTAAAATGACAAGCATTTTATTATCTCTGAGTGTCTATGGGTTAGGAATTCAAGAGCAGCTTAGCTGGGTGATTCTGGCTCAGGGTAAATCACGAGGTTGCAGTCAGGAGGTTGGCTGAGGCTGCAGTGATCCACAGGCTTGACTGGAGCTGGGGGCTTCATTTCCATCATGAGACACTCAAATGGCTGCTGGCTGGAAGCCTCAGTTTCTTGCTGGCTGTTGGCAAAGGCCCCAGCTCCTCACCACATGGACCTTTCTATAATACTGCTGAAGCAACCTCAAGAAGAGTGAGTAATCTAAAGGCAAGAGAACAAGGAGGAAGCTGCAGTGACTTTATGACCTCAGAAGTCAGATACTCACTTATCAATAGAATAAATTCTGTTGATAGAAGTGAGTTACCAAGTCTAAGCCACACTCAAAGAGAAGGAATCATGCTCTACCTCATGAAATTAGGATTATCAAAGAATTTGTGGAAATATTTTTATATGTGGGCCTGTGTGTGTGTGTGTGTGTGTGTGTGTGTGTGTGTGTGTGTGTGTGTATTTTTTTTTTGAGGTGGAGTCTCGCCCCGTTGCTCAGGCTAGGGTGCATTGGCGCAATCTCGGCTCACTGCAACATCCACCTCCTGGGTCCTGATACAAGCAATTCTCGTGCCTTGGCCTCCTGAGTAGCTGGGATTACAGGCACACATCACCATGCCCAGCTAATTTTTGTATTTTTCGTAGCAACGGGGTTTCACCATTTTGGCCAGGCTGGTCTTGAACTTCTGACATCGTGATCTGCCCATCTCAGCCTCCCAAAGTGCTGGTATTACAGGCATGAGCCACCATGCCTTGCCAGAAATATTTTTAAATCACCACAGATGCTCCCTGGCCAAGGAGCTACCATGGTAGGTGACCCACCCAATCCCACCCAGAAATTGATGCTCCTCATAATCTCACAGGTCTTCTAAGAAGAGCAATAAAGACCACACTCTTTGTGAAGACATTTCAAAATGGAAAGTCATCAATTCCATTCCACTGTGACAGGGTCCATTCACCTAGTGAAACTGCAGAGCATTTATAGGAGGGCAGAATATCATAGTGATGAAGAGCGAAGTTCAGGGTCTCACAGTGCTAAAGTTGAATCCTGGCTCTTCCACTTAGTTGTATGTCCATGAGAAAATCACTAAGCCTCATCTTCTTTATCTGGAAAAAATAGGGATAATAATAGTACTTATCTCAAAGTGTTATGTAAGAATTAAATAAGATGTTGCATGTAAAGTGTGTAACAGCAAGAGAAGCAGATCATAAGCTCTCAATACATGTCAGCTACTGTTTGCTCTTGTTTTTGATATCCTGCTTCCACCTGAGGCAACAGCTTTCTATATTTAAAGAGATGCTGGCCCCAGGTTTCTGCTTCATTTGTATGCTTCCTTCACCAGCAGTGCCTCTCGTTGCACTTTTTCCTTTTTTTTTTTTTTTTGAGACAGGATCTCTCTCACCAGTTGCCCAGGCTAGAGTACAGTGGTGCAACCTCAGCTCACTCTTCTTACACTTCAATCCATTTCAAAGGTCTGGTTAACCTCAGTAACTGCAGGCTGTTTCCACATATGGACAGATTCTCTTGGCACGCTGAAACAACTCTTCCTGGGCTAGTTCCTTCACCCACCATTCTACTTAAGAAGGAACATCAGCCAGCACCCAAGGTGGAAAGAGGCCCAGTTTGCCAGTCTCTGATGGCATAGTTTTCTTTTTCGGCTCCAGATTGACTGGGACTGGCTCCTTCCAAAGCCCAGAACTGGAGGGGTGAGGCTTTTACCAGGAAACAGCCATTTCTGTTTTGAGCTACAGGAGGAAACTGACATATTTTGAACTGAACCTCAGGTGAGTTCAGGGCAAAGTACTTGAAAGAGTCTACAGGGAAATGGAGAATGTATTTGTTCTACGTTATGTTTCAAGAATTTTTTTAATGTAGTTAAAGTATCCTGACAAAGATTTAGATAGGCTTACATTACATATTTCTATCTTTAAAGCAATCAAAGAAATCCTTTATTGTTCATTCTGTTTTCTCCCCAGGTATTTAGTCTTCCTACAGATCAAAAGGGATCTCTACCATGGCCGCCTCCTCTGTAAAACATCAGATGCTGCCTTGTTAGCAGCTTACATCCTTCAAGGTAATGAGTTTTGACAGGATAAGTTTGCTTTTCATGCCAAGTACTGATTACATTATTTTCAGTTACCACAGATGACTACTTCTTGAATCTAAACAGTATCTAGGCCAGGTGCAGAGGCTCACACTTGTAATCCCAGCAATTTGGGAGACTGAGGTGGGTAGACCACCTGAGGTCAGAAGTTCAAGACCAGCCTGGCCAACATGGTGAAACCCTATCTCTACTAAAAATTCAAAAGTTAGGCAGTGTGGTGGGGCATCCCTTTTATCCCAACTGCTCAGGAGGCTGAGGTGCAAGAATTGCTTGAATCCAGGAGATGGAGGTTGCAATGAGCCGAGATCACACCACTGTACTCCAGCCTGCGTGACAGGCCAAGACTCCATCTCTAAATAAATAAATAAGTAAACAGTATCTAACTTGAAGCAGAGTTCAAGTTAGAGGGTGTTTTGTATTTTGTTTTGTTTTGAGATAGAGTCTCGGTCTGTTGCCTAGTCTGGAGTGCAGTGGCTCAATCTCAGCTCACTGCAGTCTCCGTCTCCCAGGTTCAAGCTAATCCTGTCTCACCTTCCTGAGTAGTTGCAGGTACACACTACGGATATACACCACCACACTCGGCTAATTGTTTTTGTATTTTTAGTAGAGATGGAGTTTCACCATGTTGGCCAGGCTGGTCTCTAACCCCTGACGTCAGGTGATCCACCTGCCTTGGCCTCCCAAACTGCTGTGATTACAGGTCTGAGCTACCACACCCAGCCAAGTTAGAGGATTTTGCTTGGATTTCCTGGAGTCAGATAACACTGAATACTCAGCCCTAAACTGTGCCTAAGGTATTACTACCAGCTCCTTAAAGTCATTCTGACTCTGTTTTAGGGATTTGCCCTGGGCCCCTGGTTGATAAAGTCCCTAAGACACTAGAGAGTAATCAGAATTGATTTTTTTTTCCCATCCTCTCAGGCAAATCTCCAAGATGTGAAGCATATTAGAATTCTGATATCTATTTCAGAGACCTTTTAGTACAGGGTGCTCAAAGTCGAAAATGTTTCCAAGTAACAAGCATATTTCCTAACAAGCTAATAAGTAAGAGTTTAGGTTTACCCAGCTGATGCCCAGATTGGCTTTTTCTGCAAAACATTGGGAAATGTTTCTGCAGTCTTCACACCTGTCCCCTTCTCCTGAGATGCTGAGACACTTAAGTGCAGCTTCTGAGATTTCTTAGTCCCAAGGCCTGAAACTGCCATTACTAGTGGATCATTTTGGACCATAGCACTGAAATCATAAAGTTTCCCCCAAAGAATTTGAACTCTTAATTGGAAATCCCCGAGGCTACTTTGTGAAGAGAACCTGGAAAGTGCTTGCCAATATAAAACTAAAGAATAAGACACTAAAGTTCTGGCAATAGAAATATCATGGCTGGCTGCCTGTGTTAAGAATGTAAAAGTCAGCCCATTGCCACTTTGACTTCTAAGACTCCTGTTTTTAAAATCACCTACATGGGGAATCCAACAGGTACTTACTAATTTTAAGATACCCAAAGATACCCCTTTGATTTTTCTTTTTTTTTTTCCATACAGGATCTGGCTCTTTTCCCTAGGCCAGAGTGCAGTGGTGTGATCTTGGCTCACTGCAACCTCCACCTCCTGGGCTCAGCGATCTTCCCACCTCAGCCTCCCAACTAGCTGGAACAACAAGTGTACACCATCACATCCAACTACATTTTTTATTTTTTTGTAGCAATGGAGTTTCACCACGTTTCCCAGGCTGGTCTCCAAGTCCTGAGTATCCATTTTGTTTTCACAGAGAAAGCCTGGCCTGACCTAAGTGAAGTCTTATACTCTAGTCTTTTCTACAGTGTTACCCAATCATTCGTTTTTCTTCAAAAAAGTATTTGATGTCCAATATTGTTGTTTTCCACTTGGAACTTTCTAAATATAATCAATATAAAAGACCCTGGGTCAGGCACAGTGGCTCACAACTATAATCCCAGCACTTTGGAAGGCCGAGGTTGGAAGATCACTTGAGCCCAGGAGTTCAAGACCAGTCTGGGCAACAGAGTGAAACCCCGTCTCTACAAAAAATTTAAAAATTAGGCCGGGCGTGGTGGCTCAAGCCTGTAATCCCAGCCCTTTGGGAGGCCAAGGCAGGTGTATCACCTAAGGTCAGGAGCTCAAGACTAGCCTGACCAACATGGTAAAGCCCCATCCCTACTACAAATTCAAAAATTAGCTGGGCATGGTGACACACGCCTTAGTCCCAGCTGAGGCAGGAGAATCACTTGAACATGGGAGGCAGAGGTTGCAGTGAGCCAAGCTCACAACACTGCACTCCAGCCTGGCAACAGGGCAAGACTCTGTCTCAAAAAAAAAAAAAAACAAGACTCCAAGGCTCAAAGTCACCCTAGACTTCAGGCTTGGGTCTCTTGCTAACAGTAGAAATTCCCAAGTAGGTTGGATGCAGTGGCTCACGCCTGTAATCCCAGCACTTTGGTAGGCCAAGAAGCAGGCAGATCACGAGGTCAGGTGTTTGAGACCAGCCTCACCAACATAGTAAAATCCCGTCTCTACTAAAAATACAAAAAAAAGTAGCCAGGTTTGGTGGCAAACACCTGTAGTCCCAGCTACTCGGGAGACTGAGGCGTAAGAATCACTTGAACCCGGGAGGTGGAGGTTGCAGTAAGCTGAGATCGTACCACTGCACTCCAACCTGGGTGACAGAGCAAGTTGTCGTCTCAAAAAAAAAAAAGAAAAGAAATTCCCAGGTAATTTGGAAGACACAGTGAGTAGGTTTGTAATGAAAAAGTACAAGCCACAAGTACAATATTCAGCCACGGGAAGAAGTCACGTTTTCCTCTTAATATTTACTCCTTCTTCAAGACTTCACATCTGAAGTGGTTGTGGCTCTCACCTGGGAAGGAAAGAGGGCACCCACAGCGTAGCTGGCCCCTCCTCTTTATTTTGTCATACTCTCCATCCTCCCTATGGAGAGCTTCACGTGGAGAAAGCTGGATTCTGACCTGGGTGTGGAAGGCACCACCGGTCCTCTACCCTCCTAAAGTTTACTGCTGAGAGATCTCATCAGGTTTAGAGATGAACTCTCTCTGTGAATAGCCAGAGAAGAATCGCTCACACCTGGCAGGGACTTGAGAAATGAGCCTTAGAACTTGACGCTTCTGAACTCAACAATACTTTCTGGTTACAGCCAGGCTTCCCATTCTGCAGGCCTCTCGAAGGGCCTGGCATCTGGTCAGCCCTTAATGAATATTTATTCAAATTTATTGATTTTATTTGGTTTGGACTGAGGGTTGAGTTCTGAATTTGGATCACAGTTCATTCATCAATTTACTGTGTCCCTGCTAAAATCCTCAAACCAGGATTTAGGCTTCTGAACTGGCTGAGCCCCAAGAGGATCTCTCTTTCTAATCAAGTTCACCATTTTCTATGCTGCCACAAAGAACATTGCTCCCAGACCCTCTTCTCATGGCAGAATGGATGAGGACCATAGTGCCGGCCTCTGCTCTTTCATCATAAACTTACTTGTGGTGACCTCAGAACACAAGGTCAGCTCTACTGTCTCTCTGCATAGACCTGAATGTCAACCCAATGTGTCCACCTGGGAAGACAAAGGTGTACATGCTCCTGAGGGGCCTGCCCTCTGCCCAGCTCACAGCTGTGCCCAGAATCCACTGTTTCTTATAAATCTAATGTGTGCTTTGGCTTTTGCTCTGTGTGCTAATCTCTTGTTGCTTTGTCAGTGATGATTTACCTGTCTCCACAATTGTTTTTTTCCACCCTCCTTTTGAAAGCGGAGATTGGGGATTATGACTCAGGAAAACACCCTGAAGGCTACAGCTCCAAGTTCCAGTTTTTCCCTAAACATTCAGAGAAGCTGGAAAGGAAAATTGCTGAGATTCACAAGACAGAACTCAGGTACGTGACAGTCAGGCCCAGAACAGTTTGGTTTCTCCACAGCCTGAGCACACAGGCTCCACGCTGTGTCATCTGCTCTTGTAGACTATTTACTGACACAGAGTGATGTTCCCCAGCCTTCCTGACCCCAGGATGTACCATTGTCAGTGATACACTGACAGCACAAGTCACAGCCACAAGCCCTGTGGGCTCCCTCTCCAATAAGAGCCATTTAGACTGAAGCTTAAAGAGGAGGGAAAAATCGTGTTATAGGGGAAACAGAGAAGGATTGGCCTCTGAAAGATATTTGCCTCATTAAGATATTTAATGAAGATACAGAGGAAAGCATGAACTACGGAAAAGGAAAAGATAAACACAAAGAAAACCACAGAAGAGAAAAAAGACGAAAAAGGCCAAGCGCGGTGGCTCACGCCTGTAATCCTAGCACTTTTGGAGGCTAAGGTGGGCAGATCACCTCAGATCAGGAGTTCAAGACCAGCCTGGCCAACATGGTGAAACCCTGTCTCTACTAAAAATTCAAAAATTAGCCAGGCATGGTGGTAGGTGCCTGTAATCCCAGATACTCAGAAGGCTGAGACAGGAGCATCGCTTGAACCCAGGAGGCAGAGGTTGCAGTGAGCCGAGATTATGCCATTGTACTCCAGCCTGGGTGACAGCAAGACTCTGTTTAAAAGAAAAGAAAGAAAAAGGAGAGGTTGAGTAAGGATATGAAAAAGGGCAGACCTCTGCTTTCAGT
Organism: Sapajus apella; assembly: GCF_009761245.1. Lineage (NCBI taxonomy): Eukaryota > Metazoa > Chordata > Mammalia > Primates > Cebidae > Sapajus > Sapajus apella. The sequence goes on from NW_022436977.1 coordinate 21,085,408, forward strand.
CTGTGACAGTGTGACAGGTGGCTTCTCAGCAGAGGATGAACTGCGCAGGGCTGATTCATAAATGCTGAAGGTTCCTTGGGAGCACTTTAGTTCAGGGCTATGTCCTCAGCCCCGCCTAACTTAGTCCCTACCTGGCATCCCTGACTTTGCACAGAGGGAAGTGGAGGAGACGTGGCTTCAAATGTGGAGCCTTATCTTTCTCAGCTTCTCTCACTTTGCTCAGAATATGCTGAATACCATAAAACAGTATTAATGCAGCCTTTCACCCACATGAAGTGGGATTTTCTACAAAGACTGGTTTTAAAAAGTAACAATAGGGTGTTTGGGCTCCACTTGGTGTAGAGCACAGATTCTCCAGACTGACAAACTATGAGGGAAAAAAGGGATATAGAATGCAGTGTTGGCCAGGCGCAGTGACTCACAACTGTTACCCCAGCACTTTGGGAGGCAGAGCAGGGCAGATCACCTGAGGCCAGCAGTTCGAGACCAGCCTGGGCAACATGGCAGAAACCCTGTCTCTACTGTAAAAAAAAGTAAATAAATAAAAAAACTAGATGTGGTGGCACACGCCTGTAATCCTAGCTACTCAGGAAGCTGAGGCACAAGAATCGCTTGAACCCAGGAGGCACAGGTTGCAGTGGGCGGGACTCACACTACTGCATGCCAGCCCGGGCCACAGAGTAAGACCCTGTCTCAAAAAAAAGAAAAATAAATATGAAAATAAAATGTTATATTGTCATCATAATACATTACACCTTTTAAAACATTTTAAAAGGTTTGTGTATCTACTGTTCTGAGGAAAGACTATGCCTGGCAGCTGGGAGCAGAGCAGGATATTTCTAATGCTCTTCTTGTTCCTTCCCTGACCACAGGCCCCCAGAAACACTTCACTCAATGACTTTACCAACAAATATAACCCAAAGCCTCCTTAGCCTTTGTAAACAGACCCCTCTGCCCATGCCCTGTGGCAGGATGGGTTTCTGGCCCTCCCAGAAGAATGGCAACACAGAACAAGTAAAATCTTGGATACTTGCTGCCCCTCTCCCTGGGTGTGCCTTCCCGGGTGTGGGACCCCATGGCACCTAGAGTCACTCTGTTAGGGAATAGAGACCCCTTGTGGTAAAGATCAGGATAAACATGGGTGTGTGGTATTGAGGACAGGGTCCTCAAGGTTCCTTCAAAGAGATAAGGGATGTGCTGGAACTGCCAGGAGGGCTTTAGGAGATGTCAGAATAGAGGGTACAGCCATCCAGAAACCTAGTTCAAAGCAGGGGATTCCCCCAGGAAATGATGCCTGCTTTGAGGACCCTGGAGGTTTGGGGCAAGTCCAGGGGTAAATGGAGCCCACAGGGCCCACTCCCCCAGCAGACAAGGACACTCCCTGGAAAGAGAAGCGGTGCTCTAGCCAGCCCTCTGCTTGCCACACAGGTATTTTCCAAACTTACCTACCCTGTGCCTGAGGTACGCTGGTGGACATAGAATCTGTATTCACAGGAGTACCACCGTACACAGGTCCTACCTCGTCTTCATAATGTAAAAATGTGTCCATGCTTCCTTGCTGCAACTTGAATACGGGCTCTTTAGAGCCCAGACTGTATGCCGTGTTTCTTGGTTTATTTTCCAACAAGTAGCACAGAGGCTGGCACATAAAGGTGCTGCCTGACTGACGCTTCTCCAGAGGAACACTAGGGGGAGTCTGGCTTGCTCCTTCCTGGTGTCAGCTTATTTTACTGCCTGGCCATATCACCTGAGGTAAATTATAGCTTAGAAATGAGCAACGCCCAGTCCTGCCCACCAGTCATCAGAGATGTTGACTTCACATGTTTCCCACCTCTCTTCACCAAAACCAACACTGTTTCTATAGAAGTATATCTGCTTTGCAGAGCTCTGGACCCAGGCAAGAACCTGATGGTGATTCTGCCTCTGGGTCTGCAATGAGCCCGTCGACACACCTGCTAAAGAGGCAGTGGGAAGGGGTGATGCCAAAGGCCTCTTCAGATGGCCTGGAGCAGGGGCTGATCTCTGCCTTTTTCAGCGTCTTTCCTTTTCATGGTCATCACCCTGTGGACAGACAGCTGTTGTGAAGCATGGGAGCTCAGCACTGTCTCCTTCTGCCTCTCCTCACCCCTGTGTTCCCTTTTGGCAAAGGAAGAGGGCTGAGTGGCACCAGCCAGCTATATGAGCCCCTTATTTGTTTTTCAGTCTAGATCAGATCACATGTGAAAAGCCTATGACTTGCCTCCAGCCTGTAGATGTATTTTGTTTTACCCCATAGTATTTTAAATTGTAAAATACCACATAAAAATCAGTATCTCTGACTTTTCATTTAAAATCACAGTATCTAGCTGAGCCCTGCATTATTTTCTTTATTTTGGAGACAGGGTCTCATTCTGCAGCTCTGGGTGGAGTGCAGGGCTGTGACCATAGCTCACTAAAACCTCGCACTCCTGGGCTCAGGCGATCTTCACCTCCCACCTTTGCCTCCCAAGTAGTGGGCCCTGCATTCTCAGGGATGGTAATCTCAGCACTAAAGTGCAGCTGTAGTCATTAGGTTAGGCTACCGTTTGCCACAGTCCCCACCACTTCCTATGGTTCACACTCAGCCCAAGTAATTCATTAGTTAGCCTGCCTCACTCTGAAAATATCTGAAGACAGAGACTCTAGTAGGAGTCTCTGAAATTGGTCCTAGAACCAAGCAGGGAGCACACCCTACAAAAATTGAGATATGTGGCTCACCTTGAGCACGTTTTCATAGAGAGTTTATCTCAGGGGAACCTGTGAGAACAGGACACCTAGAAATCATCTCATTTTGTTTATTCCAGTGGTCAAACACCAGCAACATCAGAGCTGAACTTCTTAAGAAAAGCACAGACATTGGAAACATATGGAGTGGATCCTCACCCATGTAAGGTAAGACCCCCTGGTTAGAGACTGCGCTGACCTTTCCTCCTCTAGAAGGCATCAGGAGGAAGGGCCCACATGCCTGTGCCTAGAAGCCCCCTTCAACATCTGCATGGCTGGCACTTTCAGTGAGATGCCAGAGAAAATGCCTCCTCTGGAAAACTCCGGATCCCATGCTGCATAATTTTGTAGTGCCACATCAATGTCACAGGAACCGAGGCAAAGTCAATCTAAATAACAAATCCAGATCTAGGGCCTGCAATGGGTAATTTGGTAGAAATGAAAAGAGGAGGGATGTTGAAGCCCCCCCACAGGGAACAATCAGAGGCAGCTCAGCAACTGCCCATCCTTTCCTGACCTGTAATCTACTTTTTTTCCAAGAGTAGCTTTTATTGACTGCAGTGGCATAAGTCACTGCACGGAACTGCAGCGGAGTCACATTTAATTCCATTACGCGCCTGTGAGGGGTAGACAGGAAGCAGCCGGGGAGGCTGCCCAGAGAAAACCTCTGTAATTACTCATGTGTGTCTAGCATTCTGGAGATGAGCGCAGGCAGCCAGTCACTGCCGAGGCCTGTGCAGACCCATGGCCCCTTCCTGCCTCTCTCTGCAGCTGTGGCCCTTCGCATCACCTCCTGTCCCTGTTGCTTTGACACTGCTGGTCTCTACCTCAGTTTCTCCACATTTCTGCCTCTCTCTTTCCATTACTGGAGTGGGTCCAGTATCACCAGTAAAACCAGCTGTCAAGCTGATCTGAAGGAAACAATATCAGCCAGGAACAGGAAGGCATCAACCTTTTCTTCCTAACCAGAGAGGGGACACTAAGTTTCAAGCAAAAATTAAAAGAACAGTGTGTTAGTTTCCTAGGGCTGCTGTAACATGTATCATAGACTAGGTGGCTTAAAGAACAGAAGTTTATTGTCTCACAGTTCTAGAGGCTGCAGGTCTGAGATGTGGTGTTGGCAAGGTTGGTTTCTCCTGTGGGCTTTGAGAGAAGGATCTTTTGCAGGCCCCTCTCCTGGGTTGTGGATGGCTGTCATCTGCCTGTATCTTCACGCTGTCTTCCCTCTGTACATGTCTCTGTCCAGATTTCTCCAAAGACACTAGTCCTATTGGATTAGGGCCCACCCCAATGACCTCAGTTTAACTTAATTACCTCTTTAAAGATCCTGTCTCCAAAGAAGGTCATATTCTGAGGTGCTGGAGGTTAAGATGTCAACATATGAATTTTTGAGGACACAATATAGCCCATAACTAATGGGAACGAACGAGCACAGTGCCATAGGAACAAAGCAGTGTGTCCTTTGGCCCCTTGAAGAAATGATGGTGATTTGTTCCTGCCTAGGAGTTGTGAACCTTGAGAACATCCTGACATTCAGAAACCTTGGTCATCTTATCTACCCCACAGTTCCCCATCTACTAGCACAGCCTGCTGCAAAGTAACCCCTGTGTTCTTAGGGCCACACTGTTAGAAAACACACTCATGCCTGTTATACCAGAGAATCGACATGTGGATATTTACACATTAGCAAAAACTTCCTAAACAATGCCCTCCGTGTAGCAGATGTAGTTTAAACCCCTCCATAAATTTCTCAGTCACTGTTAGCAGGGCACCCTCACAGGAGTGAAGAGAGCTTTGGATAAGCTGACCCTGGGTTCCAGTTCCCATCTCCTATTTACTGGGGCCTTTGGAAGCTTCCCCAAGCCTCACTTGAAAGTACATAGTATGTGTTCAATAAGTGTGCTTCCTGAACTGCTGAGTCACTCCAAGTCATTAAAGACAGCTGCCTGAAGATATGGTCATCAGAAGGGGCTGGGTTACTTCTGCATTTGACCCCAAACCTGCCCAGTCTCCTTGAGGCCACACATAGCACACACCTCTTCAGAGATGGGTCCCTGGGCGGGGTTGAAAGCACACAGAGGTGGGCAGACAGCAAGCCAGAGCACTACGCTGACTAGAGGGGAGAAAGGGATTCTCCACCATTGCCCATGGGAGTCTGGAAGCTATAGTGGCAGCCATCCTGGTCTAGAGCCCAAATCCATGTACACTCCAGGACTGTGAGGCCCCTGTCTCAGCCTTGTCTTGGATGAGTTTGTCTATCACTGGACACAGAGAAGCTGAAGAGGCTGCACGGAGGAACCAGCATGCATACCAGGCACTGTTGTGGCCCAGTCACATATGTCATGTCATCTCAACCCCACAGCATCAACTCCTGAAAAGAAAGAGGGGGATAGGAAGGGAAGAAGAGTTGTTTGTGGCATGCCTCCTATGGCAGGCCCAGTAGAGTCTTTTCACATTATTTTTTTCATTTGAGCCTCACACCAAGCCCTGGGCGGTAGATGTTATTCACCCTGTTTTATAGATAAGAAGACTGGCATTCCAAGAGGCCAAAGTTCATAAGCCCTGAGCAGTAAAGCAAGAATTTGAACTCAAGTCACTACCTATTGTTATGTACCCTATAGAAGAACAGAAATCCCCAGGGGACTTCTGCTGGGGAGAAGGTGGGAGTGCTCATCTCATTGGGTTTCAGGTCCCTTGTTGCTGAGCCCTGTGCCTGTTCCTCACCCAGGGCCATGTCAGGGCCCTATTGCAGACCCCACACAGCCCCTCAGCCTCTCTCATTAGGCTCTGCCCATGATTCCTCAGCCCTCCCAGCAAAGAGAACAGTTCAGAGGCCTTTACTCTTGTCACTAAGTGATATGCTATCAAGCACTCCCCTTAATGCTGCTACAAGAAGAGCCGAAATAAGATGGCACACTAGGTGTAATAAATACTGATGATTTCTATTAACAGAGAGGCAATTACTGGGCCCAGGGAATCTGGGGCATGCAGCCCTAGGGAGGACAGAACAAGAGGAATCATTTTGATAATTAAATGAGAGCAGAACAACGCTCTAGCTTAGGCTCTGTCCCCTGGACTGATTAAGAAGCTGCTGTTCTTCCTATGCACACTGATGGTTTCTTTCTGCCCAGAATGTCCTTGTCTGCCCTGGGACTAGGAAGAGGAGATTTCACAAATGCTGAATGGGACAGCCAGAGAGCTCTATTAGCTAATACCCAAATTCCAAAAGTGGACAAGGCTGTCCTGAACTCTCTGTCTTGAGCCTCAGCCTGCAACTCCTGGCAAAAGCCTCAGCAGCCCAAGCCTACAGCTGCTGGAGGAGGGGAATTAAGCAAACCACTGGCAGTCCATTGCTACATCTGTTCCCCGGCCAGCCCTGACAGCTCTCTAACTTCAGGAGCCACCATCTTGCTCCATCCAGGTGGCCCTGACATTGTTGTTTGACCTGGGTCTCCTACAGCATTGTATTTTGGCCTCCTGGGTCCAGCTTATGGAGATGCCCTGTTAAGGTTCAAGGAGTAGTTAGGCCTGTTACAGATACGCAGCCTTGTTATTAAGAGTCTGGATGGTACCATTTATTGGGCTCACATATTATCTCACTGAATCATTACAACATCACTGCCAAGAAGATATTCTTGTCCCCATTTTAAGACAAGAACACTGAGCCTCTGAAAATGCAGACAAGAAGGGATATGAGGGAGATAAGTCCCCTCTAAGGGACCAAGTAACATGTTCAAAGGTACTGGGTAGCATAGTATTGAGACTCGAACCCAGAGTTATCTGAGTCTCAATGCTGTGCTTTTTCAGTTATTATTCATGGTCTTCCTTTTGGAGAGATGGAATTTAGGAACTAAGCACAACTCATTGCCAATTCTGATACAGAAAGGGTACTAACCTACAAGATTATTGACATCATATATATTAGTCCATTTTCACAGTGCTATAAAGAACTGCCTGAGACTGGGTAATTTATAAAGAAAAGAAGTTTAATAGACTCACAGTTCTGCATGCCTGGGAAGCCTCAGGAAGCACAATCATGGTGGAAGGGGAAACAAGGCATGTCTTACTTGGCAGCAGGAAAGAGAGAACAAGGTGGGAAGGGCCACACTTTTAAACTGTCAGATCTTGTGAGAACTCCCTCACTATCACAAGAACAGCATGGGGGAAACTGCCCCCATGGTCCAAACACCTCCCACCAGGTCCCTCCCCTGTCACATGGGGAATAAAATTCCACACCAGATTTGGGTGGGGACACAGAGCCAAACCATATCATCATCCTGTAAAAATGTAATGTAAGTTCACCAGTGTCTTTATGCCTGCTTTGTATAGACCAGGATAAAATTGATTTCAGCAGGATCTAGGTTAGATCAACCACAAAAACAAAATTACAGTGTCCTTCTGCCCTTAAAATAGGATCATTACTTTCATAATACAGCCACCTAGCCAGCTATCTAAAGAACTCCTTCCCCTGTCTTGACGAGTTGCCCCTCACTTCTTTTTTTTTTTTTTTTTTTTTGCGGGGGGGGAGGGTAGAGAGTTTCACTCTTATTGCGCAGGCTGGAGTACAATGGCATGATCTTGGCTCACTGCAACCTCCACCTCCCTGGTTCAAGTGATACTTCTGCCTCAGCCTCCTGAGTACCTGAGATTATAGGCGCACGTCATCACACCCAGCTAATTTTGTATTTTTTTTGTAGAGACGGGGTTTCTCCATGTTGGTCAGGTTGGTCTCGAACTCCTGACCTCTGCTGATCTGCCTACCTCGGCCTCCCAAAGTGCTGGGATTACAGGTGTGAGCCACCGCACCTGGCACCCCTCACTTCTGAGAAGCAGAACAAGAAGGATCAGTGATGGCCCTTCCACCCTTGGGTGGGGCCCTCTTGGCAGTGCTGCAGATAGGGTGTTATATTTACTGCTGAAATGAAGAACTTCACCAAAGCCACCTAGTGAAATTTCCACCAGGAATTCCATTTCTGAGCTGTCATGGAGTAACACCAAGTCTCTTACAGGGTGCCTCCTCCTCCTCTTCATTTCCTTTCTAGTTTATTATGGCCAAGTTTAAGTGTAGTATATTCAGACTGGGTGATTTTCATAACTGACTTCAGCTTCCCAACTGTGAGCTCTTTCAGAAATGGGCATAAATATCTGGTAGAGCATGTGGAATCATCTTCTGGAGGGTTTTATAAGAAATAGTGGCTTCACCCATTGAAATTAAATCAGGTTGAGTCATGCCCCAGAGAGGGAACAGGATGACACTAGAGGCCTAACAACCAAGAATGCTGTGTTCTCTGCTCACTCACACCCAGCATGTCCTCTAGGGTGACAGGAGACTGAAGGCTGCTTTGAATCTGGAAGTGGAACTGGTGGGGACTAGAAATGGTGGCCAGACGTTCCTGCTTCTGAACAAGTCAGTGCTTTGATTTCCAAAAATCCTTTCCTGGGCAAAGTGATCCTCTTAGGGTGAACTTTGCCATAGGTGACTGATACAGGTCAAGTTTGATGGCAAGGGTCATGTGAACACATGAGTGACGAGGAATGCATGTTCATCCCCTCTCCAAGGAGAATACCATTGGCTATGTCCTAGCAGTAAGGTATTTAGGCCATCTCCCTGAATCAGATGGAAGTAGTATTTCTCGAGGTATATATTATCGTCCTCATTTTGCAAATGAGGAAACTGAGGTATGGAGAAGTCAAGTCACAGAGCAAAGAAGAAGCAGAGCTGGGGTCCTAAATCGAGACGGCTCTTTTCACGATGAGAAATTGAAAGTAATTTTTTGACCTCAGAACTGTAGAAGTGAACTAGATTATTCTGACTATTACCTGCTGCAGAGTGTAGCTGGCAGTAGCCATGACATACCTCTCAGCACCCTAGTTTGTATTCCACTCTGACTCTATTAATGGCTCAGTCCTGTGGGCACTGATTTCATAGGGATGGGAAGGGGACAGGGAGGAAAGACAGTCCAGCTTGATGAAATGGGAGCTCTGAAGAACAGGCAACTGTTGACTGTTCACTTCTCACCTTGTCCTCATTCCCTCCACTTTTTTATCATGCAACTTGTTATCTTGCACACAAACCCCAAGGGCAGGCTCACAGCAAGAATGACAAGTCAGATAGAAGAAACTGAAGTTCCAGGGAAGGTGTCAGTGTGGCTGCGTGCTCGTATTTTCATGCCAGTACAGATGTGAGATTTCTCACTGTAATTCAAGTCCCTTCCACACTGGTTGCTGAGCCTCACGTGCCTGAGGCAAGTTGCAGACATCCCAGTTGTCACCTGCCCCTGCCCGGGTGCTAGGCTCTTTTGGAGGCCATCATCTGCATCTGTTGCATTTGAAACAGTTTGGAGAATTGCTCTCTTCATATGACAGACTGCATTGGGATTGTTCAAGTTACTGTTATTACTTATAAAATGATGTGGCATCTCATTGGGGTTTATTCCCAGCTCTCTGCTCCAAAGCAGCCAGTCTGGTTAGGAGAGGCTTTGCCCCTCTAACTCTCACTCTAACACCTGCCTTCACTCAGAGGCCAGCTCTGAGGTATCTGCAGGATGCAGGGCAACCTGGGCTGCACCCCCCATCTTGTGGGACTGACTCTTCCCTTTGCTCTGCCCAGAGGGACACAGGTCACTGAGAAGATTCTGGCGGATCTCTGACTGTGTCATGGGCTCTGTTCCCATCTCTATCTCACTCCTCCGTGGTCCCCTAACAATTAATTACTTCTCCTTTTTTCATTCTAACTTCCCACATTTTTGTTTCTTAACTAGCAAAATTTAAATCTGTCAACATCAGGAATAATAGTAAAATGTTAGATTCCTGTTTTTCTTTTTTTTTGTTTTTGTGACAGAGTCTTGCTCTGTCACCAGGCTAGAGTGCAGTGGCACGATCTCAGCTCACTGCAACCTCCACCTCTCAGGTTCAAGCGATTCTCCTGCCTCAACCTCCCAAGTAGCTGGGACCACAGGTGCCCACCACCATGCCCACCTAATTTTTTTTGTATTTTTCGTAGAGACAGGGTTCCAGCATCTTGGTCAGGCTGGTCTTGAACTTCTGACCTTGTGATCCACCCGCCTTGGCCTCCCAAAGTGCTGGGATGACAGGTATGAGTCACCGAGCCCAGCCTTCCTTTTTTTTTGGATATGGAATCTGGCTCTGTAGCCCAGACTGGAGTGGTGTGGCACAATCTCAGCTCACTGCAACCTCCACCTCCTGGGTTCAAGCAATTCTCCTGCCTCAGCCTCCTGAGTAGCTGGGATTACAGGCGCCCGCCACCACGCCCAGCTAATTTTTGTATTTTTAGTAGAGACGAGATTTCACCATGTTGGTCAGGCTCGTCTTGAACTCCTGACCTTGTGATCCACCGGCCTAGATTTCTTTTAAAAAAGGATTTGCATTAATTTAAACAAACTCAGCTAACTATTACCAGCTCTAATAATATTAACGAACACAGGCCAGGCATGGTGGCTCACATCTGTAATGCCAGCACTTTGGGAGACTGAGGTGGGCGGATCACTTGAGCCTGGGAGTTCAAGAGCTACCTGGGCAACAAGGTGAGACCCTGTCTCTAAAACAAAAAAACCCATGGCCACTAGCATTTGTGGGGTGCCTCCTAAACATAACCTATGAGGTAGATAATATGATCAAACCCTCATTCTAAGACAAGGAGTCTGAATCATGGAGAAATTGAGGACCTGGCCATAGCCACGCGGTGAGTGGCAGAGCTGGACCTGGACCCGAGCAGTTTGACTCAGCCCACAGCACTGTGGTTCTAGTGGGGTGCTGTTCTGCAAGTTACTGCTCATATGAGCCAGAGTGGAAGAAGCAGAGGGGCTCCTCTGCTGTCTCCCTCCCCTGTCTGTCCCCCCACCTCCCTTCCCTACTTCTTCCCCTGTTATTTCAAGCTGTCTGCTACCCCCCTGCAGGCCCAAGGCTTCATTTCCATCCCTCCACCTCTTCTTCCTAGGTCTTTCCTCTATCTCAGCGAGCATTACGACCCCTTCCATGCCTCTGTCCCACCTCTGCCTCCCTTCTCATTTTTACCCACACATGGATGTTCCCCACTGTAGCCAAACTGGTCCCTCAGACCCACCCCACTGTCTTACACCTTCCTCTGTTCAACATTTTCTGCAGGCCCTTTCTACACCAGCATTCACACAATAAGGTCTCCACTCCCAGCCTCTGTTTTTCTAAGCCTGCAATTATAGAACTTCCCTGGGTCCTACTTGCACAGTGAGCAGAAGAGGCAGGCCACCCTTCCCTGACCCATACCTCTGCCAAGCCTGCCAGGTTAGCCCTGGTGCCTCGTGGCAGGAACAGTGTTTGTGGGCAGTGCCTGGTACTCAGATATTAATAACCACCACCAAGCACTGATGACAAGCAGGAGGAAATCCAGCCCTGTGGCTTCACAGTCTGTATTCCAGTTATTTTTAAACAGCGTTTTGTTGTGCCCATGACATTGTGCTTGTAGCCAAGTGTCTGGATTATGACAGACCCTGAGGAAAGGACAATAATAACAATACATTAATTACAAATGTTTACCAAACATATACTCAGTTTATTCCCTGGACCCAGATGCTCACACTTACAACCCTGACTCTGAGAGAGAGTTTTAAAGCAAAACTGTATTGCTTCTTGAGGCAGGACTCATGAGGCCCTGCAGAGGCCCCACTGTTCTTAGGACCAATCAGACAGAGAATCTGTGCCACGGAGGCAAGCCCTGAAACCTGAGAGACGAGGGGAGCCAAACCTTAGTCCATCCTGGCCCAGCCGGCAGCTTTTGCCCCCATACCCATGCCTCACGCCCAGTGTTTGGCCCTGACTCCATGGCACCACCTGAGCTGTGGCCCAGAAAACTCTCCTGCAGACACGTTTGACCAGCATCAAGGCATAAGTTTCTGGTCACCTCAACACACTCATACCCTCTCCAGAGCCACTCATGTAGCCTGATGGCACCAAATCTCGCCTCACACCCCTGTCACAAAGGAAGCCCCTTTGGGAGGACAAAATCCTCCACCCAGTCTAGTCCTCATGGAGCTGACTTTCCCACATGAGGAAGCAGGACCTTTAGCTTTTGTTGCATCCCCTCCCCGCTGTGTTCAATGGAGCCTCAAGCCTGGTGTTTACCCACTGTCCAGTGACCAGGACACCCTCTCTGTTGGTTCAGGCATCTCAGAGCTGAAGGCAACTGTTCTGTTTGGCCAATTGCTCTTTATTTTTTTTTTTTCAGCTAAACTTTCCTGAGGGGCCCAATGTTATAGGACTATTATGAAAGTGATAACAAACTCCCCACTCTTTAATGACAGCCTTTTAAGATATAATCCACATATAAAACATGTTTTGTTTTGTTTGAGACAGTCTTGCTCGGTTGCCCAGGCTGAAGTGCAGTGGCGTGATCTTGGCTCACTGTAACCTCTGCCCCCTGGGTTCAAGTGATTCTCCTGTCTCAGCCTCCCGAGTAGCTGGGGCCACAGGCACGTGCCACAACGCCTAGCTAATCTTTGTATTTTTAGTAGAGATGGGGTTTCACTGTGTTGGTCAGGCTGGTCTCAAACTCCTGACCTCGGGTGATCTGCCTTCCTTAGCCTCCCAAAGTGCTGGAATTACAGGCATGATCCACCATATACCCAGCCAAATGTGCCCCCCCCCAACTATTTTTTTTGAGATGGAGTCTTGCTCTGTCTCCCAGACTGGAGTGCAGTGGTATGATCTCAGCTTACTGCAACTTCTGCCTCCCAGCTTCAAGTGATTCTCCTGCCTCAGCCTCCTGAGTAGCTGGGATTACAGGCACATGCCACTGCACCTGACTAATTTTTGTATTTTTAGTAGAGATGGGGTTTCACCATGTTGGTCAGGCTGGTCTCGAACTCCTGACCTCGCAATCCACTTACCTTGGCCTCCCAGATTGCTGGGATTACAGGCATGAGCCACCATGCTGGCCCAAATGTGCCATTTTAAAGTGTACAATTCAGTGGTTTTTAGTATATTGACAGAGCTAAAAGATTACAACATGATTTTTTATGACTGGCTTCTTTCACTTGGCATAATGTTTTCAAGGCTCACCCGTGTTGTAGCGTCTATCAGTACTTCGTTCCTTTTTACTGCTGAATAGGATTCTGCTGTATCATAATATACCACTTGTATATTCAGTTAATGGAAACTTTACACTGGAAAATGGATTGGGTTGTTTCTACTGTTTAGCTCTTACACATAGTGCTGTTATTAACATACATGTAGCAGTTTCTGTGTGGATGTGCATTTTTAATTCTCTGGGCACATACTGAAAAGTGGAATTGCTGGGTCATATGGTAACTCTATTTTTAACAATTTAAATGACTTTCAAGCTCTTTCTCAAAGTGACTGTACCATTTTACAATCCCATCAGCAATGCATGAGGTGTTGCCTATCTCTTTGGATGTTCACAGCAACCTTCTAAGGTTGGTATCATTATAAACTACAACTTAACAGATCTGGGCACTGAGGCTTAGTAAGTAACTTGCCTGTAGTCATGCAGCTGGCAAGTGGCAAGGCTGAGACTCAAACTGTGGTCTTGTGATTCCAGATGACATGCTTTTCACTCTGTGACCTACTGCCAAGTGTTAACCCTTCGTCACCTATGAACAGCTGTGTTTCTCACCCTTTCACCTCTATGCCTGCATCACCCGGTGAGAAGTCTTTCTGTGTTGCAGGACGTGTCAGGAAATGCTGCATTTCTGGCCTTCACTCCCTTTGGGTTTGTTGTTCTTCAAGGAAACAAGAGGGTCCACTTCATTAAATGGTGAGCGTCTTCATTTCCAAAACAGGCTCTTTGTATCTCACCAACTGGGGAGGGGCGATGGTTCCCATGTCCTTTGTCTGTGATTGGGCAGTTCTGGTTCAGAGCCCTCTCCAAAGCCTTGCGTTGATAGTGGTTACTGATGAAGGGAGTGGTCTCTTCCTAGGGATCCTGTTCTTCCAAAGGGGTGTCCCTGAGAGCCAACAGCCTCTCCAGAGAGGAAAAGGGATAAGAGGTTTGATTTCTGGGGAGAGTGAGAGGCCCGGGGCTGGAGGCAGTGTTAGCTGAGCAAGCTCCTGTGAGAACTGAGTCCTTGAGGGCATCACCCACTGAGGGCAGTAGCCAGCCCTGTTGAGCCAGCTGTTCTGGAGCATCTCTGTGGATGGCTTAGTGCCCTTACCTGCTCTGCTAACAAGAGTGGGGAGGGGGCTCACAGACAGTGATCCCTGGGGCACATATAAATCACCCTGTTACTTTAGCAAAACACTCTCCTCCGACCAGGCCTCACTGTGGGCATTGTGTCTGCAAGAGCTCACTTGCTGCTGTCTCACTCCTATCCCTCTTTGGCATTTAAGTGTCCTCAGCCTCCAGGAGTCATATTCCCACTCTTCCTTCCCTCCCCTCTCCACTCCCATCTCACAGGCACAAGCCACTGCCTCCGCTGCAGCTACTCTGAACTGCTTCTTCTCCTACCCCTCTCTGTTTTGTTTGGGGTGGGTTCTGCTGCATGCCACTGGGCAGACTGTGGTTTGTTGATTGACATTTGGCTCTCCTGGAGACCCTTTAGCTGGCCAGCCCATACAAACATCTGTCGGCATCAAAACATTTTGCATATTCTACTAAGCTCCTGTGATTTCTTTACCTTCCTGGGTGTCACACTGCCAAGTCTAAGCTGGCCAACTCCTCCTAGGGTCTTAGATAAGTGGCTTCCTGGTCCAACAGAGTTCAGTGGAAGGAAGGCTGCTTGGTTTCTTTGCCTTCTCTGGGACAGCTCATGAGGAATCTTGAGTGCAGGTGCTTCCTAGTCAGCGTTCTGCTGGAGCCACTGCAGGCCATTTGCCCCGCTGTGCCATCTTCAGCTCCCCCACTGAGCTTGAGCTTGAGGACAGATAACACCATTCCAGCCCATCTTGCTTTTGTGAAGGATGGCATTACGATCATCAGCCAGAGTGCTGGTGAAATTGCTCCTCACACATGCCACGGGGTGGGGCCTCATTCCCCAGGACAACAGCCCGACACAAGGCAGCTGCTGTCCTGGAGTTACCAGAATACACCCTGACATACCTGTTTCCTAGGCATCCTCAAGTCAGCCTACTTCACTGTGCTCTCTGGGTGAAGATGGGAGGATTTGGAATCTCCTGTCCAAGCAAATGCTTTTCAGAAAAAGACAATGAGCAGGATCAGGCCACAGCCCTCATAGTGTGGGGCCTCTGCTGCCTAGATACATCTGGGCTATTTGATGTTCCTTAGACGGCCCAGATCCTAGGCCACATTCCAGCCAGAGTAGCTGTTGCGTCAGGTCCCTGTCAGGGGTCATATTTAGCTAGAAACAAGTAGGACACACCTGTTACAGACACCTGCAGTCCCTAAATTATCCCTACCCCTCCAGAAGCCATGATGTCTCCTAGTTCTCACAGATGCTTTTCTTTCCACGGCTTTTCTCATGCACTACTTCTTCTGGAAGTCTCCTCTTCACCCCGTGTCAACTCTAATAATAAATGTAAACCCAATCTCACCTTCAAAATAAAACTCCTTTCCTAGCTTGCTTGTTGGAACCTAGATGATCTATGTGTTTGTCTATATATTAACCAATTGGCATTTATCATATTGTGTGTGTGCATGAGATTGATGGTTGAGAGGGAGTTTGAGAGGGAATCATACAGGGAAGGGTTACCATGTGGCTTCTGTTAGCTCAGAACTGGTGGTCAGAAGTTGTGAAATCTCATCCTGACCCCCGTCATGATTTCCAGGACTGCAAAGAACAAGTGATTTTCCTCTGTCCCCTGAAATTTGTCCAGCAGTAAATTGGATACATGATTCTCAATACCTTTCTACTACTTCCTAGGATATTGAGGAAATCTCCCTAGAAATTATTTAAAAAAAAAAAAAGCAGCCAAGTGGAGGTGGATGTGCATGACCAACTGCTTTGGGGATCCCAGGGGGTAGAGAAATGGGGTCTCCAGTTTCATGGAGAGAGCTGAGAGGCTCCAGAGGGCAGCTATGTTGGGCAGATAGAAGGGAAGTGAGGAGCGACCAGTGCTGAGTCCTAGTTCTCTGGCTCTCAGGGACATTCACCTAAGACCCAGTAGTTTTTCCATTTTGCAGATGTAACCAAGGCTGAGAGCAGGAGGTGGATGTGGAGGTGAGGTCTAGGCCGTGCCATGTATAGTAACCATGTCACTTCTTCTGATTTGTGTCTGTCCCACGGGTGATGTACCCCAGTATCCTGTTTGCCTCTTTTACTGCAGCCATTCACTGGGCTGGTGGCTTCAAGGATTTTTCTACAATAACCCCTAAGCCCCTTTCCTGGTCAGTACGCTGCATGACTGTTCCATGTAATCTGTTCTCTCTCTTTGGTATGTTGCCCTGCCCCGCTCCCTGAGATTGTTTGATATTTGTCTGCATTAAACTGCATTTTCCATCCAGTGGCACAGTCACCTGAAAGACTCAACTCCCTCAGAACCTGGTTGCATTGTTTCTCATTATTTGCTGTATCTTGAACTTTGGCCTCATCAGCTACCTGTGGCATCTTACGTTTGACAGTCCCATCCAGATAATGCACCTGTGTAATGAACC
Source organism: Sapajus apella (assembly GCF_009761245.1). NCBI lineage: Eukaryota > Metazoa > Chordata > Mammalia > Primates > Cebidae > Sapajus > Sapajus apella. Next base: position 21,101,711 of record NW_022436977.1, read on the forward strand.
CAATCCTGAAATGACCCTGGATACTCTACCTAGACTCACTTTCCATGCAACTGTTTCCCTTTTACAGCCACTGTTGATAAGCCTGAAATCCTCCTGTCACCCTATTACTATAGTGTGATTGACCAGAAAACTGTGGATTGAACTGTTTCAACAACGTTCTCTAAGGCCACTGCGCTGCTGTCTTGTTTCAGTTCTAATTTTGGCTAAAATTGTGTCTGTGCCTGGAGCCCCTTCCAGTTGGGGTGGGCTTTGCATCTACAAGATTTAACTGGAACAAGCAGCCTGCAATGAAGTGACAGGCACTATCTTTGTGCTTCTAGGAATGAGGTGACCAAGTTGAAATTTGAAGGAAAGACTTTCTATTTATACGTAAGTCAGAAAGAGGTAAGTGCTGGCTTCCTTCTCTTCAGGGAGGGCTGGGGTGATAGGATGCTTCCTGGTGGCCAGAGCCAAGCTTGAGGGATCCTGGTAGAGCCAAGCCACCCACATGCTAAGCCAAGACCAAGGTCAGGACCTGGAGGTACAATGCAAAGGGGGAGGAAGGCCCTGGAGCACAGGACTCCTCAGGGATGCTGCTGACACCCAGAGCTTCCACACAAGAGATCTCCACTTCCAGGAAATGCAAAGGAAGACTCTTTTTTTTTTTTCTCATATATATGGAAATTCCAAAGGCAAGAGCCACCTTCTCACCAAGAGCTCGCCTGGTTCAATTTGTGCCAGTTTCGTGCCAGCTGAGACTTACCCTGATTGGACTTGCCAAGTGTGACGTGATGCACTGAACTGAGCTCTGCTCCAGTGGGTCCCGTGGGCCCCCCCTCCAACTAGCCAGCTGCCAGGACCTCTAACAGTTCTGGGGTCAGGGTCCTCGTCTACTTCACCCTTGACTTCTCCATCCATACTCAGCCATATCTATGTGGAATGTTTTGCAGGAAAAGAAAATTATTCTTACATATTTTGCTCCAACTCCTGAAGCGTGTAAGCACCTCTGGAAATGTGGAATTGAGAACCAAGCCTTCTACAAGTGAGTGGATACATGTGATGGGGACTGTCTTTCTCAGAGCCAGACTCACAAAGAGTCAGGACAGGAGGCCACATGGCCAGGAGCCTGGGGCAGGGTAGCTGGAATTGGGCAAGAGCTTGACAGTTACTGAGAAGCCAGGTTGAGGCCAAAGGCAAGAGCTTTGCCTATCAAAGGGATTTTGTAAAATATGTGGGGCTTTGGTGTTGTTTTCTTCTATTAAGAAAGTGGTTATAAAAGCATTAGGGAGTGAAGAAATGGCCCATCACAGGGGTGAAGTCAGGTAAAGCATGTCTCACTAAACCCCTTGGTCTTACTTTAAAAATAAACCATAATGATTTATGCTTTACTAAGATGTATATGAATGAGGTCAAGGCAAGACAGTGTGTGTGGTATATTCTACCTAGGGTGAGCCCTGCTCTCACCAAATGCCCCTGACAGGCCAGGTCCTGGCTCTAGTAACCTGAAGGATCCTGGAGAGATGAGAACTGCTTGGGGCTGAGTGGCACCATGCTTCTCCCCAGGGAAGATTCTGCTGCCTGCTAGCTGTTATGGGGTGCTGGCTGGCAGAACTGGTGTCCTTCCAGTTGCCAGGGCCACAGCCCCAGAGGCTGTTTCTTAGAAAGGCATTCTGAATTGCTTCATACTCACTGTGTGTTCCTACCAGAATCAAGGATTCACTGAATCAGCAGCCTTTCTTCTCCTGAAGAATACACTCAGGGGAGACTTTGGCATGGTCACATTTCCCTCCTGTTCAGTCCCTACTGTCCATAGAAAGTCAAGAAAACATTTATTTTCTTTAGCTACCACCCGCTCTTTGCCTGTGAGGATGTAATCCAGGTTTGGCCAGTTACCTGAACCTAGAGAGAAGCAACTTGAGATGCAAACTCCTGCTTGTGGGACTAAGGAGCAGCCCAGGAAGGATGGGGTCTCATGGGTCTCCCTAGCAGAGAGAGGAAGGCGCTAGCAGACAGGGGCCTGCTCCACACTGAGCTGTCACTGTCCTGGGAATGGTGTATGTGGAAGACTTCCCTTTCTCTCTGCCAAACGGTCTAATGCAAACAGAAGCAATCTCCTTGTCTCTTGTCTTTTCATGCCTTCAGCACCATTTCTTAAGGGGGTGGTTTTCCCATCTGTGTCATGGAAACAGAAGTGTGCTTCTGAACCTGTGACCACACTCGGTTTCTGAGTGTTCCCACGAGTAGATCTCCATACCCACCGAGCCCTGCCTGAACCCACTCTGGAAACTGAGGTCATTTTTCAGTTTTCCGCTCCCTCCCTAATGTTCTTGCTAAGTGGTAAAAGCCTCTAGCCGGGGTCAGATCCCCAGGTATGCCAAGTCTTTGGCAGTAGTGCTTTGGCCTTGCTCAGTGTCTCTCACAGATCCCTAGTCCTGCCTTTGGCCTGATGCCTTGGCAAGAGCCCAGTCAGATGCAAGAACATGCCCAGGTAAGGGGGGTAAGCAGCCGGATGTCCTGGAACCCTGAGACAGGCAGGGATGGTATCTCCCAGGAACTCTTCATGGATGTGGAGACAGCTCCTACTCACTGCTCATAGCACAGGTTTCAGACCCACATGGGTCCCTGGCTGGATCAGTACCATAGGCACCCGGTCATGTTACAGGTGTATCCCATCTTAGGAGACTTCTCTCTGAGCAGCTCAGCCCAGGCTGAGAGACCTAATGGGCTCAGTGAAGTCACCCAGGAAAACATATCACAAAGCTCCACATCAGCCGTCCGCAGCCTCAAAAGAGATATTAAATAGACATTCTGGGGGAGGGAGGAAGGCGCCGAATTCAAATACATGATGGAACTTTTATTAAAGTTAAGCTAGTTTTTTCATTGCAGGATTTCTCAGTCTTTACCATGGTCATGTATTTTAGGACCCTCCAAGAGGGAGATGGAACAGGAAGGGCAGCCCCCACCCTCTTCTCTACCCAAATCACCCAGACAGACACAAGATCAAATACTGGGACTGGAAAGGAGACCCCTGAGATCCAGCAGTCCCAGCTCCATCATTTTAGAAGGGTAAAGCTAAGAGGGAAGGAAATGTGCCCGAAGTCACACCACACTGCTAATAAGTGGTCTGGCTGAGATCAGATGGGTGGCATTCTGTTATTCCCCCAGACCATCGACCTGAGCAAGTATTCTCTCAGTCCCCCTGGTAAAACCTATGAAGCATTTTGCGGGGGCCTTCACTCTCCTGACACCAAAATGGGTTTCCATGTGACAGTCCTGGGCATTGAAGCAGGAGGGCAGCTGGCTGTGAGCACAGCCCCCAGATCCTAAATGACAGTCAGAGACAAGTGTGGAGTATAAAGGGATTTTTCCTGAAGAGTTTCAAGTAGACTTTGAAAGTTGGGGATGTGCTGCCTTAGCCTGGTTGAGATAGTTCAGGCCCTCTGTCACACTGGACTTTGTCTTGCTGCAGGCTGGAGAAGTCAAGCCAAGTCCGCACAGTGTCCAGCAGCAACTTATTCTTTAAAGGGAGCCGGTTCCGATACAGGTAAATAGTGACAGTAAGTAACCATTATGGATCTATTTTCAGACCCTTCTCTGGAGAACATTCAGTGGTCCTTATCCTTGAAGAACAGAGAAACTGGGGAAGACTCAGAAAAGTCTGAGGTTTCCATTCAATTCTCCTGTCTTATGACCCTGTTACTATTTCCTTCCCTCCCTACAGCTATTTGTCTGTAGGGTTTTAATGTATATCGGCCAAACATAGTGGCTTACGCCTATAATCCTGGCACTCTGGTAGGCTGAGGCAGATGGATCACCTGAGGCCAGGAGTTCGAGACCAGCCTGGGCAACATGGTGAAACCCATCTCTACAAAAAATATAAAAAATTAGCTGGGCATTGTGGCGCGCACCTGTAGTCCCAGCTACTTGGGAGGCTGAGGTGAGAGAATCGCTTGAGCTCAGGAGGTCGAGGCTGCAGTGAGCCATGATTACACCACTGTCCTCCAGCCTGGGAGCAAGACCCTGTCTCCAAGAAAATGAAAAATAAATGTGTATCTTCCCTTTCTCTTAAATAGCAGCAAAATCAGAACTATAACAATTATTCTTTTCATGTCTCACTATCTAAAGGTTGTTTCATGTTTTTTTGTGATGCAATCATAACATGCCAGAAAATGAGGAGTTATTCCTAAATGAGAATGGAAGATCATAAAGACTCTCTTAGACATGGAGAGAGCTCTCTCAGATAGGCTGTCACAATGCTTTAGAACTCTCTACCTCAGCAAGCAAGCCTTTCTTAATGATTAAAACATCGGGGAATGGGTGGGCCACAGAGGCCATTTTCAGATTCAGCGAAAGCACCTGAGATCTTGGAGAGGAGCTGTCCTGGAACACAGTCTCATTTCTTGCTGCTTTTTATTATACTACTTATAGTGGCCGAGTTGCAAAGGAAGTCATGGAGTCAAGTGCTAAGATCAAACGGGAGCCACCGGAAATACACAGGTGGGCTGCCGGGGCACCCCCCAAAACAGTTCTAGCTCAGATCCCAGGATCTCCATTCAGCAATTTGAGTACTGTGAAGCTCCTGGCCCCAGTGGCTACCAAAAGGGGCAGAATAGGGCAGATGGGTGAAGAAACTTCTCAGAAGGAATGGGGAGAAATCTTTGACCCTTAATAAGAGAGTGGGGGAGGATGGGCTACTATAGCTAGTACATCAGATCCAAGTGCTACCTCACTTAGCAGTTCTCTTCTGCCCTCCCAAGTCTTGACATTGATCATAGATATGTCACACCATTTCAGTGGTTCTGGAATCAGTCCGTTACATGAAGCCAAGGATGGTCGCACAACCCTGCCACACTGGATGTAAAATAGTTTCAGGATCTGTGCTTCATGTAGATCCACAAATTATATGTTTTCAGAAGCCTATCTCCTAGAGTCCAAGACCCAGAAAGGATGACTGACCAAGACTAGGATTTGCCAACCAGCCTTTGCCTCTAGGAATGTGAGCATTACTGCCTGCCCCTTCACATGGCACCCCGTCATCAGCAGCCTCTGTTGGAAGTCAGGGGAGGCTGCCAGTGTTGGTCCAGGCATGTTTTCAGGAGTACTGCCCATACTGGGGCTCTACTCTCTGACAGTCTTGCCCCCACCCCGAGACCAGTGGCACTGTTGCCACACTAAAAGGTTCAGATGGGTCTAGCCTTATAAGGAGGTAGAGGAGTTTGAAGCACTGTCTCTGACTGGGATTCAGAGACCAAAGGCAAAGAGAAGTTATTAAAGATTTTTAAAAAGAGAGAAAAGGCCAGGTGCAGTGGCTCACGCCTGTAATCCCAGCACTTTGGGAGACCGAGACGGGTGGATCACAAGGTCAGGACTTCAAAACCAGCCTGGCCAACATGGTGAAACCCAGTCTCTACTAAAAATACAAAAATTAGCCAGAGTGGTGATGTGTGCCTGTAGTCCCAGCTGCTTGGGAGGCTGAGGCAGAAGAATCGCTTGAACCCGGGAGGCAGAGGTTACAGTGAGCCAAGACCGCACCACTGCACTCCAGCCTGGTGACAGAGCAAGACTCTGTCTTAAAAAAAAAAAAAAAGAGAGAGAGAGACTAAAACTTAATACAACCAGGCAATTCTAGTAGTCAGTACTTAACTCTTAAGTGCCTACCAAATGTGTCTGTGCACTGAATTAATAAGGTTCTTTTTATTTAACCACAGAGCAGGGATGGTTCCCAGCCGGAGCTGTCCCTCCATAACCCATGGCCCAAGGCTGAGCAGCGTCCCCAGGACCCGCAGAAGAGCTGTTCACATCTCCATCATGGAAGGTGAGCATGAGCTTCTTTAGGTGACCACTGGGGTCCTCCAAGTTGTGATCTGGGACCTCAAAATGAGGCTAATTTGCGTTAGTGACAGCAGCACATTTCTTGGGGAAAAGAGCCTCCAGTGGCAGGTTTTATCCAGTGAATGGGAATACTAGCTGGGTACAGGGTGGTATGGGTATCTAGGTAGGGGGTTGTAGATTTGAGGTGCTGGGTTAGTACTTTGTGGGACTTGCACATGTGGGATCTACAGGTTCCATGCAGTTCTGAAATTGCTTTCCATCAAGAGGCTTTTCATGCCCGGCACAGTGGCTTATGCCTGTAATCTCAGCACTTTAGGAGGCCTAGATGGGTGGATCATGAGGTCAAGTGTTCAAGACCAGCCTGGCCAAAATGGTGAAACCCTGTCTCTACTAAAACTAAAAAAATTAGCCAGGCGTGGTGGCGCATGACTATAATCCCAGCTTACTTGGAAGGCTGAGGTAGGAGAATCGCTTGAACCTGGGAGGCAGAGGTTGCAGTGAGCCAAGATCGCGCCACTGCACTGCAGCCTGGGCCATGGAGTAAGGCTGTCTGAAAAAAATGAAATTTGTCCTGTTGCTATCTCAATTTCTTACCACCGTCTCAGGAAATCTAATATGATCCAGCTCCCTCCACACTTCCCTTCCTTTGGAGGAGGCCGAGGTGGCAAGAGGGAAAAAGTCTATGTATCTCCACTGCACTAGATACTCCAGTAGCTGAGGCCAGTAATCTGTTTTCTGGGTAGTTAATGCTGTTAGGAGGTGCTCTTGGAATACTGCCCTCTAGCTGTTGTCACTGGTCCAGGTCACCCACAGGCTGGATACAGATGTGAAGTTGAGTGCTTTCATTCCCAGAGACGGTGTTTTTTTTAGGACCTCAGATCTCATACAGTAGGAGACAGCAGCAGAATTGGTTCATACCTGTCTCTCTCCTGGGATTAACAGCGTGCAACCTGGGGAGGAACAGCCTTTGCCTTTTTTGTAAGAATCCTGCTTGGGAATGAAAATGAATTGGTCAGGTTAGGAAGGGTATCACTCTGCTGTTTCCCTGGGAAGATCTAATTTGTGTTTAGGATTTTAGGATGTGTCACTGTGAATGTGAGATTCCTTGTTACCAGAGTCTGGAATATAACTCCCAATGGTATAGAGGTTGAGAACCCTGGCTGGACAAACACCATCAAGTTACTTGAGTATCTTCATTGCTCCATTTGTAAAATAGGAACATCTTCCTTGCCCACCTCATTGGTTGCAAGGAAGCTAATATGTGCAGAAGTATTTTAAAGAGACTAAAGCATTTATGGGCAGGCAGTAAGCACAGTGCAGAGTCCTGGTCAGGATGCCTAAAGTAAGGTCTGACTAGGAGCTCTGACATGCACTTTCTGGAGCAGGTTGTTTAATCTCTCTGAGCCCAGTGCCCCCACTGCAGAACAGAGCTCGGTGTGGGAGAGTGCCTTTGGACGACCAAGTAGAGTCATTATGCAAAGAGTGGAATTATGGATATATGACCATCATCAGACAGCCTCCTGGTGTTTCCTCCCATCTTAGGCTGAGCCAGATAACTGAGCTTGGCTCTCACTGTCCCTCTTCTTTGGGGGTGTACATCTCAGGAAGTAGAATGAAATTCTCCTTCTCTGAGGAAGCAACTTTCTCCCCTCTCTGTGGCTTTTCCTTCCCATCCCTCCTGAGGCTGAAGCTAGACGGTCCATCCCAAGTCTTCCACAGAGCTGGGACAGCTGTCCTCCCCAACAAACGACTCACCGTAGGGAAGCCAGCACCATGCAGGATATAAAACAGGAGAGAAGGCTTGTGCATTGCTACTTCCCAGAACAAGGAAGAATGTTCAGGAAACCAGCATTCCCAAAAGAGGGAGGGCTGAAGCTATGTGGGGACAAAACTCATTGAGAGTTGCTGCCAACTAGAACTGAGGCGGCGGAAATAGTCCTTGTGATCCCAAGACATGCTGGGGCTGCCTCAGTTCCCCATTCAGCTCTGGCTTTACCTCCAGCCTCCTCCTCCCAGAGCCTCTCTTCTCCCATTGCAGCAGCAGATTCCTTGTCCAAACTGTCCCCCCTTGCTGCCAAATGCAAGGAGAGGTACAATGGGGAGAGGCTGCTGAGTATAGGCCCCCTAGGGCCATGCACTTCCTCAAAACCAGCCTCACAGAATGGCACATTTGGTAGGTTATAGCTCCGCAGTCTTCCAGGTACTTCTCACACCCCGTACCCAAGGCTGCCAGTGGTCAAGCACAGTCCATGGCCCCAGTCAGGGCCCCCAGCCCAGGACCCATTAGATGCAGAAGGGGGCAGGTAGAACTGACCTGGCCTGAATGAATCTCACAGGCTCAGGGTACGGAGAGGGAGATGGACATTGGGTTTAGATGTGGAAATAAAGCCATTTAATTGCAACAGTCTTTTATCAGTACAGGGGCTACCAAGCCTGTGGAAGTAAAGAATGGATTAGTTTCCAGGAAGCAAGAGTTCAGGTGCACCATCTTTCAAGAGGAGGACTTGCCTTTAAAGGTCTTGACAAGCACAGCTGACCCTAACTGCCCACCTCAACCAGGGAGGGAGGGGCTGTGAGGGATGCAGTGAGGGCCTCAGAAGAAGGGCACAACCAACAAAAACCCCAAGAAACTTATGGGCATTTGAAATTGGTTTACACCCCACCAAAGACTGTCTTTATTCTGTAGTCCATTTGGCCCATTCATATCACAGAGCCCACCTCCTCACCCTTCAGAGCCACCCAGCCCAAAGTTAGCACTGACCATGCGACGTGGCTGGCAGCAGGGCAGGCCTGGACTAAATATGACCTGGATAAAGCCCATTGGCGTTGTAACTTTACATCCTGGATTTTCTGGGACAATCTTGATTACCTTTGCCCTATGAGATTGTTCTCTGCCCACTCTGTCCCTCGCCCTCTGAGAGGCTGGAGCCCTTATCTGGGCCTCGGGAAGAGCTGCAGGCTACAGAAGCATTACTTTTTATGGCTCTAAGTGCTTCTGACTAAATCCAGTCCCCTGATAACGTTGGCCTCTCAGAGCTGCTCCTTCCCTGCAGTTCAGCCTGATCTGAGGCTTGGGGAGGTGACCTTCTCTCTACAGCACAGGAGGCACTGCTAAGGGGCTGCTATTGTGTAGGATCTGTGGAAATCCTTCGTTCCTAGTTGGCTTTCCGTCCTTCCCTCTCTGTATCTTTCCCTGCCTGGCTGGTTTCTCTGAAGAGATCAGCTGGTTTCCACTGAAGAAGTATTTGCCTTCCTGGGCCGCCATGGGGAAGAGTCTGATTAAGATTCACACCAGAGTCTGCGTCCAGCTCCGACTGACTAATCACTGCTTTCGGCCCCTAAGTGTGCGCATCCTGAGGATGGGGCCCCGGCTCCAGGGTAGGGTCCTGACTGCTGTGCCCCCCAGCCCACTGGGAGCCACCCTCGGGCAAGGGAATCAGCTGGAACACTTCCAAGGTAAAAAAGACTCTCCTGTTTTGCTGTGCCGCTTAGCTGAGATCCTTCCCATGGCACCACCCTATCTATCCCAGAACAATAGTTTCAATGAAGTGGCAGGACAGGTGGTGGCTTTTATAGTAGTGAAAACAGTTTCTTATATTGGACTAACCTGAAGTGGAAAGGTCACCTTACAGGTGAGGTCTTCTGTTGAGGTCTTTTGTTGACAGACTGATACTCAACAACTTTATTTCTCAGACATTCTACTAGAAATGCTTATCTAATTGGCTGGGTGTGGTGGCTCACGCCTATAATCCAGCACTTTGGGAGGCTGAGGCAGGAGGATCAATTGAGGTCAGGAGTTCGAGACCAGCTGGGCCAACATGGCAAAACCCCATCTCTACTAAAAATATAAAAATTAGCCAGGCTTGGTGGCAGGCGCCTGTACTCCCAGCTACTCAGGGGGCTGAGGTGGGAGAATTTCTTGAACCCGGGAGGTGGAGGCAGCAGTGGGCCAAGATTGTGCCACTGTACTCCAGCCTGGGCAATGGAGGCAAATTCCATCTTTAAAAAAAAAAAAAAAAAAATCCTGCCTATCTATCCATTATCTTGTTACTGAGAGCACCAACAGCTCCCAGTATGATGTGGCTCCGCGTAGTCCTCTGACTTGTTTTCTTCGCCTCTCTCGTTCCCCACAAGCTGAGGGCATAATCGTAGGCTAAGCTAAACTTGCATTCAAGGAGCTGCTGGCAGCTCAGCTTTTCATATTTTGGAAGATCTTGCAGTCAGAGCTGTCCTTCTGAAGGGGTAGGCCTTCGAAAGGTGGCAGGTGCCCTGTGCAATGGGGCTGAGGTTCCAATAAAGGCAGGCAGAGGAGACAAGCCAGCAATATGCTGCAACCAAGACCTTAAGGTTTCTGCTTCATCAGTGACATGTAACATGCTCCAAGGTACATATTCCTCAAGCTGCATGTGCAAATGGGGACATCAGGGAGGAATACTGGGTAAGAGGGAGGTCAAAGGACAGCAAGAGTTCTACAACAAGGGACAGAGGCTCTTAATTTCATATTATTTCAGAACAGTTTCTTGGGCAATTAAGACCTAAATCTAAGGTAGATGCTGGCTATTGATTTAATCCATCCTGGCCCATGGTTCCATTCCATGGAATCCAACTACAGTTGACACTTATCATCATAGGGTCTTAGAAACTGCAACTTTAAGCAAAATGATGTACAATGAAATTTTTTTTTTTCCTCATCAACATTGTAACAAAATGGGGCTGCGTGCAGTGGCTCATGCCTGTAATCCCAACACTTTGGGAGGCTGAGGTGGGCAGATCACAAGATCAGGAGTTCAAGACCAGCCTGGCTAACATGGTGAAACCCCATCACTACTAAAAATACAAAAAGTAGCCAGACGTTGTGGTGGGTGCTTGTAATCCCAGCTACTAAAGAGGCTGAAGCAGAATTGCTTGAACCCGGGAGGCAGAGGTTGCAGTGAGCCGAGATTGCGCCATTGCACTCCAGCCAGGGTGACAGAGCAAGACTCTGTCTCAAACAACAACAACAAAAAAAAGCCAGGCGTGGTGGTACATGCCTGTAGTCCCAGCTACTCAGGAGGCTGAGGTGGGAAGATAACCTGAACCTGGGAGGTCAAGACAACAGTGAGCCGTGATTCCACCACTTGCACTCCAGTCTAGACAATGGAGTAAAACCGTCTCAATAAAAAACTTTTAAAACTTGTAACAAAAAATGATGCTGAAGAAAACATTAGAGGACCTGCTGTAACGTCACTTGGCTTAAAGTCATGGTTTCCAAGAACCTGTTGACAAAGTGAGGACTTAATGGATATGAGCAGCAGGATCATGAACTAGAAAGCGGCTTGGATTCTATCCTTGGTTTTGCCATTAACCACGAACCACATGACTTCAGGCACACTGGGTAACCTCTTGCCTTCACTACTTCGTGGAGTTACTGAAAGATGAAAGTGCTTTAAAAAGTTGAAAGCGGAGACCAGAGATCTAGCGACTTGAAGCAGCATGGCCAAGCCGTGTGGGGTGCGCCTGAGCGGGGAGGCCCGCAAACAGGTGGAGGTCTTCAGGCAGAATCTTTTCCAGGAGGCTGAGGAATTCCTCTACAGATTCTTGCCACAGAAAATCATATACCTGAATCAGCTCTTGCAAGAGGACTCCCTCAGTGTGGCTGACCTGACTTCCCTCCGGGCCACACTGGACATCCCCATCCCAGATCCTCCACACAAGGATCATGAGATGGAAACAGATAAGCAGGAGAAGAAAGAAGTCCCTAAGTGTGGATTTCTCCCTGGGAATGAGAAGGTCCTGTCCCTGCTTGCCCTGGTTAAGCCAGAAGTCTGGACTCTCAAGGAGAAATGCATTCTGGTATCACATGGATCCAGCACCTGATCCCCAAGATTGAAGATGGAAATGATTTTGGGGTAGCAATCCAGGAGAAGGTACTCGAGAGGGTGAATGCTGTCAAGACCAAAGTGGAAGCTTTCCAGACAACCATTTCCAAGTACTTCTCAGAACGTGGGGATGCTGTGGCCAAGGCCTCCAAGGAGACTCATGTGATGGATTACTGGCCCTTGGTGCACGAGCAAGATGAGGCAGCCTGTGGGGAGCTCAGGGCCATGGTGCTGAACCTGAGGGCCTTCTATGCTGAGCTTTATCATATCATAAGCAGCAACCTGGAGAAAATTATCAACCCAAAGGGTGAAGAGAAGCCATCTATGTACTGAACCCAGGACTGGAAGGAAAATAAATGACCCAAATAAAAGACCAAAAAAAAAAAAAGTTGAAAGCATTATGTAAATTTAAGATTTTAGCACAGGGACAAAAAATACAGCTAGGACCATGAGGAGCTTCTGAAAGCAGAGATTGAGAGCTGCGGCAAAGGTACAAGCCCTGAGGTGAGGTGAATGGCAGGTGCCCTGCCTTTGCCCCACCCCCTCCCTCCCTTGTCCTACTCACTCATAACCCAGATTCCAGGACTTATTCCTCTGGAGAATCCTTAACTGTGCCTTTGCCAAGATGAGCTCCACCAGGCTGGTCAGGCAGGCTGCCTAGGTGCAAATGGCCAAGCCAAGAAGGAGCCAAGGAAGATGGAACACACTGCTTCTGAAAGGTTACTTAACACCTTTTTAATAGAGACCTCTGGGCTGCTTCATGTCCTGGGAGAAGGGAGAAAAAGAGAGAAACATCTTTGGGGTTCTGGAGCTAGCCCTGACTTCCTTTACTGAGCTGGGAAGTCTGACTCAGTCTGGCATTGTCAGGGACTATTTCAGAGCAACAGAAGGGGACTAGGGTTTCTTGTCATAGGTCACAGAGGCAGAGAGAACCACACCAGCACCACTAATATGTCCAGGAGTGGAAAATGTAGACGTCAAGCCTAAAACAAGAAGCCATTTTCTTGGGAGCACTGTGATGTAGGCCATACTCGCTCACTATATGCCCAAAGCCTCTGGCCTGGGTGGTTGCTGTTGAGCATATAACCAGCTCCTGTTTTCCCTGCCAGGGTTTGAGCCCTGAGAACCTTGGAAAGAGAGAAAGTGGAAATGATAATGGGTAATTTTAGGGGCTAGAATACCCCTTTATCCTACCAAATGTAAGAGAAATCCACCCTCCCCACCACCACCGACCCAACAAGATCTCAGATGCTGTTTTGTGCTCTGACGTGTCTAAAGATATGGGAGCTTTTAGCCTATTCTAGACCCAGCTCCTTCTCGAGGGAAAAGAGAAGGAGCTGGCCAGGGACTACTCCCATGCCCCCTCAGAAAGAGCAGAATTTCTACACGACCATTCCATAAGGTCAGAACAGCTAGAACAGAGGCTGAAGAAACAGAGCAGCTGCAGAAATCCAAACATATTGGCCTTATGAGCTCAAGATGCCGTATGCTGGGTTTTTATAAGGATACTCAGAATTTGATGAAACCCAATTAGGTAAGACATATTCTCCTTCTCCCCATTCCTACCTCTCTTTTATTAAACATTTATTTCATATGTAGAGACAGTGTCTCACTATGTTGCCCAGCCTGGTCTTGAACACTTTGGCTCAAGTAATCCACTCACCTTGGCCTCCCAAAGTGATGGGTTTACAGATGTGAGCTACAGTGTCGGGCTTGTTCCTGCCTCTCAAACCCCTCCACCCATCAGGCATACTTGAGACTCAAACCATGGTCCCAGCTGTGCATCACAGGTAGTTTGGAATTCAGATTCTCTTTCAAATTGGGATAAAAACCAGCGCCAGGACACCAAAGGCAGGGAAGGCAGAAACTTTAACAAATTAGGGGCTGGGTGTAGGGGCTCACGCCTGTAATCCCAGCATTTTGGGAGGCCAGGAGTTCTAGACCAGCCTGGCCAAAATGGCAAAATCCGTCTCCACTAAAAACACAAAAATTAGCCAGGTGTGCTGGCAGACACCTGCAATCCCAGCTACTCAGAAGGCTGAGGCATGACAGTCACCTGAATGTGGGAGGCAGAGGTTGTAGTGAGCCAAGAATATACCACTGCATTCCAGCCTCAGTGAGAGTAAGACTCTGTCTCAAAAAACACACAAATCAGGCCAAAATCATATGCAAAAAGCAAAGAAAAACTCTTCTTAAATAGCCACTGTGATTCCTGTGGCTTCTCCTCTTCTTTTATATATGTATCTTTGAGACAGGGTCTTGCTCTGTTGCCCAGACTGGAATGCAGTGGTGTGATCTTGGTTCACCTCCCAGGCTCAAGCAATCTGCCCACTTCCAAAGTGGCACTACAGGCATGTGCCATCACACTTGGTTGTTTTTTTTTTTTCTTAATAGAGTTCAGGTCTTGCTATGTTGCCCAGGTATTGTCTTTTTTTTTTTTTTTAATTTTTATTTTTTGGGACGGAGTTTCGCTCGTTACCCAGGCTGGAGTGCAATGGTGCGATCTCGGCTCACCGCCACCTCCGCCTCCTGGGTTCAGGCAATTCTCCTGCCTCAGCCTCCTGAGTAGCTGGGATTACAGGCACATGCCACCATGCCCAGATAATTTTTTTTTGTATTTTTAGTAGAGACGGGGTTTCACCGTGTTGACCAGGATGGTCTCGATCTCTTGACCTCATGATCCACCCGCCTCGGCCTCCCAAAGTGCTGGGATTACAGGCTTGCGCCACCGCGCCCGGCCTTTTTTTTTTTTTTTTTTTTTTCGGTTGTTGTTTAAGGTGGACTCTTTCTCACTCTGTTGCCGAGGATGGAGTGTAGTGGCACAATCTCAGCTCGCTGTAACCTCTGCCTCCTGGGTTCAAGCAATTCTCCTGCCTCAGCCCCCTGAGTAGCTGGGATTACCGGCACATGCCACCACGCCCAGTTAATTTTTTAATTTTTAGTTGAGAAGAGGTTTCACCACATTGGCCAGGCTGGTCTGGAACTCCTGACCTCAAGTGATTTGCCCACCTCTGCCTCCCAAAGTGTTGAGATTACAGGCGTAAGCCATGTTCAGCCTGTAGTCTTCTTGATATGTCAAAACAGAGTGCAGTGGCTACTGCTGCTGGTCATGTGGGTGTGCATAGTGGCACCCAGCAAAACACAATGGGTGCCACTGAAAGCAAAGGGTGCACTGGGACAGCATACTCATGTTCCTTTTGCCTTTCTAGGCCTAGAATCCCTACGGGACAGTGCTCATTCCACGCCAGTGCGTTCTTCTTCCCATGGGGACACCTTCCTGCCTCATGTGAGAAGCAGCCGGACAGACAGCAATGAGCGAGTAGCTGTGATTGCAGACGAGGCCTACAGCCCTGCAGACAGTGTGCTGCCCACCCCTGTGGCTGAACACAGCCTGGAGCTGATGTTGCTGTCCCGGCAGATCAATGGAGCCACCTGCAGCATCGAGGAGGAGAAGGAATCTGAAGCCAGCACCCCTACTGCTACAGAGGTGGAGGCCCTTGGAGGAGAGTTGAGGGCCCTGTGTCAGGGACACGGCGGGCCCGAGGAGGAACAGGTGAATAAGTTTGTTCTAAGTGTCCTCCGTTTGCTCCTTGTGACCATGGGACTCCTCTTTGTTTTGCTCCTCCTCCTGATCATCCTTACCGAGTCTGACCTTGACATTGCCTTTTTCCGCGATATCCGCCAGACTCCCGAGTTTGAACAATTCCACTATCAATACTTTTGTCCCCTCAGGCGATGGTTTGCCTGCAAAATCCGCTCAGTGGTGAGCCTGCTCATTGACACCTGAGAAGGCATGACTCCTCCCCAAAAACTAGCCAGGTGGACCAAGGAGCCCGGCTACCCACTCCCAGCAATGGGACCCATCGCGGAACCATCGGCACATATACCAAGTCCTCCTCTCATGACTCAAAGTCCACTGCAGCCTAGGAGGGTGTTTCCCAGAAGAAGAAAGGGATAGGCTCATGCCCTGTCTAAACAAACTGGGAAAACTCATTTTCTTCGAAGTTCTTTCAAGAAAGGCTCAGCGACTCTATTTCTCATCTTTCCAATTTGCAGGATAATTTTTGGTTTTGAATTTTGATTTTTCATAGAGGTGTATTATTTTGAAGTATCAAATAAAAATAATTTATTTTACTATTACTGATTACTGCAGTAGTGTCACCTAGCAGAAGGGACACTAGTTGAAGACTAGAGAGCTGCTGTCCTCTGTATTCTGCAGGAGGTTTCCTGCTGCTGCCACTGGGTTCCAGCACTCGTGACTGCAGCCTCCAAGGGGCAGGCCAGGGATCTGGACAATGGGGACTGTTTAGTTTTTTTGCCAGACAGAATTTTTTAAAAAGTAAACATCCATGTAGAATGATTAAATGGAAAGTTGCTTCCTATGATGGTCTGAGTTGGATTTTCTTTTCCTTTTGTTTTTTTAAATCTGAGCAGAGTGGGCATCTGAAGGGACCACCGCTACAGCAGCAGCAGCAGGGGTGGGGTAAGTCTGTCCCCTTAGTCTAGAGCCTAGTGGGCATCGCTATAGTTTTGTATAATTAAACTAGACTTAATGTGATTTTTTTTTCTAAAGAACCTCTTTCTGAAGACTTTTACAGTGCTCCAGGGCATCAAATGAATTCAGTAGTGCCAGAGAGTTCTGTCAGAAATGTTGGACAAAATGTAGTTAAAGTAGAGCTAAGTTACCTGACTTTATATACCCCGCCCCCCCCACCAAAGACTATTTCAATTTATATTTTAACAACGAAATGTTATTTTCTTAACAATTCATATTTTGTTTTTACTTTATGGATTAAGAAAATAGAGCCTGATGAACTAAATGATGCAAGAAAGAAACTGATCCTGAGAATGAAAAGCTTCAGAAAATAGAATTCCAAGATCAACAGCCTTAGAAGGGACCAGGAGAAGCAACTTTAAAAATAGGATTTCTAAGAGATGCCTACAAAACACAGAAGGTGACTGTGGCAGAGACCAACACTTAGATGTAGAAGTGCTGCCCCCTAGGGTCATCCTCTGCATAATTTCTAGGAAAGCATTGCCATCCTTGCGGAGGGAAGCCCTGGACCGCAGAAGCACAGGCACAGGAAGGGTGAGTGTGGGGGTCCTAGACCCGAGCTCTTCAACTCTAAAACCAGTCACACACAAGATCCTGTTTTCATCTCAGGGAGAGAATTCTAAGTCATCTGGGGCTTGTGGGCTTATTTAAGGATGGTCAATGGACATATTCCTGGACCCACACAAAAGTAGAGCAGCTGCTGATACCCTATAATGTTGGACAGCCCCAAATACAGAACAGAATGAGTCACTTGTGATTTGACCTCCCCTATTTTGTCCCGAGACAGTAGAACCATGTCCATGTTTAGAATACAACTGTGGAATAATTGGGGTTCTTAGGGAGAGATTTGTATAATTTTAAAGATATCCTTTCATCTAGACCAGAGGTCAACAAATTTCTGTAAAGTGCTACACAGTAAATATTTTGGTTTTGCACACCATACTGTCACAACTACTCAACTCTGCCACCACAGCACAAAAACAGCCATAGATAATATATAAATGGAGGAACATAGCTGTGTTCCAATAAAACTGTATGAAAACAGCTGAATTTGGCCTAAAGGCCATAATATGCCAATTCTGATCTAGACAATGAAACTGATCCTTACTAGTATGTTAGCAGAAGAGGGTCAGTCAGCTCTGTTTCCATGACTAACATGTGTCAAACATCTGGGAATACTTCCCAGTGGAGGCACCAGGGTTGCTTGTTTAATGGGTGCTCGACCAACCAACCAGCAAAGAGATGTCTGATGCCAAATAGGCAAGATCAAATACTGGAATGCTAAAACATGGGTGAAATCTAAGAAAAGAAGAGGGCCTCTCTGACCATTTCCATACCAGCAACAATTTGGGCAGAATTATAAACATCTATTTATCGAGTGACAATACAAACCGAAGGAAATCCTAGTAAAGATTAGGGGTTAGTTAAAACCAAGTAGCCACTGCTACTTGTCATCTACATAGCAAAGGCTTTATTTAGCACAGGACTAATGCGAGAAGTAGACCCAGAGATGAAAAGGCTGTCAGGAGACAGGGGGTTGGTGTTAATCTGGATATCTACTGTCTTATGCAACATAGCAGATGACCTTTTAGTGTAGTGCTCCTACCTCAGTTTGTAGAATCTGGTGTTTCTATGCAGTGAGTGATAGCCTCAACTCTGACCTTTCACATTCACATTAGAGACAGAGGCAGTATTCCATATCCTAGTATGTTCCTTGTGTCTAGCATTCTAATAGTAGTCTATGCCATTTCTAACAGCTAAATTTTGCTCTCTGAACAGGAACCTTTAGGGTTATTTTTTTTTCTAGGGCTCATCCCAGAAAATATGGATAGAAAAGTTTCCTTCAGTTTGCTTTTCAAATAGTGCTTGAATAATAAACCTCCTTTGTTGATGACTAGTCTTTTTTGGTATATCTACACCATTAAAAACTGTTCAAGTTTTTAACCTGGTTATACTGTGTTCTAACATGTCTCATTTTTTCTCAAAATTATTTTACCTCATTTTAGAAAAATCAGTGGTTTCCATAGCTTCATCTATCACAGGAAATAAAACTCTTACTAAAGAGTAGTGTACTGCATCTTTAAGCAGTAGAGGGTAAACTACCTGCAAATGTGAATTTCTTAGTTTCATTTAAAAATATAGTTGTTAACCTTCTGTGTGCCAAAAACTCTTAAGTTACATTTTCCTTCAAAGCAATGTACCTTTTTCTACATATGCAGTATGTAGTTAGCATAAAATCATTGGTGCCATGAAGATTATTTTTAAACTTAAATAAATATTTAAATATCATCAAAGAGTGGGCTCTTTCTTTAACTCATAGCCTGTCTTACTTTCCCCCCTTAAAGTTACCAACACAGATAAAAGGCTACCAGTGGGATTTACACAGCTGACTGCTATTCACTTGGACCATATAAAAATAATCATTTTGCTAGTATTCACCTATTATACTTGTCCCTACCCTCAAATAAATACAGTAAGAAACTGAGAAGCTATAAATGTGGTAATAATTTTAAAGTGAATTGGACACCATTTTTCTGATGAGGAAAACCAAGAAGGCTAGTGATTTTCCCAAGATTAAATAGTGGTAGAGCCAACTAGAACCCAGACGGTCCAGCTTCTGGTCCAGTGTTCTTACTCAAGCCTGGAGTAAGTCGGAGCACAGAAAATACTAAGAAGGAACTAGAATGGTACCACTACAGTAACAAGCCGCATATTTACAAAATATGTCCCAATAGTATAAATTCATCTGATTATGTAACCATGATTCTGTGGCTACAGAATTGGAAATGGTCTTCTAAATTCCATGAGGTTAAGTAAGAGGTGACACTGGGGGCTTCATCCATTGTGCTAGCTTTTTACATAATCTTTGTCTTCTCAATTCTGCTTGCCCTCCACTCTCCCATTTCTGTTGCCAGATCATCTTCCTAAACACCAATCAGGTTACGTTACTCACCTCCAAGTTTCAGAGGTATCCATTACCTATAAAATGCTATCCAGCACCCTATCCCCAGTGGAATTTTTTTATGTTTTTATGACATAAGTTTTTGCTTGAAGTGATCCAAAGAGTAAAAAGCACAAGGAACACTGGACTTGGGTGACTTCCCATGGCCCTGCCAATTCACAGCAGCCTCCCTTCTGCTGAAAGCTTATCAAGGACTGCCTGTGCACATTCTGATAGGACTCTAGTCCCTACTTCCCTCTGCTTTGGGTTCCTCCAGCACAATCTAGCTCCTCTGCACCTGAACACACTTTTGGTTTTAGCTTGTGAACAGGCTTCCTCTTCAGACCCCTACAACCTGCTGATGGAGTAGAGTAAAACCAGCTAAGCACACTTTTAATCAATTCTCTCTTGCCCAGCTTCCATTATGGGGAAAATGTATCATAAAATGTGTTGTCCTTAAGCTCTGTAAAATTATACTTAATGTTATCTTCCTCATAAATTCTACCTTTTCATTTGAAAGTCCAAATATTTATAGCCAAATGAGTCAAAATACAATCTATGCTGTCTTGATATTTCTAGCTATCAATATCCTACTAAAAAGCAGGGGGAAATGTACTAAGTCAGAAAGGACAACCCAACAGGACATCAAAGTTTTTGGAATCTCAAGTTAGGGGGCATATATTTCCTCTTCTCAATACAATACAGAAGGCATGTATGTCTTCTGCCCTACTCTACCCCATGTACTGTACATTGGCTGAAAGGATTTAAATCCTTGTATCCACAGCCCTAATGCTCCCTGCTTTCCTGGAGAACTCCCTTTGCAAAATCTTCTTGGTGAAAAGGAAAACTCAAAGACCAGAATACTAAAAATAGGACTTAAGCAACTCAAATTCTTCTAATTCCTAATCATTTGTGGTCTCTCCTAGTCTGACCAAGTCTCTGACCACCAAAACAACAATTGTCTGCTTCTTCCTTAAAAGTTACATAAGGAAAGGGGAAGGAAGAGAAAAAAAAAGTCACATAACGAATGGCTGAATATCTTAAAAATAATAATAAATAACTCAAGTGAAATTCAGAGCTTACATTCCATCAAGTGGAATTCAGGGCTTAAGAGATAACATAAAAGCCAAACTTACAGAAAACCTTTATCCTGAAGGGAGCAATCATAATACACACGCAATTACAGAAGCCACAGCTGTAAGCAAGTCTCTGGGAAAAGTGCCTTGCACTACAGATTACACTGTAAGGATGTCCCAAGGGAAACAATTTTATGTGCTGTCTAGATTTAAACAATTACTCCATTAAAAGCTGATAACCAAAAAAAAAAAAAAAAAAAAAAAAACAAGTCCCTACTCATTCCCCTTCCTTCCTGCATTGCCTCAAGATAACTCTATAAAGTGAAACAATGTAAATAGCACTGTTTATGAAACTACAATCTCAAAAGAAACCACAAAAGTGAGAAACATCAAGAATTTGCTAATGTTTATTGAAGAGTCCAGGCAATTACCGCCAGGTATTCAAAGCTTAAATAATGGTACTAATTTGAGAGTAGTTTTCATCATCTTAAAAAGAAAAAATTAAAAAACACAATTCCCATAGAATAACCATTCTAGAACCCAGGAAATTAACTGGCATAGAAATGAGAAAGGTAGCCTAAAGCCTTTACAGTGTTTCCTGAACAGTATAATTATAATTCAACCTCACCTAGCTTTACTTTCCCTTTATAAATTAACATTTCCATCTCACTTGTCAATTCCCCTACTTACATCAACTAGAAAGTTGAGAACTGTTACTTATAAACACCTAAACCTATTAAGAAACTAAACCTTTTTACACATAGATTTTAACTACAGAGAAGAAAATTATTTAGAAATTGTTTTTCAAAGAGATTATATATCACTGTATTTCTCTGATATACAACTATGAGAAAATATTTCCTCTTAGAAGTCAAACATATTGCCAAAGCCATTTACAAGTCTTTCAGTAGTATCTAGAAATTAAAAAGTACCAAAAAAGTTGGATAGATGTCACACAGTAATATAAGTAACTGATCTGGCAGCTCCCCTCCCAACAACACATTGAAATTACCATCACTTCTGAAAAGAAAATATTTTGATGAAAGAAATACCAAAACTATACCCAAATATGAATAAGAATGAAGGTATTCACTTAACACTATTGAATATCCTTTGGAGAGTTTAAAGATGGGGACAAGTAAGACTGGGACATTCTAAGCAGTAGCTTTCGCTTCTTGAACCATTACCCATGGTACTACAGTAATTAAAAATATATTTTTTTTACATCAGAATATACATAAACATATATACCTACAAATATATATGCATATATAAGTTTTACAAAACAATACTTACTCAAATATGTTTTCTGTTCTTTACAAATTATTTCCTTTTCATTTTTTTCAACACCAGTCATTGTCATTTAACTGATTTCATGTGAAGAGCAAAAACCCACAGTCTGAAAAACACAGGTCTGAGGCAATTCTACACTGGAATGCAGGGACCAGGGCAGATCCACACCCTGTGCCTGGGAGTCCTGGCTGTGTCTCAGGAGCCATCTAGAGGAAGGGGAAAGGAAAGCACAGAGAGACCCAGACCCCGCCCTGGGTAAACCAAAGCATTTCACATAAGATTTAACCTACAGGGAGGGTGGCAAAAAAAAGTTCTCAGTTAAAAAAAAATCAAGTTTCAAAATCACTGAGTTAGATTACCTTTCCAGGCCCCCTTCCAGTGTGAGTCTAGAAATAAGTATTCATTCCAAACTATAAAAAAGATCACCAATCCATGTATCACTACAGAATCAAAACCATATCATTAACTCATAAAAACTTTTAATAATAGTCAGAGCTTTATAATTTATAATGTTATTATTTCTCAACATACTGTCTTGATTAAAAGTGCTGATGGCTCTAGGTGTGTAATCCCAGTAGTTTGGGAGGCCAAGATGGGTGGCTCACCTGAGGTCAGGAGTTCTAGACCAGCCTGGCCAACATGGTGAAACCCTGTCTCCACTAAAAATACAAAAATTAGCCAGGTATGGTGGCGGGTGCCTATAATCCCAGCTACTCGGTAGGCTGAGGCAAGAGAATCACTTGAACCCAGGAGACGAAGGTTGCAGTGAGCCAAGACTGTGCCATTGCACTCCAGACTGGGCAACAAGAGCAAAACTCCATCTCAAACAAAAAAAAAAAAAAAAAGTGCTGAAGGCACTTCAGCCTCCCCTCACATTCCCTCCCCATCCTACAGAAGTAACCTCCAAGACTTCTCCCTTACTAAAAGTAAACACTTCTTATAGTTTTATTAATAAAACAATTTTATATTTCCTAAATCTAACACATTACCAAGTAAACACACTAAGCTATGCCAATTACTAGGTTCCTTAGACAGTGGTCAATTTGAACAAACTGATGTTCTTAAACCAAAAACTCGGCAGCTTTTTTAATTCATAAAAGCATGTATCTTCCCACTGGAATTACCTCCAGCCAAAATATACCGAGTTGGGTGCATGGCATTGATGGAACACACAGAGACAAGGCATTCTCCACCAAAAGAATGCACCCTCTTTCCTGTCTCATGGAAGATTTCTATCCGTCGTGGACGGGCCATGCTGCCAACTATGATGCAGTCTTCTTGTTTAGGATCCCACATGGCTTGGAACCTGGTCAGCCATCGCCCAGTGAAAGTATTGTGCCTAGTGAGGAAAACAAAGTATTTTTTAAATGAAGGTTAAATAAGGTAGCACTGGGCACAGGATAAAGATGGCATTACTCCTAAATGCTACTTTTCTCTGCCAAGTTTCTTCTCATTAAGTTACTGAATTACCACCAACCTTATCTTACCCTCTCTATAGGCTGAAACTCTGGAAAGAGATGATATCCTCCTCATCCAAAAATCTCCCAAAATAAAACATATGGAGCCCTTTATAGCTCTTAAAAGCATAAATAAAAGTACTGCCCTTTTAGTCTCTATACCTTCATATCACTAACAATCCTTTTTCATTAAAGTACGGACTATACAGAAAAGCATTTCCCACTGCCACTTAAATGACCCTATCTTTAAGGAAAATTCTTAGCCCCTAGAATAATCACCCTAAATTATTTTTTACATACACACATACACATACAAACACAGAGTAATAAATTTTTTTTAAATGTGCATAATATGGTCGGGCACAGTGACCCACACCTGTAACCCCAGCACTTTGGAGGCAAAGACTGGTGGATTACCTGAGGTCAGAAGTTCGAGACCAGCCTGGCCAACATGGCAAAATACAGTCTACTAAAAATACAAAAATTGGCTGGGCGTAGTAGCTTACGCCTGTAATCCCAGCACTTTGGGAGGCCGAGGCAAGCAGATCATCTGAGGTCAAGAGTTCAAGACCAGTCTGCCAAAATAGTGAAACCTCGTCTCTACTAAAAATGCAAAAATTGGCCAGGCATGGTGGCACTTGCCTGTAATCCTAGCTACTCAGGATGCTGAGGCAAGAGAATCACTTGAACCCAGGAGGCAGAGTTTGCAGTGAGCTGAGAGTGTACCACTGCACTCCAGCCTGGGTGACAGTGTGAGACTCCATCTCAAAAAAAAAAAAAAAAAAAAAAAAGAAAAAGTAAAATAATAAAATAAATACACATAATACTGGCCGAGCACAGTGGCTCACACCTATAATCCCAACACTTTGGGAGGCTGAGGCAGGTGAATCACCTGAAGTCAGGAGTTTGAGACCAGCCTGTCCAACATGGTGAAACCATGTCTCTACTAAAAATACATGGTGGTGCATGCCTGTAATCCCAGCTACTCGGGAGGCTGAGGCAGGAAAATCACTTGAACCCGGAAGGTGGAGGTTGCAGTGAGCCGAGATCACATCATTGCACTCCATAATGGGTGACAAGAGCAAAACTCTGTCTCAAAAAAAAACCCATAATACTACATAGCAACCAACAAGCTAGGTAAAAACCCTAAAGACTCCATCAAAAATCTGTTGGAACTAAAAATTTCAGTAAACGTGCAGTACACAAAATCAACATGCAGAAATCAATAGCTTTTTATTTTTGAGGTGCAGTCTCAATCTGTCGCCCACTCTGGACAACCTCCGCCTCCCGGGTTCAAGAGATTCTGTGCTTCAGCCTCCCAAGTAGCTGGAATTACAGGAGTGCACCACAATGCCTGGCTAATTTTCTTATTTTTAGTGGAGACAGGGTTTCACCATGTTGGCCAGACTGGTCTCAAACGCCTGACTTCAAGTGATCTGCCCACTTTGGCCTCCCAAATTGCTGGGATTACAGGCATAATCCACCATGCCTGGCCTAGAAAACAGTAGCATTTCTATATACTAATAATGAACAAACTGAAAAACTGAAGAAAACAACCTCATTTACAATAGCTACAAAAAATTTAAATACTTAGGAATAAATTTAACAAAGGACATGAAAGATCTATACACTGAAAACTATAAAACACTGGTGAAAGTAACTGAAAAAGACACAAATACAAAGATATACAATGTTCATAAACAGGCATAAAATTGTTTAAAATGTCCATATTACCTAAAGTGATTTACAGACTCAGCGCAATCTCTATCAAAATTCCAAGGACATTTTTCAGAAATAGAAAAAGCAATGTTAACATCTGTATATAACCACAAAATAAACCCCCAATAAACCAAAGCAATTTTGAGCAAAAAGAACAAAGCTAGAGGCATCACACTACCTGACTGCAAAGCTATACTAACCAAAACCATATCATGCTGGTATACAGAGACAGAACAATAGAACAGAGAGTCCAGAGATAAATCCAAACATTTAGGGTCAATTGATTTTTTTTTTTTTTTTTTTTTTTTTTGAGATGGAGTTTCGCTTGTTACCCAGGCTGGAGTGCAATGGCGTGATCTCGGCTCACCGCAACCTCCGCATCCTAGGTTCAGGCAATTCTCCTGCCTCAGCCTCCTGAGTAGCTGGGATTACAGGCACACGCCACCATGCCCAGCTGATTTTTTGTATTTTTAGTAGAGACGGGGTTTCACCATGTTGACCAGGATGGTCTCGATCTCTTGACCTCGTGATCCACCCGCCTCGGCCTCCCAAAGTGCTGGGATTACAGGCGTAAGCCACCGCGCCCGGCCCCGGGTCAATTGATTTTTAATAAGGATGCCAAGAACACAAAATGGGGAAAGGACAGTCTCCAATAAACGTTGTTGGGAAAACTAGGCACCCACATGCAGAAGAGTAAAATTAGACTATATCTCACACCATATACAAAAATAAATTTTAAAAAAAGACAAATATAAGGCCTGAAACTGTAAAACTACTAGAAGAAAACATGGGAGAAATCTCCCTGTCACTGGCCTGGGCAATGATTTGTTTGTATGTGAATCCCAAAGGAAAGGCAACAAAGGCAGAAATAGACAAATGAGATTACACCAAGCTAAAATGCTTCTGCACAGCCAAGGATACCATCATCAAAGTAAAGAGACAACCTATGGAATGGGAGAAAATATTTGCAAACCATACATCTGAAATATACAAGGAACTCAACTAAGAAAACAAATAACCCAATTAAAAAATGGGCAAAGAATCGGAATACACACTTCTCAAAAGCAAACATACAAATGCCCAATCAATTATATGAAAATATATTCAACATTACTAATCATCAGTGAAATGCAAGTTAAAACTACAATGAGATACCACCTTACATCTAGTAGAATGGCAAGTATTGGTAAAGATATGGAGAAGAAGGAACCCTTGTACAGTGTTGGTGGAAATTGGTGCAGCCATAATGGAAAACAGTATGGAGGCTCCTCAAAAAATTAAAAATAGAACTACCATATGATCCAGCAATCCCA
>NW_022436977.1:21127743-21151845 GCF_009761245.1 Sapajus apella
GTTCACAGTCAGTTACAGATCAAACTCTTTATTCTACTCTTTCCCACCTTCTCACTACTGCACTTGACTACTCTAAAAAATAATAAAAAATAACAAAGTTGTAAGGCCAGACATGATGGCTCATGCCTGTAATGTCAACACTTCAGGAGGCCCACGTGGGAGGATCAGTTGAGGCAAGGAGTTCCAGACTAGCCTGGGCAACAGCAAGATCCCATCTCTACAAAAACATTTTTAAAATTAGCAGGGCATGGTTGTGTGCCTGTAGTCCCAGCTACTTGGGAGGCTAAGGCAGGAAGGCTGCTTGCGTCCAGAAAACTGAAGCTGCAGTGAGCCATGATCATGCCACAGTACTCCATACTGAGCAACAGAGCAAGACCCTGTCCCTTATTTTAAAAAAAAGAGAGAGTGGGGCCGGGCGCTGTGGCTCACGCCTGTAATCCCAGCACTTTGGGAGGCCAAAGTGGGCAGATCACAAAGTCAGGAGATCGAGACCATCCTGACCAACATGGTGAAACCCCGTCTTATAAAAAAAAAAAAGAGAGAGTGGTTAACAGGCTGGTTGGCAGACAGCGGAAGGGTTGGGGAAATGTCAGTCAAAGAATATGAAATTTCAATTAATAGGAGGAATACATTCAAGATCTATTGTACATCAGGATGGCTATAGTTAATAACAATGTACTATATTATTGAAGATTGCTGACAGATTTTAAGTGTTTTCACCACGAAATAATGGTAAGCACGTGAGGTAATACACGTTAACTAGCTTGATTTAGCCATTCCACAGTGTATATATTTCAAAACAACATGTTATACGTGATAAATATATACAATTTTATTAGTCAATTAAAAAATAAGACTGGGTGCATTGGCTCATGCCTATAATCCCAGCACTTTGGGAGGGCAAGGCGGGTGGATCACTTGAGGCCAGGAGTTCAAAACCAGCCTGGCCAACATGATGAAACGTCTCTACTAAAAAAAAAATACAAAAATTAGCTGGGCATAGTGGCGTGTGCCTATAATCTCAGCTACTCAGGATCTGAGGCAGGAGAATCAATTGAACCTGGGAGGTGGAGGCTGCAATGAGCACAGATCACGCCAGTGCACTCCAGCCTGGGCGACAGAGTGAGACTCTGTCTCAAAATAAATATATAAATAAATAAAATAAAAATAAAACAAGCTGGGCTCAGTGTCTCACACCTGTAATCCCAGCACTTTTAGAGGCCAAGGTGGGTGGATCGCTTGAGATCAAAAGTTCGAGATCAGCCTGACCAACATAGAGAAACCTCGTCTCTACTAAAAATACAAAAGTTAGCCAGGTGGGGTGGCATGCACCTGTAATCCCAACTTCTTGGGAGGCTGAGGCATGAGAATCACTTGAACCCAGGAGGCGGAGGTTGCAGTGAGCTGAAATCATGCCACCGTACTCCAGCTTGGGCTACGAAATGAGACTATGTCTTTAAAAACACACATATTGGAATATTATCCCACTTAAAACAAGAAAATCCTGTCACAGATAAACATGGAGACATTCTGTTAAATAAAATCAACCGAGCACAGAAAGACAAATACCATATGACCTCACTTGTGGAATTTTAAAAAGCTGAGGCTGGTCCAAAGGTACTAAGTTATCTCAATTAACTGTTCACAGTCAGTTACAGATCAAACTCTTTATTCTACTCTTTCCCACAAAAAATTGTGGACCCGGAAAAAAAAAAAACTGATGAACAAAATGTTTGAAAAAGGAAAAGAAGGAAACAATTCTGAAAAAGAAAATCAACATACTTAAATATAGCCTCTATAGAGTATAAAACTCATGAAACAACAACCAACATATATCACACACTCTATTCCCAACTTCGTAAATACTGACAAAGAGGGATATCTAGAAGACAGCATTGAGTAAAGTTTGATGTAAAATACACACATTCAAAGTAGTTAACACTAGAGTATAATCAAAGAAATGAAGTGAGAAGATGGGGAAGCCCTCTATGTTCGGAATAAACAGACACAAATAAACAGAACTTCAGACAGCCTCATCAGCAAGAGAGTAGCTATAGTCTTCTTAAATAAGATAGCATGAGTAATTCAGGTCAGAATAAAGTCATTAACCTTAACTAAAAATAATCTCCCACCAGAAGAGAACAGCTACTGACTAAAAGAGACTGAACCTCTACAGACACAGGGAACCTGGAAGTAAGAACCCTTCTGGATAGGAACTAGAAAACTGGGACACCTACACAGTATATGTTTGTAGGCAAAAATCAGGACTATTACATCTCTTTGACAATCAGATGTCTAACGTATGCACTGCAACAAACATATAGAAGCCTACCTGATGGTGGTGAGGAGAGGAATGTTAGAAGATATACAGCTGCTGTCAAAAATTCTGCAAAATAAAGAAGAGAGTAAGACATTCTTTTGTTTCTTAAAAACTTTACAAAACAAATATCAGTGTATTTAACAAGCTTCTCATTAGTTCATGGTATGAAATATGTAACTGTCATTTAAAAATATGTAGGATTAGACCAGGTTTAGAGACTCATGCCTATAATCCACAGGAGGATCATCTGAGGCCAGGAGTTTGAGACCAGCCTAGGCAACACAGTGAGACCCATCTGTACAAAAAAATTAAAAATTAGCTGGGCGTGGGGCACATGCCTGTAGTCCGAGCTACTCAGGAGGCTGAGGCAAGTAGATCGCTTAAGCCCAGGAGTTTGAGGTTACACCAAGCTATGAGCACAACCTGTCTTTAAAAAAAAAAAAAAAGAATAGGATCAGGCTCTAACAAATCTTGGCCAAGATACTAAACAAAAGTTAAAGATGTACTATAAAGTCAGTCAGTGCTTATAGTTTAGTGTAGAAATCATTTGGCTGGGTGTGGTGGCTCACACCTGTAATCTCAGCATTTTGAGGCCAAGGTGGGAGGATCACTTCAGGCCAGGAGTTTGAGACCAGCCTGGGCAATATAGCGAGACCTCATCTCTATAAAAAATGAATACATACATACATACATATATATATATATATATATATATATATATATAGCTAGGCAAATGCCTGTAGTCCCAGCTACTTGGGAAGCTGAGGCAGTAGGATTGCTGGAGCCCAGCAGGTCAGGATTGCAGTGAGCCATGATTATGCCACTGCACTCCAGTCTGGGCAACAAAAAGATCCTGTCTGAAAAAAAAAAAATGAATGATAAATGATAAATAGCAATAATTTATTTAAACACTATTACTCCAAACTTAAAATGCACATTCTAAAGTGACAATTTGAACTGTCAAACTACATTCACAATTCACAATAATATGGGACATAAAGGATGTGATCTGAAAATGTACAAATTACCTAAAAGTACATCCATGTATCAACAGCAGTCTCCCTGAGACTTACCAGTTGAAGGCCTGATAGTGTCATTGCCAGACTAAGACCAGCCAGCAACCAAGGAGAGGAGTTGCGTTTTGGTTTTTCAAGAGACAGCGTCTCATTGTGATGCCCTGGCTGAAGTGCAATGGCGCTGTCACAGCTCACTGAAGCCTTAACCTTCCAGGCTCACGTGATCCTCCCACCTCAGCCTCCCAGGTAGTTAGGACTATAAGCACACATTACCACATCTGGCTAATTTTTTTCTGTAGAGACAAGGTCTCCCTATGTTGCCCAGGCGGGTCTTGAACTCCTGGGCTCAACTGATCCTCTCACATCAGAAATGCTAGGATTATAGGCATGAGCAGTTTTTATACGGCAGTTGGAGAGGAGTCTAAAAGCCTCCACTGAGCACCTCAGCAAAAGAAAACCAAACGCACCGCGCGCAGTGGCTCACACCTGTAATCTCAGCACTTTGGGAGGCTGAGGCAGGCGGATCACGAGATCAAGAAATCGAGACCATCCTGGCCAACATGGTGAAACCCCGTATTAAAAAAAAAAAAACGAAAAGAAAAAAGAAAACTAAAAGCATGTCCAACTTCTTCTCTTCTCCTTGTGCCTAGCTTTTCTATGTGGTTTCTAGGCACTAGAGCTTATGGCCTAAATAGATTAGTAGAAAGTTAAACCACTAACGGTTAATGTAACAAGAGTAAACTGCAGTGTAAATGAACAGGAACAGAACAGGAAGCCCTTGAGACAAAGAAAACTGCGAGTGGAAAGGAGATGCTGGCCTACCATTCCTGGTGACTCTCTTTCTGCACCATCTGGTAATACAGACTTTGCTAGAAACTAACTGGACGCCTGTCACACACTGCAGACCATGCTCTTCCCAATACATGGGTTTAAACAGAAATTGGGTGCCATTCTGGAGTAATATATGAATTCCAAAATCACTTAAGGTAAAAACCTTCAAACTGAGAAGTGCTTGCAATTTTAAGCAAAATCGGGGATTCTAAAAGATGACAAAATAATTTTCCTTTGTGACTACACTAATGTTCCTGATATCTTCACTGACACTGTTTTCTGTTCAATTGGTTTATATTACACTTTAAATCCATTTTTAGGCAGTAGCTATAGAAAGGTATTAAAGCTAAAACCCTAGAACTATAAAACCATATCCAACCAACAGTTTGTATAGCATCCCAGTTTTTGCTATTTTCTGTCTGCCCAATGTCGGGGGCTCTGCAATTTCCATTCAGCACTTCACGTGTGGAATAAATCCCACTGACCCCAAAGTATGCTAAAATTATCTCCTTTTCAGAATGCTACATAGCCTGGTTTCTGGGATTCTTCAGTGCTAAAAGGGAAATGTGACCATAAACCCCCCAGGGTAGGTATGGACCTTTGCCAGTCTCAAGGAAATTTCAAGAACTGCTGAAAAGCCATTAAATACAGGTCACTGGTCTTTGGGAACCAAGATATGACTACAAAACAATAACACTAGCAATTTAATAGGAACAGCAGTAAATAAAACTTTTGACTAACACAGTAGTTACAGACTCCTCAGATTCCTTAAAAACATATTTCTGCCTTCCCAATTTACCTCAGATTACAATCAGCACATGTGGTCACCACTCTGTTACCAGTAAGAGGTGAAAAATAGGCAGAAGCGATGCTCTTTGTATGTTCAGTCAAAGAAATCAAAGGCTGACTTCCCCTGCAATTCAGGTGCCTTGCATCATAAATATGAATATCCCTGTAATGGCAGAAACAATGATCAGTGTTGCCATAGCAGATGTAACGAGACTCTACAACAGGACTAAAGATAAGTTAGACACTCACATACTTGCTATACTGAAGAACATTTAAGACAGAAACCTCTAATAATCTGTAATTTTCCCAAAAGCGGTATAGATAACAAGTAAAATACTAGACACATCCCAAAACTATAGTAGATACAGGTAACCAGTGTGTACAGAAAGACCAGTTTTGTTTTATTTCGTTTTTTTGAGACACAGTCTCGCTCGGTCATCCGGACTGGAGTACAGTGGTGCGATCTTGGCTTACTCCAACTTTCGCCTCCCTTGTTCAAGTGATTCTGCTGTCTCAGCCTCCTCAGTGGCTTGGGATTATAGGTGTGCACCACCACATCTGGCTAATTTTTGTATTTTTAGTAGGGATAGGGTCTCACCATAGTGGCCAGGCTGGTCTTGAACTCCTGACCTCAAGGGATCTGCTTGCCTCAGCCTCCCAAAGTGCTGAGATTATAAGCATGAGCCACCACGCCCAGCCATCAAGTTTCTAACTGGTTTTTCAATCCTTCCAAGAAAAAAGTTAACACACATACAACTTATTTTTCCTTAAAATTTAAATTTTCTTCTCATACGATTAAAAGTAAATGCATGTAATGCCAAGGAAAACAAAAATTTCTTTCAGTATTTTCACTATTCATTAAATCTAAAAGATTTTCTCCTTTTCCAAAAAAAAAAAAAAATCACTCAAAAAAGTTTCAATCAGTACAGAAAGGGAAAGTACTTGGCCTTTGGGTATTACAAAAGTCAGGTATCTCTGACAACCAAACTAAACCAGGTAATCGTGACATTGAAAGGTCTACGTCATAAAGCCTTATAAAGACCATACCTCAATCCGGCAGTGATAAAATACTGTCTATGCACTGGGTGGACATGAACAGTTCTTATTTTTCCCATAGAAGAACCGATAAGTTTCTCATAAGAAGTTCCAGGTGTCCGTCTATCCACCAGTGACATCTTTCCATCCCAGTGTCCTACTATTAAAGTGGAGGCATCTTCTGCCAAGAAGTCGAAGGAGGAAAAGCTACTTCTTTCATTTCTATACACCTAAGAATATAAGTACCAATCAGCTTGTATCACATTCCTCTTGTAAAGAAAACCAGAGCATAAATTCTTTGGTAAAGGGTTATAAAACACTTTACTCAAATAACCTCATTTATTCTCCCATCATCCCCATCATATGCACAGGACACAATGGAAACACAATCAGGGTATTTAGGATATCCACCACTTTGAATATTTGTCATTTTTATGTGTTGGGATCATTTCAAGTCCTCTCTTCTGGCTATTTTAAAATATACAATACACTGTTTTTAACTATAGTTACCCTACCTCTGCTACTGAACATTAGAACTTATTCCATCTACCTGAAAATTAAAAAAAAAAAAAAGAAAGAAAGAAAGGCACTGATCAGCTCTGAGACTTGCCTATAAATTAAATGGCCCATCTACCCATGTCAGGGCTACATCCGAAATTTCTCAAACCCAATAAACCTCAGTTCCATATCTACCCTTCACAACTTAACAGGAAAATAACTGAATCAGAATTCTACCCAACAGAAATTAATATTAATCCTAATATGCAAGGTAACTTTGCCAACCAAGTCCAAGATGCACAGCTGAATGCTTACCTACTCTTAGTAGAAGAGTAAATATATATATTTTTGACAGTTAATCAGGCTACATCTATCAAAATGTTTAATGCTTATACTTTTTGACTCAGTAATTTTACTAAGACCTATAACAATGCCTGCTGCAAGACTGCTTATAAGAAGAAGCAACTTAAATATCCACCAAGAGAGATCTGGTTAAATAAATGATGGTCCATCTCTGCTTTGAAATACCATGCAATGCTAAAAAGAATAAGGTAGTTTTATATTATTAACTGTCCAAGATATACTACTAAGTGAAAAGAGTTGCAAAAGGCTATGCATATTAGTATGAATCCATTAGTATAAAGAAGAAGAGAAAAAAATGTATAACTAGGCCATGTGCGGTGGTTCACACCTGTAATCTCACCACTTTGGGAGGCCAAGGCAGGTGGATCATGACGTCAAGAGACCAAGACCATCCTGGCCAACACAGTGAAACCCCGTCTCTAACTAAAATACAAAAATTATCTCGATGTGGTGGCGCATGTCTGTAGTTCCAGCTACTCAGGAGACTCAGGCAGGAGAATTGCCTGAAGCTAGGAGGCAGAGGTTGCAGTGAGCCGAGATCGTGCCACTGCACTCCAGCCTGCCTCCTGGTGAAAGAGGGAGACTCTGTCTCAAAAAAAAAAAAAAAAAAAAAAAAAAAGTATAACTATATGCTTGTAAGCATAAGTGCACTTTCTGAAAGCATACTCAAGATATGAAACAATGGTTACTTGTGAATAATGGGAATGAAAGGCAGATTTACTTTCATTATCTGATTTACTGTAAATATTTTATCATGAGCATGTTATTAAGTTTTTAATCACATGTAATCCACAATGCAATCACTTTGGGTTTAGGACTCATACATATAAAGAACAAAAAAATAAATCTTTCTATCATCTAAGAGAGGACGACCACAATTCTTATTGTTGAATCATGAATTGCTGATTGTTAGTTCAAATAACAAGTATTATTAACTAAGAATAACAAATTAATATACTAGAGGCAACGCAACCCCCAAGCCCGCCAAAAAGATCAATATATACAAATAAAACTTCACATACTCAGTATATTTACATTGTTAAGAGCAGGGGCTTTGGAGTCAGACAAACCCTAGTGTAAATTCTTGTTCTGCCATCTACGTCCTTGAGCAACCTCATAAACCTCTCTTTGCCTCAATTTTTCACCTGTTAAATGCACATTACTCATTTTCTAAGGTGTTATAAACTTGATGTATATAAAGCACACTCAAGATAGTGCCTAGCATAAGGTAACTGTTCAGTCAGTAGAATCAGGAACAAATTTCGAATATATGCAACAGCATGAACTAATCTTAAAAGTGTTACACTAGGTAAAGGAAGCCAGGAAAAAAAGGCTACATATAATTGCAATTGCTTGACATTCAGGAAAAGACAAAATTATAGGGACAGTAATCACATTAGTGGTTGCCAGGGATTGCAGGCAGTGGAAGGAGAATGACTACAAAAGGTCATGACGAAATTTTGGGGGACATGGAAATTTTATACACACACACACACACACACACACACACACATATATTTTGAGACAAAGTCTCACTCTGTCACTCAGGCTGGAGTGCAGTGATGCAATCTTGGCTCACTGCAACCTCCACCTCCTGGGTTCAAGCGATTCTCCCTGCCCTAGCCTCTGGATAGCTAGGATTACAGGCAGGAACCCCCATGCATGGCCAATTTTTGTATTTTTTTTTTTTTCAGTAGAGATGGGGTTTCGCCATGTTGGTCTCAAACTCCTGACCTCAAGTGATCCACCTGCCTCAGCCTCCCAAAGTGCTGGGATTACAGGTGTGAGCCAAGGCACCTGGCTCCGTATCTTGATTATGATGGTTATGTAGGTGCATGCAATTCACCAAAACTGAATGAACTATACACCTAAAATGGTAAATTGTATCGTATGTAACATATTTCTCTTTTTTGAGTGTCTCCCTCTGTCACCCAGACTGGACTACAGTGACACAATCTCGGCTTACTGCAGCCTCCACCTCCGAGGTTCAAACAATTCTCATGCCTCAGACTCCCGAATAGCTGGGACAACAGATGCACACTACCACGCCAAGTGAATTTTTGTATTGTTAGTAAAGATGGGGTTTCCCTGTGTTGGTCAGGCTGGTCTCAAATTCCTAAGCTCAGGTGATCCGCCCTCCTCAGCCTCCCAAAATGCTGGGATTACAGGCCTGGTGGTGGGCACCTGTAATCCCTATAATCCTAGCTACTCAGGAGGCTGAGGCAGGAGAATCGCTTGAACCCAAGAGTCAAAGGTTGCAGTAAGCGGAGATCACACCATTGCACTCCAGCCTAGGCAACAGAGTGAGACTCAGTCTCCAAAACAATAACAGTAATAATTATGAGCCATCTATACATATTTAGAATAACTGCAAAAATACCAGAATGTGTTAATTTTGAGCACTGGCTTATATAAAAAAACTAAGGCATAAACTTGATCATCAATTAGTAACTTCAAAGTAACTTCAGTAATGAGTATATGGTTTTCTGCATTGTGTATCACATACAAATTGCTCTTAAACTGACAATCTCTAAAAATTTTTAAAATTCCATTCAAAATAAGATAAAGGATAAAGATCTACATTTAAATTTTCATCCTAAGTTTTACAAATATTAAAATCTATATATATAGATAGATAGATAGATAGATATTTTTTTTTGAGACGGAGTTTCGCTCTTGTTACCTAGGCTGGAGTGCAATGGCACGATCTCGGCTCACTGCAACCTCCACCTCCCAGGTTCAGGCAATTCTCCTGCCTCAGCCTCCTGAGTTGCTGGGATTACAGGCACACGCCACCATGCCCAGCTAATTTTTTGTATTTTTAGTAGAGATGGGGTTTCACCATGTTGACCAGGATGGTCTCGATCTCTTGACCTCGTGATCCACCCGCCTCGGCCTCCCAAAGTGCTGGGATTACAGGCTTGAGCCACCGCGCCCGGCCTAAAATCTATATATTTTTTAAGTTGAACTTATGGCTGAGTGTGGTAGCTCACACCTGCAATCCCAGCACTTTGGGAGGCCATCACTTGCGGGTCACCTGAGGCCAGGAGTTTGAGACCAGCCTGGCCAACACGGTAAAACCCCATCTCTACTAAAATACAAAAGAAATTACCCAGGCATGGTGGCACGAGTCTATAATCCCAGCTACTTCAGAAACTGAGGCAGTAGAATTACTTGAACCCAGGAGATGGAGGTTGCAGTGAGTCAAAATAAAGGCACTGCGCTCCAACCTGGGTGACAGAGCAAGACTCCATCTCCCCACACACACACACACACACAAAATACAAAAATTAGCCAGGCGTGGTGGTGGGCGCCTGTAATCCCAGCTATTCAGGAGGATGAGGCAGGAGAATCACTTGAACCCGGGAGGTAGAGGTTGCAGTGAGCCGAGCGGAGGTTGCAGTAAGCCAAGCAGAGGTTTCAGTAAGCCGAGATTGCACCACTGCACTCCAGCCTGGGTGACAAGAGTGAAATTTTGTCTCAAAAAAATAAAAAACAAAGTTCAACTTATAATAATTCTCTTATTGAGGCAATCTGATACAGTTAAGCAAATCTGAAAGTTCATCTCAAAAGGTATGTTTGTTTTAAACATTAAGTAGAAGATGTTTTATTTTGAGAGAGGGTCTCACTCTGTCGCCCAGGCTTAAGTGCAATGAAGTGCAATCACAGCTTTACTGCAGCCTTAGTCTCCTTGGCAAAACTGATCTTCCCATCTCAGCCTCCTGAGTAGCTGAGACTACAGGCACACACCACCACACCCGGCTAATATCTTTTAATTTTGGGAGAGACAAGGTCTAGCCATGTTGCCCAAGCTGATCTGGAACTCCTGGCCTGAAGTGAGCCTCCCACCTTGGCTTCCCAAAGTACTGGGATTACAAGCATGAGCCACCACACCCAGCTAAATATAAGTCTTATGCCTAAAAACAGAAGAATAAGTTACTTTATTTAAAAGCTTTGGGAAAAAAAAATTAACAAGCACACATACTATGTGCTAGGCTCTGTTCTAAGCATTTTATCTGCATAAACTCATTAAATTCTCATGACAACCGTATAAGATCAGTACTGTTATATCCCATTTCACAACCAAGGAAAGTGACGCACAAAGAGGTTAAGCAACTTGTCAAGGTCACACAACTAGTAATAGATGATCTAGGATTTGAACTTAGTGTATTTCTCAAAGTCTTTCTGCTATACCACTTCTCCCAATATGATTGATATAATAATTATTCATGGGACATAATAAATAATCCAGAATATCATAAATAATAATAATATAATCCAGAATATAAATAATCCAGAATATCATCTGAGGTCAGCATGTAAACACATTAACATTTACCTCTTCAAAAACAGCCCTGGAAAAATCCCCACAGCGTAACGTGCCATCATAGCTTAGTGACAGTATGTGGGCCGGATTGGCAGGTGAAAAGTAAAGACAGCTAACTGGCTGACTATGGGGATGAAAAACATAAACTCCATCTTCTTTAGGTTGCTGGGTCTGGAAGAGAGTTGGGAGAACAAAACTAGTGAAAAGTAGTGATTTTTGCTATGCTATTATGTCATTAAAGAATTTACACTGGATTATATTGTCTTTTCTTAGTCT
The DNA here is from genome assembly GCF_009761245.1 of Sapajus apella. Classification (NCBI taxonomy): domain Eukaryota; kingdom Metazoa; phylum Chordata; class Mammalia; order Primates; family Cebidae; genus Sapajus; species Sapajus apella. Next base: position 21,139,199 of record NW_022436977.1, read on the forward strand.
ATAATTGTAACCACTCTCCCCTTCAGAAAGTCAGAACTAGAAACTTTATCTTGTCATTAACTTTTTTCTAGTTATCAATCCAACAATACCAAGTCACATTAATATTAAGTGACCAGCTTTCTGCAACTAATGTACTACTTTATATATTACTGTCAGTTCATAAAATCCTCAGAAAATGAGAAATCTACTCTTTATTTCACATATGGTATAACTGCTAACCAAAACAGTATCAGTACCTTATCACTTTGCTTCTGCAGCAGGCTTCTGCGTAATATTAATTTACTCATTCTCAGCATAATTTTCATAAGGTATTTGGTCCTGGCACAAAAACGATACTTTTAAACGTATTTTGTCCTCTAAATACACCATTAAAATGCATGTATTTGAATTTCCATATTAATATACCTACTCCTAAGGACTTTTTCCCTTTCCATAATGGATTGCCAACTCCTGAGAAGTCACTTTTCAGATCAAAGTAAGTTATGTTTGTATGCTGTGTGGCATATTATGAATCAGACAAAGCATCACCTCCAAATCTGGCTTATTCTACTCTGAAATGGTAAAGCACTTTTTTTAAATTTTAAATGAAACATTTTTATAAGGGGAAAAAAAAAGAGAAAAAATTATCATCACACATACTCTTCCTGTTACCAGAAACTACTGGCATATTTGTTTAAAGCATTTATTTTCTAAAAAAGCAAACCTTCCTCTTGTTATAAAGAACTCAAACAATGCAGAAATATACAAAGATGAATGTTTTTAAAAAATCACTCCAGGCCACGGGCACAGTGGCTCACACCTGTATTCCCAGCACTTTGGTAGGCCATGGCAGGTGGATCACAAGGTCAGGAGTTCAAGACCGGCCTGGCCAAGATGGTGAAACCTCATCTCTCCTAAAAATACAAACATTAGCTGCAGGTGGTGGCAGGCGACTGTAATCCCAGCTACTAGGGAGGCTAAAGCAGAGAACTGCTTGAACCAGAGAAGTGGAGACTGCAGTGAGCCGAGATAGCGCCACTGCACTCCAGCCTGAATGAGAGAGTGAGACACCATCTCAGGAAAAATAAAAAATCACTCCAGGACCAGTGTAATGGCTCACACCTGTAATCCCAGCACTTTGCAAGGCCGAGGTTGGGGCATCACCTGAGGTCTGCAGTTCAAGACCAGCCTGACCAACATAGTGAAACACCATCTCTACTAAAAATATAAAACTTAGCCGGGCATGGTGGCGCATGCCTGTAATCTTGGCTACTTGAAAGGCCGAGGCAGGAGAATTGCTTAAACCCAGGAGGTGGAGGCTGCATTGATCCAAGATCACACCACTGCACTCCAGCCTGGGCAACAAGAGCAAAACTCCTTCTCAAAAAGAAAAAAAAACTTTCCAAATCTAAAATTAGCCAAAATTATCATGAAAATACTGAGTATTATTATAGACATCTTTATAGTCAAATTCAATGTAATTTAAAATGGCACATATCGCATGGTCCTTTTGTAAAATTTCTTCTCTGTCATTCTATCTGTATAGGTACAAATAAAGATGTCAAAATAATTTAAGAATATGAAGCTAAAGGAATTTTTAAACTTCAAGTATTTACAGAGACGTTATCTCCTACAATGACAAAAGTATAAAACAAGAAGCAACTGTAGTCATTATGCTTTTTATTTTTTATTTTTTTTGAGATGGATTTTTGTTTTGTCACCCAGGATGGAGTACAATGGTGCCTCAGCTCACTGCAACCTTTCCCTCCCAGGTTCAAGCAATTCTCCTGCCTCAGCCAACCTAGAAGCTGGGATTACAGGTGCACGCCACCATGCCCAGCTAATTTTTGTAGTTTTAGTAGAGACGGGGTTTCACCATGTTGGTCAGGCTGGTCTTGAATACTTGACCTCATGATCCACCCACCTCAGCCTCCTAAAGTGCTGGGATTACAGGCGTGAGCCACCATGCCCAGCAGCTTTTTATTTTTTAAACTGTTAATTTTAGACAATTTCCACTGATTACTGATTTGAGAATATTATTCTCATCCTACCTCCAACAGCCTTTTTTTTTTTTTTTTTTTTTTTTTTTTGAGATGGAGTCTCACTCTCTCGCCCAGGCTGAAGTGCAGTGGCATGATCTCAGCTCACTACAACCTCCACCTCCTGGGTTCAAGAAATTCTCCTGCCTAGGCCTCCTGAGTAGCTGAGATTATAGGCGCTCACCACCACACTTGACTAATTTTTGTATTTTTAGTGGAGATGGGGTTTCACCATGTTGAGACAGGAGAATTGCTTGCACCCAGGAGGCAGAAGTTGCAGTGAGCGGAATTGTGCTACGGCACTCCAGCCTGGGGGACAGAGTGAGGCTCTGCAAAAAAAAAAAAAAAAAAAAAAAAAAAAAAAAAAGGCAGGGTGGGGGCTCACACCTGTAATCCAAGCACTTTGGGAGGCCGAGGTGGGTAGATATGAGGTCAGGAGTTTGAGAGCAGCCTGGCCAGTATGGTGAGACCCCATCTCTACTAAAAATACAAAAATTAGCCAGGTGTGGTGCTGCACACCTGTAGTCCCAGCTACTCAGGAGGCTGAGGCAGGAGAATCTCTTGAACCCGGGAGGCAGAGGTTGCAGTGATCTGAGATCTCACCACTGCACTCCAACCTGCGTGATGGAGCGCAATTCTGTCTCAAAAACAAACAAAAAGATTTAGTAAGTTTCTCATATTCCTGGAATGCAGTGTACACATTCAACTGCCAATTCAATTCTGCCTTAATTGCAGGAAAATTGTCTGAATATATTTTCTGTTCCATTTGTTGGATCATCTTTAACTGCCTTTTTCTTCTTTTTAGATGGAGTCTCACTCTGTCACCCAGGCTGGAGCACAGTGGCAGGATCTTGGGTCACTACAACCTCTGCCTCTCAGGTTCAAGCGATTCTCCTGCCTCAGCCTCCCGAGTAGCCCAGAGTACAGGCGCCCGCCTACTTTTTGTATTTTTAGTAGAGACGGGGTTTCACCATGTTGGGCAGGATAGTCTCTATCTCTTGACCTCGTCATCTGCCCACCTCGGTCTCCCAAAGTGCTGGGATTACAGGTGTGAGCCACCATGCTTGGCCTTGTTCATTATTTTATACCAGGATTCATACGACTGTTACCATTCCCATGGGCCAAGAAAACTTCCTTTGAAGATAATCAGTTCTACTATTCACCTTCCCTACTTCCTCTATTTTTTCCCAGCAACCATTTCCCTATTTCTCATTCAAAAGAGAGAAAATCAGAATACAATGTGCTTCTTTCTACTTTTAATAATATAGGAGAAAATTCTCAGAATTTGGTCCATTTAGCAGTATGGATTCTGTGCACAGGGCAGAGCAGAAGCTAAATTATGCTGTCTCCTAGCTCTGCTACAGGATTTCTCTCCTTGGTAGCTAGTTTTTAAGTGTACTACATTAAGTTCTGCTTCTTTCTTATTGCAATAAGTAAAATTTTTTTTTTTTTTTGCAGACAGGGTCTCACTCGGTCAATCCAACCTGGAATGCATAATCGTGGCTCACTGCAGCCTCAATCTCCTTGGGCTCAGATGATCTTCCCAGCTCAGCTTCCTGAGTAGTTGGGACTACAGGCACACACCACCACACCCTTTTTTTTTTTTTTTTTTTTTTTTTGTAGAGACAGGAGTCTCACTATGTCACTTAGGCAGGTCTGGAACTAGAGGGCTTAAGCGATTCTCCTGCCTCAACTTCCCAAAGTGCTGGAATCACAGGCATGAGCCACTGTGCCCAGCTGGCATCAGGGATCTTATAGAAATGATGAAAATGCCAAGGTTAAATCTTTCTCAGAAAAAAAAAAAAAGAGAGAGAGAAAGAAATGATGAAAATGCTCTAGAACCAGACTATGAAAGTTAAACAACTCAGTAAACTTATTAAAAACCATTGAGGCTGCGCACGCTGGCTCACACCTGTAATCCCAGCATGGGGAGGACAAGGCAGATGGATTACTTGAGGTCAGGAGTTCAAGATCAGCCTGGCCAACATGAAGAAATCTCATCTCTACAAAAAGTACAAAAATTAGCCAGGTGTGGCGGTAAGCACCTATAATCCCAGCTACTCGGGAGGCAGAGGCACAAGAATCACCCTGTGCCAGGATGCACAGGAGGCAGAGGTTGCAGTGAGCTGGGATCGTACCACAGCACTCCAGCCTGGGCAACAGAGCGAGGCTCCCATCTCAAAACAAAAAAAAAGAAAAAAAGAAAATGCTGAATTTCACATTTTAAGTAGGTGGATTGTATGATAAATTATACCTCCATAAAGCTTCTTAAAAAAAAAAATGGGAAATTGTGAGCACAGGATAGGCAAGATGATACTGCTTTTAGACTTGCTAAATCTGCTAACGAGATTGCCAAGTATCCTGGAAAACTAGGTGGATGGAGGTACTGGACTATAGAGACCTAGTAATACAGATTTTTGGAGTCACCAGGAAAGGTAGGAGAAAAAGGATTTTTGGGCCAGGCACGGTGGCTCACACCTGTAATCCCAGGACTTTGGCAGGCCAAGGTGGGCAGATCATAAGGTCAGGAGATGGAGACCATCCTGGCTAACATGGTAAAGCCCCATCTCTACTAAAAATACAAAAAATAAGCCAAGCATGGTGGCACATGCCTGTTAATCCCAGCTACTCGGGAGGCTGAGGCAGGAGAATTGCTTGAACCAGGAGGTGGAGGTTGCAATGAGCCAAGATCACACCACTGCACTCCAGCCTGGGTGACAAAGTGAGACTCCATCTTAAAAATAAAGAAAGAAAAAAGGATTTTTACATAAGTCTTAAATTCTATACAGATTAACTCATCCAAAAAATATCTTCACTTAATCATGCTAATTTGCAATTTTTCCTTCTCAAAATTCTTCAAAAAGTAGTCTCAGGGCTTGGCACGGTGGCTCATGTCTGTAATCCAAGCCCTTTGAGAGGCCAAGGGAGGTGGATCACAAGGTCAGACCAGCCCAGCCAAAACGGTGAAATTCCGTCTCTACTAAAAATACAAAAATTAGCTGGGTGTGGTGGCAAGTGCCTGTAGTCCCAGCTGCTAAGGAGGCTGAGGCAGGAGAAATGCTTGAACCTGGGAAGTGGAGGTTGCAGTGAGCTAAAATCAAGCCACTGTACTCCAGCCTGGGCGACAAGAGCAAAACTCCATTTCAAAAAAAGAAAAAAAAAAGTATTCTCAGATGGGTGCAGTGGCTCACACCTGTAATCCCAGCACTTTGTGAGGCTGAAGCAGGTAGAATGCTTGAGCTCAGGAGTTCTAGATCAGCCTAGGCAATATAGTGACACCCCTGTCTCTACAAAAAATAAAAAAATTAGCCAGGCATGGTGGCACATCACTGTAATCCCAGCTACTCAGGAAGCTGAAGTGGAAGATCACTTGAGCCTGGGAGGCTGAGGCTGCAGTGAGCTATGATCATGCTACTGCCCTCCAGACTAGGCAACAGAGTGGGATCATGTCTCAAAAAAAAACAAAACAAAAAAAAAACAGTAGTCTCTATCTCATTGCTTCCAGTTCTTCCATTACCCCATACTTTCTTAATCTCCAAAAGCCCCTGTTCCTTACTTAACTCATTGTCAAAGCTATTCTCTCAACAAATGGTACCCTATTTTCATAACCAATGGCCTTTTCTCCATTCTTTTAACTTCTCTGCAAAAGGCTCTGCCAACCTTGCATCCTTGAAACTCTTACCTCGGCTTCTAAAATATACTATTCTGATCTTCTTCCCACTTTTTTGCTTCAGTTGTCTTTGCTAAATCCTATCACCTCCTACCCCCACTCACATCTTATCAAAATAAGGGAGAATCTATGATCCCAAAATAAGAGAGAACTTGGTTTCTATCTCTGTCTTCCAACTTGCAAATTTTGTTTACAAACCCCAACCAACTTCAAGGCACCACTGTTTCATCATTAATTGTCCTTATGGCATTTTTCATGTCTTTGGTTTTCTTCCCCAATAAAAAAATAAATTCAGAGAACATTAACTTGACTTTTCTCAATTAACAACAGACAGCACTTCCTTATGAATTATATGCACAATGAATGCAATTCAATATCTATTTCTGGCTCATCAAAGATGACTGGAATCATCCCAAAGCAGGTCCCTGGGAAGATATTTTCATACAGCTTAGAAACTGTGTCTTAGTCCATTTGGGCTGCTAAAACAACGTACCATAAACTGAGTGCTTATAAACAGCAGCAATTTATTTCTCACGGTCCTGGTGACTAGGAAGACCGAGGTCAAGATTCCAGCTGATTCAACGTCTGGCCACTTTCTGGTTCATAGTTGATGCCTTCTAGCTGTGTCCTCATATGATATAAGGGGCAGTGGTCTCTAGTGGGTTTTTTTTTTAAGGGCACTAATCTCATTCATGACCTTATCCCCTCCCAAAGGTCCTATCTCCTAATATCACAGGGATTCGTTTTTCAACATATGAATTTGGGGGGGAAAAATTCAGACCATAGCAGACAATATTTTAAACACAACTAGAAAACTAAGAACTATGTGTGATCTTTTCACATATACATCTAAAGTGTAATAAAGTTTGCTGGCAGTTAATTTATGCCCAGATGGTTAATGATATTCAAGCTAAAAATATTAAAGTTCTATAAAGCAAATTTAAATTCCTCTAGATTTCTAAAATTTAGAATCATAAAGCATCATAAAATGCAAAACTATAAGTCTCACACAACATTTATAAACACATTGCTCTGGCTTATTCTCTTAAAGGCTATTTGCTTTACTCAAACTATAATATCTTCAAAAAATAATAACTTACCAAATCGCAAAGTCCAACTTGCCCAAATTTGGCCCCAACTGCTACCAAAGTTCTAGTTTCTGATGGGTGGAGAGCCATAGAGAATATTGGGCCTGTGGTAACTTTGTAAACAGTATCTTCACTAATGACCATGCCATTTAAATTGGCTTTGTAGCTAAGAAAATTAGAAAGTTAAATTTTATAAGTAAAACCAATCTCAATAGTCAAAATAAGTAAAAGATGATTCAAAAGAAAAACCATAACCAGTAAATAAATACGGGAAACTATTCAATCTCCTGGTAACCAAGGAAATCAAATCAAGCAATACTATGTTTCACTTTTTAAATTAACCTTGATAATTTTAATAACACCAAAAACTGGTAGGCTGAAGTTAAATACACATACTAACACATATTGCTAGAGGAAGAGTAAGTTCATATAAAATTTTCAGATCAAAGAAAAAAAGACTTTTTAGAAACAATTTGGCAATGTGTACTAAAAGCCATAAAAATGTTCATAATACTTGATGCATTAATTTCACTTGTGGAAATCTAACCTAAAGAAATAATCCACTATTATATCCATACACTTCAACAACACATACACAAATACACAGGACTAAATAGAAAGCAACTGCAAATACCAGGCAGGTAGGAGGAAAAGTAAATTCCTTCTACTCAATGGACTATTTTATAATCATTCAATAAGTTTAAAGACTCTAGCAATATGCAGGCTGGGCACAGTGGCTCATGCTTGTAATCCCAGCACTTTCAGATGCCAAGGTGGGCAGATCACAAGGTCAAGAGTTTGAAACCAGTCTGGCCAACATAGTGAAACTCCATCTCTACCAAAAATACAAAAAAATTAGCTGGGTGTGGTAGTGTGTACCTATAATCCCAGCTTCTCAGGAGGCTGGGGCAGGAGAATCACGTGAACCCGGGAGGCAGAGGTTGCAGTGAGCCGAGACAGTGCCATTGCACTCCAGCCTGGGCAACAGTGCAAGACTCCTCAAATTCAAAAGAAAAAAAAAAAAAAGACTCTAGTAACATGCAACCACAAATGAAAAAAGCATTAATGTGGGCCAGGCACAGTGGCTCACACCTATAATCCCAGCACTTTGGGAGTCCAAGGCAGATGACTCATTTGAGCCCAGGTGTTTAAGACCAGCCTGTGCAACATGGCAAAATCTCATCTCTACAAATGTAAAAGTTAGTGAAGTATGATGGTGCATGCCTGTAGTCCAAGATACTTGGGAGGCTGAGGCGGAAGGATCACTTGGGCCCAGGAAGCAGAGGTTCCAGTGAGCCAAGATTGTGCCACTGCACTGCAGCCTAAGCAACAGAGGGAGATCTTGTCTTTTAAAAAAAAAAAAGAAGTATAGGGCCGGGCGCAGTGGCTCAAGCCTGTAATCCCAGCACTTTGGGAGGCCGAGGCGGGTGGATCACGAGGTCAAGAGATCGAGACCATCCTGGTCAAAATGGTGAAACCCCGTCTCTACTAAAATACAAAAAGTTAGCTGGGCATGGTGGTGCGTGCCTGTAATCCCAGCTACTCAGGAGGCTGAGGCAGGAGAATTGCCTGAACCCAGGAGGCGGAGGTTGTGGTGAGCCGAGATCGCGCCATTGCACTCCAGCCTGGGTAACATGAGTGAAACTCCGTCTCAAAAAAAAAAAAAAAAAAAAAAGAAGTGTAACACAAAATTGTATATACATTAGAACATGAAGTAAAAATTGATTCACTCATTTATTCAACACTGAACATATATTTATGTGCCAGGCACTTTTCTGGTTATTGAGATAAAATTTTTGCCCTCATGAAGCTTATATCCTAGTGGTGTTGCATAGGGCAACACTTGAGAGGAAATATACAAAACATCTCACTTTCAAAATTCCCTGTAATGATGTATAGTCTTTATAATTCAAACATCTCAAAAAATATAAAAGAAACACAAGGAATTTCAACTTACCTTTTAATGCTAGATAACTCCTTCTCAGTGTTCTTACTACTTGGCTGAAACATTGAGAGAGATCAAGTACTAAGTTAATACATATATATATATATATGTCCTTAACAGATGATTCTAAAGGCTATTAGCCTTCCTTCCAAAGTGATACCTTGCTCATTCCTGCCCATGTCCGCAGAAATCCTTTAAATCCTTCACTGTTGTCATCTTGATTTTCAGAAGTCATTTCTAAAGGCCCAGGAGGTAACAAAGGCTGTTATAAAAAATAAAAAGTTTTTGGTTTGTCTCCCTGCCCTAGAATGTAAACACAGAAGGACAAAGGTATTTGTCTGTTTTTCTACAACTTCACTTTCTACATCAGCAATTAATGGTGGCATATCATGGATATTCAAAATATTTCTTCAATAAATGAATACCAGGTACACTATAAAGTAATAATAACATGTATTATCTCATTAAATCCTCTCAACAACCTAGTGAATGAGGTATCACATTTTATTTTAATTAATTAATTAATTTTTTTTTTTTTTGAGATGGAGTTTCGCTCTTGTTACCCAGGCTGGAGTGCAATGGCACGATCTCAGCTCGCCGCAACCTCCGCCTCCTGGGTTCAAGCAATTCTCCTGCCTCAGCCTCCCAAGTAGCTGGGACTACAGGCGCACGCTACCATGCTCAGCTAATTTTTCTATTTTTAGTAGAGACAGGGTTTCACCTTGTTGACCAGGATGGTCTCGATCTCTTCACCTCGTGATCCACTCGCCTTGGCCTCCCAAAGTGCTGGGATTATAAGCGTGAGCCACCGCGCCCGGCCAACGTATCACATTTTAAAGACACCGAATTCAAACTTAGGGAAGTTAACTTGCCCGAAGTCACAGAGCCAATAACTAAAGAAGCTGAGAATTGACTCAGATTATCTTAACTCATTATTCAGTATTATACCTACATTAGTAGTTTGTTGTTGCTGTTGTTGTTGCAGAAAGGTGATTTTATTTAGGTAGAAAGAGACGGAAAGGAGAAGAAGAGAAAGCCTTCCACGAAAAGTGTGGAAGGGAATTCCAGAGGGGAAATCCTGGAGGGAGCTCCCACTGTGTGGGAAGGGATAATATTTTTTTCTTTTTTTTTGGGGGGGGGGGTAGTATTTTTTTAAACACAGTTTGTAACGCATAAATGGGTGAGAAATCATGTTAATATGTCACAACTAGCAATTTGTTTCAGTGAATGAGAATAAAATAGAAATACCAGCCAGGTGTGGTGGCTCACGCCTGTAATCCCAGCACTTTGGGAGGCCAAGGTGGGCAAATCTCTGGAGGCCAGGAGTTTGAGACCAGCCTAAACAACATGATGCTCTCACCTCAGCCTCCTGAGGATCTGGGACTATAGGCACATGCCACCACACCCAGCTAATTTTTGTATTTTTTGTAAGGACAGCGTCTCTTTATGTTGGCTAGGCTGGTCTCAAGCTCCTGGGCTCAAGCGACTGTCCTGCCTCAGCCTCCCAAAGTGCTGGGATTACAAGCATGAGCCACTATACCTGGCCATAAATATATTTCTGGTGGGCTGAGGCTTCAAAAACACGTGAAAGCTATTCTTCTATGCTGCTTCCCGTAACACCTAGATTTGCAATTTGCTCCCAAAGCACCAGCCTAATTAGCGCCACTCTCCTATTTACAATACTTAAAGTATTAAAAAATAGGTGTTCTTGAATAAAAAAAAAATCTTAGACAATAAGTTTGCTAAATAAAATGCTACTCACTAAAATTAACATTAATAACTAGTTTATTGATTACTAAGACCTTAATACAATGTGAGAAACTTTACAGATATGATTTCATTTATGCTCACAATAGCTCTTTAGAGGTTTTTTTTTTTTTTTTTTTTTTTTTTTGACACAGGGTCTTACTGTCGCCCAGGCTGGAATGCAGTGGTGTGTTCTTGGCTCATTGCAATCTCCACCTCCCAGGTTCAAGTGATTCTCCTGCCTCAGCCACCCAAGTAGCTGGGACTACAGGTATGCGCCACCACATCCAGTTAATATTTTTGTATTTTTTAGTAGAGACAGGTTTCATCATACTGGACAGGCTGGTCTCAAACTCCTGACCTCATGATCTGCCAACCTCGGCCTCCCAAAGTGCTGAGATTACAGGCATGAACCACTGCGCCTAGCGGAGGTCTCTTTTTTTTTTTTAAACTGACATAAAATTGTACATTATTTACTGAGGGTTCTATTATTGCTGACATTTTTTAAATGGGGAAATGATAAGAAAGGCTAATGAACTCACCCACAATCCTACAGCAAGTAAGCCCCGCAGAAAGAAATACAGAATCCAATCCAGTCTTTATGACTTTGAAATCTTTTTTTTTTTTTTGAGACGGAGTTTCACTCATGTTACCCAGGCTGGAGTGCAATGGCGCGATCTCGGCTCACCGCAACATCCGCCTCCTGGGTTCAGGCAATTCTCCTGCCTCAGCCTCCTGGGTAGCTGGGATTACAGGCATACGCCACCATGCCCAGCTAATTTTTTGTATTTTAGTAGAGACGGGGTTTCACCATGTTGACCAGGATGGTCTTGATCTCTTGACCTCGTGATCCACCTGCCTCGGCCTCCCAAAGTGCTGGGATTACAGGCTTGAGCCACCGCGCCCGGCAGACTTTGAAATCTTACTCATTAATCTGAACAGGCCAGGCGCAGTGGCTCACACCTGTAACACCAGCACTTTGGGAGGCCAAGGCAGGTGTACAGGAGGAGTACAGGTGAGGTCAGGAGTACAAGACCAACCTGGTCAGCATAGTGAAACTCCGTCTCTATCAAACATATAAAAAATCAGCCAGGTATAGTGGCACACGCCTGTAATCCCAGATACTTGGGAGGCTAAGGCAGAAGAATCACTTGAACCTGGGAGGAGGGGGTTCCATGCCACTGTACTCCAGCCTGGGCAACAGAGCAAGACTCCATCTCAAAAAAAAAAAAAAAAAAAAAAAAAAAAAAAAAAAAAAAAAAAAAAAACTCAAGAATGAAATATAAAATTAAACATAATCTAATGAACTTTTAGTCTAGTTTCAACACTTCAAATTTTCAGTATTTTATTAAGTAAAATACTGTATTTGCACATTTTCTTACAGTTTCATCTGCTACTAATGCCGGTGGTGCTGGAGTTGCTGGTAATAAAACTCCTGAAGGATCAGCTTTTAGTAATCGCATTGATCTTCTACATCCAATCCCATTTTCTCTCTTCTTAGGCTTCTTTCTAAAGGAGTAGGGAAAAATTCCTGTTATACTAGCAAAACAATAAAATATATTTACTGATATTAAAGACGTAACTTCTAGGAATGCGTCCCACAGATATATTTAAATACTGCATAGCTATATATACATGACCACAATTATTTTAATAAGAAGTATGGAAAAAACTTAAACCTGAATGTTCTTCATAGGGAGGTGAGGGATGTTAGATAAATTATGGTATACATATCTAATAGAATAATATGCAACCATAAAAAGAATGATATAGATCTTTATATACTGCTGAAAGGAACCCTATGTTATAAAAAGCAAAAAACAGGATGGGCGAGGTGGCTCATGCCTGAAATTCCAGCACACTGGGAGGCCGAGGCAGGCAGATCACAAGGTCAAAAGATCGAGACCATCCTGGCCAGCATAGTGAAACCTTGTCTCTACTAAAAATACAAAACTTAGCTGGGTGTGGTGGCATGCACCTGTAGTCCCAGCTACTCCAGAGGCTGAGGCAGGAGAATCACCTAAACCCAGGAGGCGGAGGTTACAGTGAGCCAAGGTCGCACCCTTGCACACCAGCCTGGCGACAGAGCAACACTTCATCCGCCGTCCCCCACCCCAAAAATGGAAAATTACATTAAAAAAAAAAAAAAAAAAAAAAAAAAAAAGGCCAGGCACAGTGGC
>NW_022436977.1:21151945-21155685 GCF_009761245.1 Sapajus apella
AAAAAAAAAAAAAAAAAAAAAAAAAAAAGCAAAAATGAAAGCAAAAGCAAAGTCCAGTATATGTTTACAAAAAGGTTACATATACATATACATTTGTACATGCTGAGGTTACCTATGGAGGAATACACATAAAACTACTACTTGTAGGGAAAAGACCTGGAAAACTAAGGTCTAAAATAGGAAGGAAACTTAAACGTTTCACTGCATCCCTTCCATACACTACAGTTTACTTTTTAAATCGTATACATTCCCTATTTTTTATGTACTATTTTCGCATTTAAAAAAAGTAAATTATGCCGGGCGCGGTGGCTCAAGCCTGTAATCCCAGCACTTTGGGAGGCCGAGGCGGGTGGATCACGAGGTCAAGAGATCGAGACCATCCTGGTCAACATGGTGAAACCCCGTCTCTACTAAAAATACAAAAAATTAGCTGGGCGTGGTGGGGCGTGCCTGTAATCCCAGCTACTCAGGAGGCTGAGGCAGGAGAATTGCCTGAACCCAGGAGGCGGAGGTTGCGGTGAGCCGAGATCGTGCCATTGCACTCCAGCCTGGGTAACATGAGTGAAACTCCGTCTCAAAAAAAAAAAAAGTAAATTATGGCTGGGCACGGTGGCTCACACCTGTAATCCCAGCACTTTCGGAGGACGAGGTGGGGAGATCACGAGGTCAAGAGTTCAAGATCAGCCTGGCCAACATAGTGAAACCACATCTCTACTAAAAATACAAAAATTAGCCAGGCGTGGTGGCGCACTCCTGTAGTCCCAGCTACTTGGGAGGCTGAGGCAAGAGAATCATATGAACCCAGGAGGCAAAGGTTGCAGTGAGCCGAGATCACACCACTGTACTCTAGCCTGGGCAACACAGTGAGACTCTGCCTCAAAAAAAAAAAAAAGTATAATAGCTTTCTAGGTAACAATTTAGTGGAAGTGAAGATTTTCCTCCATTAGTAGCAACAACGAACAAAATTCAGCTCTTAATTCTATTTGCTCCATATTCCTTTGATAAAAATGAGAACTGTGAAGTTATTAAAGGGTAGCATTGCCTCAGAGATCCTATAGTGACTGAGATTAAACAACACTTTATGATCTGTTAAGCTTACTATGCCAAACCATTTTTTTCAAATTATAAAACAACTGAACACTGTATCACTGTTTAGGCATTGCAAACCAGGTATTTTACCTCTTGGATATAGGAGGCTGTCTCTTCTTTATCATTTCACGGAGTCTTGCAGCAGACTGTATAGTATAAAAAACATGTAAAAATGTTATAACTACATATCTTACCTTTTAAAATATTAAGTATCTGCTACTATGCCCAAACTAAACTAAGGTCTACTCAGGAACTAAAGATCGTTAAGATAAGAAGTGAGTCATGATCAGTGCCACCGCACTCCAGCTTGGGCAACACAGCAAGACCCTATCTCAAAAAAAAAAAAAGACAAAAAAATGAAAATAAGGCCTTAGAATCAATGGAATACAGTAACCTTTTCTTATTAACAGGAGCTGTTAGTAAGAAAACCTGCTCCTATTTTACACTCCCTCATCTGACATTATGAAACCTGATATGTTATTGACCTTCTGTTGGGAGTTATGACATCTTGGGTTTTATTGCTGTTGTTGCTGTTATTGCTTTGAGACACAGTCTTGCTCTGCTGCCCAGGCTAGAGTGCAGTGGCACCATCATAGCTCACGGCAGCCTTAACTTTTCAAGCTTAAGCCATCCTTCTACCGCAGCCACCCCAGCAGCTGGAACTCCAGGCATGTATCACTGTGCTCAGCTAATTTACTTTTTATAGAGATTGGGGGGGATCTCCTTATGTTACCAAGGCTGATCTTGAACTCCTGGCCTCAAGCAATCCACCCATCTCAGCCTCCCCAAGTGACAGGATTACAGGTGTGAGCCACTGCTCCCAGCCCTGCATCTTAGTTTTAAATACAGACTCCACACAAACCTCAGACAACTGAAGAGAAGCAAAAAAGTTTGCATTTTCTGATATGTTCTTCAGTCTCTTCCTTTCGTAGGGTGACAATCCTGAAAAATCATCCTATAAAATTACACAAACAAGACTGCATTACTTTATATAAACTATAGCAAAAGCACTTCAAAAAACTCTGTGTTTCATTTTCTACTTGTATACTTTACTTCAAATTGTACTACTTCTATTTATTTCATGCCATCTTACCAGAAAAGAGTTTGCTGAATTGGATATTTCATTAAGTCTGAATTTGGGATAACCACAAAACATCTGTATGGCTTCCCAGTTAAGAAGTGACATTAGGAATCAAGTAGTATAATCTAGCAGCAAATTATTTCCTAGTGGCAATTAATTGTGCTATTACTCAAAACTTATTTTTGGCCAGGTGCGGTGGCTCACATGTAATCCCAGCAATTTGGGAGGCTGAAGCATGCAGATTAACTGAGGTCAGAAGTTCAAGACCAACCTGGCCAAAATGGTAAAACCCTATCTCTACTAAAAACACAAAAATTGGTTGGATGTGGTAGCTGACACCTGTAATCTCAGCACTTTGGGAGGCCAAGGCGGGCAGATCATCTGAGGTCAGGAGTTTGAGATCAGCATGGCCAATGCGGTGAAATCTCATCTCTACTAAAAAAAAAAAAAAAAAAAAAAAAGAAAGAAAGAAAGAAAAAATTATCTAGGCACGGTGGCAGGTGCCTGTAATCTCAGCTACTCAGGAGGCAGAGGCAGGAGAATCATTTGAACATAGGAGGTGGAGGTCACAGTGAGCTGAGATCGTGCCACTGCACTCCAGCCTGTGTAACAGAGCGAAACTCCGTCTCAAAAAAGTTATTTTTATCAAACAAAAAAACTTCCTTTAAACACAGTAGAGTAAGTACATGTTTCTACTTTCTCCTAAAAAGCCACTAATGTAACAGTAAACTTATTTTTTTAAAACCCTGAGATATGAGATAGCATATGCAAGAAACACCACCAAAATACTATAAGAGAAAATTGAAAAAAATAACAACTCAATAATAGTTTTTAAATCCATTAAAAGGCTTAAATTTAGAAAGTAGAACAAAAAGAGATAAACACATGGACAGAAAAGACGAAAAAATAGAGACTCAATCTTAGAGGTCCAATATCCAATTTATAGTTCCAGAAACTGCAGAGAAACTGGAAGATAATAAATTATTAGAAAAATAATTTAAGTGGGAACTCAAGCAGGAGGATCACTTGAGCCCAGGAGTTCAAGGTTGTAGTAAGCTATGATGACACCACTGTATTCCAGCCTGGGCAATGGAATTAGACACCATCTCTTAAAAAATTCTTTTAAAATGAAAAATATTATTTAAAAGTTTCTCAAAACTGAAGACATGAGCTTCCAAATTAAAAAGGCCGAATGAGTATGCAACACAATGAATGAAAAAGGACCCAGGCAAGCAGGCTCAGTGACTCACTGCTGTAATCCCATCACTTTAAGAGGCCACCGGGCAGATCACTAGAGGCCAGGAATTCAAGACCAGCCTTGCCAACATGGGAAACCCCGTCTCTACTAAAAACTCAAAAAAGGCCGGGCGCAGTGGCTCAAGCCTGTAATCCCAGCACTTTGGGAGGCCGAGGCGGGTGGATCACGAGGTCAAGAGATCGAGACCATCCTGGTCAACATGGTGAAACCCCGTCTCTACTAAAATTACAAAACATTAGCTGGGCATGGTGGCACGTGCCTGTAATCCTAGCTACTCAGGAGGCTGAGGCAGGAGAATTGCCTGAACCCAGG
>NW_022436977.1:21155785-21159184 GCF_009761245.1 Sapajus apella
AAAAAAAAAAAACAAAAAAAAAAAAAACTCAAAAAAATTAGCTGGGTGTGGTAGTGCACACCTGTAATCCCAGCTACTAGGGAGACTGAGGAACAAGAATCACTTGAACCCAAGAGGCGGTCATTGCAGTGAGTCAAGATAGTGCCACTGCATTCTAGCTGCTTGGGCAAGAGCAAGTCTCTGTGTTAAAAGAAAAAAAAGGCCGGGCGCGGTGGCTCAAGCCTGTAATCCCAGCACTTTGGGTGGCCGAGGCGGGTGGATCACGAGGTCAAGAGATCGAGACCATCCTGGTCAACATGGTGAAACCCCGTCTCTACTAAAACTACAAAAAATTAGCTGGGCATGGTGGCGTGTGCCTGTAATCCCAGCTACCCAGGAGGCTGAGGCAGGAGAATTGCCTGAACCCAGGAGGCGGAGGTTGCGGTGAGCTGAGATCGCGCCAGTGCACTCCAGCCTGGGTAACAAGAGCGAAACTCTGTCTCAAAAAAAAAAAACCAGGCCAGGTGTGATGGCTCATGTCTATAATTCTAGCACCTTGGGAGACCAAGGTGGGAGACCAAGGTGGGCGGCCAGGAGTTTGAGACCAGACTGGTCTCATCTCTACTAAAAATACAAAAATTAGCTGGGTGTGGTGGCGCATGCCTCTAGTCCCAGCTACTCAGGAGACTGAGACAGGAGAATCGCTTGAAATTAGAATGCAGAGGTTGCAGTGAGGCAAGATCCTTCCACTGCACTCCAGTCTGGGTGACAGTGAGACTTTGTCTAAAAGTAAGTAAGTAAATAAAGAAAGAAAGAAAGAAAGAAAGAAGAACCTAGGGCTCAGCATATCACCACAATTTTTTTTTTAAAAAGAGACTGAGTCTCACTCTGTCACCCTGGCTGGAGTGCAGTGGCTCAATTACAGCTTACTGCAGCCTTGAACTCCTGGGCTCCAGCCTCAGCCTCCTAAGTAGCTGAAACTACAGTGCTGCGTTACCAAACCCAGCCAGAAAAGATCTTAAAAGCATGCAAAGGGGAAAAAAGATCACAAAGAATCCAGAATCAGAATGGCACAAACTTTCAACATTGAGGGAAGCTGGAAGACAATGGAACAATGCGTCAAAAATTCTAAGGAGCAATGCCAGCACTTTGGGAGGCTGAGGAAGGCAGATCACGAGGTCAAGAGATCAAGACCACCCTGGCCAACATGGTAAAAGTCCATCTTTACTAAAAATACAAAAACTTAGCTAGGCGTGGTGGCGTGCACCTATAGTCCCAGCTACTCAGGAGGCTGAGAGAGGAGAATTGCTTGAACCTGGGAGGCCGAGGCTGCAATAAGCCAAGATCACGCCACTGCTCTCCAGCTGGGCAACAGAACAAGACTCTGTCTCAAAAAAAAAAAAAAGAAAAAAACATTCTAAGGAAAGATTAAATTATTTTCAACTTACAATTCTAAATCCAATTAGGTCATCAATCAAATATAAAGCTAAAGACTTTTTCTGGGCAGGGCACAGTGGCTCATGCCTTTAATGCCAGCACTGTGGGAGGCTGAGGCATGCAAATACGAGGTCAGGAGTTCCAGACCAGCATGACCAATTTGGTGAAACGCCATCTCTACTAAAAATACAAAAAGTAGCCAAGCATAGTGGTGGACACCTGAAGCCCTAGCTACTTGGGAGGCTGAGGTAGGAGAATCACTTGAACCTGGGAGGTGGAGGTTAAAATGAGCCGAGATTGTGCCGCTTGCACTCCAGCGTGGGTGACAGAGCAAGACTGTCTCCAAAAAAAAAAAAAAAACTTTTTCTGACATGCAAAATATTTGCGTCTCATACACTTTTTCTCAGAAGCTGCACTTCACCAAAATGAAAGAAAAAAACAAGACAGACAGACATGGCTGGGCACTGTAATCTCAGCACCGTGGGAGGCTAAGGCAGGCAGATCACTTGAGGTCAGGCATTCGAAACCACCCTGGCTAACGTGGAGGAACTCCTTCTCCACTAAATATACAAAAAATTAGCCAGGCATGGTGACACACGCCTGTAATCCCAGCTACTCGGGAGGCTGAGATGGGAGAATCGCTTGAACCTGGGAAGTGGAGGCTGTAGTAAGCCGAGATCATGCCACTGCACTCCATCCTGGGTGACGGAGTGAGACCCTGTAATCAAAAAAAAAAGTATCTTGGCTAGGCACAGTGGCTCAGGAGGCTGAGGTGGGCAAATCACTTGAGCCCAGGAGTTTGAGACCAGCCTGGGCAACAAACATGGCACAACCCACATCTCTACATAAAAATGGCAAAATTAGCCTGGCAAGATGGGCACATGCCTGTAGTCCCAGCTATTTGAGGCTTTATTTTTTTAAAACAAAGTCTCATTCTGTCACCCACGCTGGAGTGACATCTCAGCTCACTGCAACATCCACCTCCCAGGTTCAAGCAATTCTCCCATCTCAGCCTGGCCAATTTTTATAATTTCTTTTTTTCTGGGGTGGGGCGTGGAGGAAGAGACAGTCTCACTCTGTCACCCTGGCTGGAGTGCAGTGGCGTGATCTTAGCTCACTGCAACCTCCAGCTCCTGGATTCCAGCAATCCTCCTGCCTCAGCCTCCCCAAGCAGCTGGGACTATAGGCACCCACCACCACGTCTGGCTTATTTTTGTATTTTTAGTAGAGATGGGCTTTACCACATTGGCCAGGTTGGTCTTGAACTCCACCCACCTCAGCCTCCCAAAGTGCTGGCAGTACAGGAGTGAACCACCAAGTTCAGCATAATTTTTGTATTTTTAGGAGAGATGGAGTTTCACCATTTTGGGCAGGCTGGTCTTGAACTCCTGAACTCAGGTGATTCACCTGCCTCCTTTAATTTTTTTTTTTTTTTTTTGAAACAACTCTATTAACTGACCTATTCCCTTACATCAAACTAAAATCTGCTTTATATTTACCTTGTATTCTCATAATCTTACAGTCTATGAGGCCAAAGGGATAATCTAATCCAGTGGTTCTCAAAGTGCAGTTCTGGACTAACAACATCAGTGTCTCCAGGAAACTGTTAAATATGCAAATTGGGCTGGATGTGGTGGCTCAAGCCTATAGTCCTAGCACTTTGGGAGGCTGAGGTAGGAGGACTGCTTGAGCTCAGGAGCTCAAGACCAGCCTGGGCAATACACACTCATGCCCCTACAACATCCCAATGTCTCTATTAAAGAAAAAAAAAAAGGAAAAAAAATAAAAAAGATATGCAAACTGTATGCTCCAACTTCAAAACTTCTGAATCAGAAACTCTGATGGTGGGACCCTGCAGTCCAGTCTTAAACTCTGCAGGTAATTTTGATATAGCCTAAAGTTTGAGAACCACAGATTTTATCCACTAAGGTGATTTGCTTAAAGGAAAAAGGTTTCTTTTTTTTTTTTTTTTTTTTTTTTTTT
>NW_022436977.1:21159284-21225010 GCF_009761245.1 Sapajus apella
TTTTTTTTTTTTTTTTTTTTTTTTTGAGAGTTTCGCTCTTGTTACCCAGGCTGGAGTGCAATGGTGCGATCTCGGCTCACCACAACCTCCGCCTCCTGGGTTCAGGCAATTCTCCTGCCTCAGCCTCCTGAGTAGATGGGATTACAGGCAAGCGCCACCATGCCCAGCTGATTTTTTGTATTTTTTAGTAGAGACGGGGTTTCACCATGTTGACCAGGATGGTCTTGATCTCTTGACCTCGTGATCCACCCGCCTCGGCCTCCCAAAGTGCTGGGATTACAGGCTTGAGCCACCGTGCCAGGCCATAGGAAAAAGGTTTCTTAGAAGTGGCTGTGCTAGACTCTCAATCCCAAGTCCAATTCATTTCACACTTGCCCCATGCTGTTCCACTATCGGTCCTGGTTCTTAACTCTGGGATGAGAGATCATAAACCAAATTTCTATTTCATAACAATGCCCTTCAATTATAGTATCTCCGTTTCCCTACTATCATTTTCTGTTCCCTGAGTTCCAGTAACATTGTGTTATGTACTATGTATGGTTTTATCTTGTCCTGTGTAAAGTTTGTCACTTTGAATGGAGCAAAGCCCTCCTGGTAGGCAGCAGAAGCTAAAAGAATTACAGGCCGGGCGCGGTGGCTCAAGCCTGTAATCCCAGCACTTTGGGAGGCCGAGGCGGGTGGATCATGAGGTCAAGAGATCAAGACCATCCTGGTCAACATGGTGAAACCCCGTCTCTACTAAAACTACAAAAAATTAGCTGGGCATGGTGGCGCGGGCCTGTAATCCCAGCTACTCAGGAGGCTGAGGCAGGAGAATTGCCTGAACCCAGGAGGCGGAGGTTGCGGTGAGCCGAGATCGCGCCATTGCACTCCAGCCTGGGTAACAAGAGCGAAACTCCGTCTCAAAAAAAAAAAAAAAAAAAATTACAAACCAAATTCCTTAAATTGATTGGAATTATATAGAACTAATGTGTTTCTCATGTATCTTCTCTATTCTGTCATTTGTCTGCTTTTGCATTTAAAGGAAATATATTCAACAAATCAATATAATCAATTAATGTTTCCCTACCCTGATATCAAGGGTCAGTCAATACCTTATGTCCCACAAACTGATGACTTCTGATATATTGTACATAAACATGTAAAGTTGAGCAAGGCACCATATGAGTAAGCCCAAAAATAAATGCAGTAAGTTTGGAGGGAGAAAAAGGGAAACGGAGTAAAGATTAAGTCAATCCTCTCATTGACACAACAGCAAGAGCAAAATTAATCCAAGGAAGTTATTTGTTAAACCTTAAAAATTATAGAAATTTATTGTTACATTTATACTTACATTAATGATGAAATAATTTGTTTGTATTAGAGAGATCCTTGATAAACTTTGCTTTATCAGAATGTCAAATTTCCAAACTGTAAGAGAAACTAGAACAAGCTACTAATTAAGTTCTTACCAGGCCTGGTGTGGTATCTTCATCACTGTCTCCATCCTGACTACTTTCCATATCAACACCGAGATTCATCGCATCTGTCGTTCTCTCGTGTTGTAGCTTGTTACTTTCAGTATGAACAGCTGAGGATGGATTTTGCAGTGTGGATTCTGCCTTGGAAGATGTGGTTTTCATCTTTGGAGGTATAATCCTCCTGCAAGTTTTCTTTATTTTAGTCTTCTTACAGGCCACTTCATTGTTAGAATTCTTTTCTAATAGGGATTTGGGGCACATAAGCTGGTCTAGCTGATAATTACTGAGGGAAAAGGGGGTAAGATAGACTGTAGCTGTTTTTATTGAAACTGTAGTCTGTACTGGTTTCAGAGACACATAAGCGATGTTTTGATTTTCTTTATATTCATTTACCTATTCAGATCAATAAAAGAAAAGAGAATATAAGAATTCCAAGTCCTGTGCCTTTCCTTACAGGATGCCCAACAGATCTAATAATTCCCATTTCACAATGACAATATAAATCCAAATTGAGGCCAGGTGAGGTGGCTCACACCTGCAATCCGAGCACTTTGGGAGGCCAAGGAAGGTGGATCACCTGAGGTCAGGAGCTCAAGACCAGCCTGGCCAACAGGATGAAACCCCGTTTCTACTAAAAATAGAAAAATAAGCTGAGTGTGGTGGCGCGTGCCTGTAATCCTAGCTACTTGGGAGGCTGAGGCAGGAGGATTGCTTGAACTCCAGGAGGCGAAGGTTGCAATGGGCCGAGATTGCGCCGCTCCACACCAGCCTGGGCAACAGAGCGAGACTATGTCTCAAATAAATAAATAAATCCAAATTGATAGCCTGTAAGAAAACTTTTTCTCCCTTCCAAAATCTAGATATGTAATTCATTAACCTTAACCTCAATAGAATTCATTTACTTGGCACATTTCTTGCCCCTAAGAGTTTGCCAGACCAATAATAATAATGACTAGCGTTTATGACAGAG
Source organism: Sapajus apella (assembly GCF_009761245.1). Taxonomy (NCBI): domain Eukaryota; kingdom Metazoa; phylum Chordata; class Mammalia; order Primates; family Cebidae; genus Sapajus; species Sapajus apella. The sequence goes on from NW_022436977.1 coordinate 21,161,715, forward strand.
GCAACTACCCCAACTGCCAGGGGCGGATGGAATGATTTAGAGTGTGAAGCTGACCGTAAGTGTGGCAAAAGCAAACGTAGAGGGCTGAAGAAAGCGAATCCCAGCTCTGACCCTCCCACTATTTCTAGGGTTACTGATTAAAACTTTTCGACAACGCTAAAGGCCTCAGGGCAGGGATCCCCGCCTACCCTCAATGCCAGGTGCTCTCGACCTCCCAGGCCTGTATCCCGCAGAACCCCACAGAAACCGAGGCAGAAGCACACCCGGAAGCACCAACCCGTTTCTCACCTTCATCTGGGGTCGCTGTCTGGGGTCCGCCTTCTCAGCCGCCGCGCCCGACCCCGACATCTTTCGGCTTCTTAAGAGTCCGGCGCCTTCCCGCCAAGATTGCGGCAGGAGGCCGGGAGGGGTGGAGCGAGGCCGGGAGTTGTAGGGCAGGATGGGGCGGGGCCGGGACGCGGCGGAGCCCACTCGCGCCCCCGCGGTCGCAGCGCCAGAGCAGGAAGACTGGGTTACGCGCGCCTCTTAAGAAAGCCATCTTAAAGCCCTAGGCTGAAAATTCTTCAGGGGATGTACTTGGTCTGAATTGACATTTTTACCTTTGACTGGTGATTCTGATTCTGGTGGTACGGGGATGCCGCTCTGAAAAACACTGGCAGGCCGGGCGCGGTGGCTCACGCCTGTAATCCCAACACTTTGAGAGGCCGAGAGGAGCGGATCGCTTGAGCCCAGGACTTCGAAACCAGCCTAGGCAACATAGTGAGACCCTATGTCTACAAAAAATAGAAAAATTAGTCCTGCGTGGTGCTGTGCGTCTGTAGTCCCAGATACTCGGAAGGCAGGGGTGGGAAAATGGTTTGAACCTAGAAGGATGAGGCCACAGTGAGGCACCATCCTGCGGCACTCCAGCCTGGGCGACAGAGCAAAACCCTGTCTCTTTTATAAATAAAAATAAAGTAAGATTTTGGCTATTCTTCTATTTAAGGTTCCTTCTAGCCCAAAGCTGTTTCCTTAGTTGCTTAACTGGGTCCCACACTGTTACTTGCCTGAGACTTGTCCAGTTTCATTTCTTCTCCCACCCAAGGCCCAACTGTAGAATACAGTTGAAGTAATTTGGGTAAATAATATTAACAGCAACTTCAAGGCCCTCTATGACTCAATAATTACTGATAAAACCAAACTTTTCATGGTGTCCTGTTTAATGCACAGTTTCTGGACTGCAAGACTGTTTCTGCTGTCCGTTGTATCCCCCACAATGGTAAAGTCCTTCCTACTGTGAAATATGCCCTGACTTTCCAATTTTTTTTTTTTTTAACACAACCCAGCTTGTAAATTGGGGCTGCTTCTGTTATTATTCTACCAGTCCTTAAAGAGTTCTTAAATAGGCCAGCCGCGGTGGTTCACATCTGTAATCCCAGCACTTTGGGAGGCCAAGGCGGGTGGATCATCTGAGGTCAGGAGTTCAAAACCAGCCTGAGCAACATGGCGAAACCTCGCCTCTACTAAAAATACAAAACTTACCGGGCTGTGGGAGGCCAGAGTGGGTGGATCCCTTGAACCCGGCCAACACGGTAAAACCGCCTCTACTAAAAATACAAAAATCAGCAGGGGGTGGTGGCGGGTGCTTGTAATCACAGCTACTCAGAGGGCTGAGACGCAAGAATTACTTGAACCCAGGAGGAGACTGCTGTAAGCCGAGATCGCGCCACTGCACTCCAGCCTGGGTGACAGAGCAAGACCCTGTCTCAAAATAATAATTACCTAGTAACTTAAATACAAACACTTTCCAGCCAGGAATTTATTTTAACAGGTAGTTTCCAACTACCAGTGGAAGAACCTGAAAGCCTAGAAGTGGAGTTTGGAGATTTCGGGCAGGCAATGTCTCAAGCACCTTGGGGGATTTTTCTTTTTTCTTTTTTTTTTTTTGTCACTGGTCTAAATCAGCACCACCTGTCCTGTGTGATACCAAATACTGCATTACAGCTCACAATGGCCTCATCAACTGACCTAATCAGATGCCATTACCAAGATTTTTACTCCATCTAACTACTTTTTCTGAGCTTTCAACAAGCCAAACAGCAACTCACTGGCGTCTCAGTTTCTTATTCACTATACTGTTCTTGGCTTCTAACCAACCTAACACGTGGAACCTTTCATTAGAACCTTCCTCACCGCAGGGTCCACGGGTCCTAACAGCAAAGCCCAAAAGAAGCAAAATTTCCCGCCAAAAGCGGTTTCCAATTTCCGAGGGCAGCCGAAGAGCAGGCAAAGAAACAGACGCAACTTCCTCGTTGTGGGCGCTCAAACGTCCTCCACCATCCCACAATCCCCTCGTTACGTATTTCCGGTTTATCTAGCTTAGCCGTAAGTGGTTTCTCTATCAGTCGAGCAGCTGTGTTCGTGGACCTAGGAGGAAGGGATATTTTCTCTTCGTTGACGTTGTTGGTGTTCACTGTTTGGAATTAGTCAAGTTTCGGGAATCACCGTCGCTGCCATCAACATGTCGGTCCCAAGCGCTCTCATGAAGCAACCGCCCATTCAGTCTACGGCTGGGGCCGTCCCGGTTCGCAATGAGAAAGGTACGGTGCTGACAACTCTTTTCCCAGTCGAATTGTAACCTCTTCCGGCCCCAGCAACCTCCAGACCTCTCCCAGACCACTCCTATCCCGCCAACTCTCAAGATTTGGCTCCCAAATTCTTCGACCTTTCCACCCCCCACCCACTCGCATCCGATCTTGTTCCTGTCTGGCCTGCTCTCATATTCAGCAAGCACCCCTTAGCCTACACAAATTCCTTAGACGAATATGTACATTACATATATATTGCATATATAAAAGTATGAAATAGTTGCTCTGATATACACTATATCAGAATATAGATGTCTAATATATCTATATCCTGGAATATATGTATTAGTCTAATATTAGAATATAATATCACTACATATTACTAGAATATATGTATTAGTCTAATTACTTAGGAACTTAAGTATATATATATATATATATATATATTTTTTTTTTTTTTTTTTTTTTGACGGCGGTTTTTTCCTTTTTCTACCCAGGCTGGAGTGCAATGGCGCGATCTCGGCTCACCGCCACCGCCGCCTCCTGGGTTCAGGCAATTCTCCTGCCTCAGCCTCCTGAGTAGCTGGGATTACAGGCACGCGCCACCATGCCCAGCTAATGCTTTTTGCATTTTTAGTAGAGACGGGGTTTCACCATGTTGACCAGGGTGGTCTCGATCTCTTGACCTCGTGATCCACCCGCCTCGGCCTCCCAAAGTGCTGGGATTACAGGCTTGAGCCACCGCGCCCGGCCAAGTATATATATTAATCTAATAATTAGGAACTTATCAGAATATAAATATATCAGACTAGATAGGTAGGTAGGTAGGTAGATACATAGAGAGAATGCGTATTTGCAGGGCATTGTGCGGGATATAGTCCTTTTGCTGTCCATAGAAGACTGCTTATGCTGCCCGGATTGGACTCGACCTCCTGGGCTCCGGCTATCCTCCTGCCTCAGCCTCCCAGGTAGACACCACGGTGTCTAGCCTCAACATGGATTTTGAGAATTATCTTTGAATACCTATATTTATTCATCTGAACTGCTTATGAATTCCATTGTGTAAAATAAATTGTAACCAGCCGGAGGCGGTGGCTCACGCCTGTAATCCCAGCACTTTGGGAGGCCAAGGCGTGCGGATCCCAAGGTCAAGAGATGGAGACCATCCTGACCAACATGGTGAAACCCCGTCTCTACTAAAAATACAAAAATTAGCTGGGCGTGGTGGCGTGGGCCTGTAGTCCCAGCTACTTGGGACTCTGAGGCAGGAGAATTGCTTGGACCCGGGAGGCGGAGGTTGCAGTGAGCTGTGATCGAGCCACTGCACTCCAGCCTGGCGCCTGGCGATAGAGCGAGACTCTGTCTCAAAAAAATAAATAAATAAAATAAACTGTAACCCACAGTTTATTCCCTCCTGAGGGGCAGGTAGTTGTCCCATCGTTGTTTTTTCCCCCTATTAAAAAAGTGCTGCCGCTGGGAACTGTGGCTCACACCTCTGAGGTGGGCGGATCACCTGAGGCTAGGAGTTTCAGACCAGCCTAGCCAACGTGGCGAAACCCCATCTCTACTAAAAATACAAAAAATTAGCCAGGCGTGGTGGCAGGTGGCTGTAATCCCAGCTACAAGTTCAACTTCTGCAGTTGTCATTCTCTAGCCAATCCAGCTTTATTTAATGCCTCTCCAAAGTGAGTTGTAAAAATGTAAGAATTTGGCCGGGTGTGGTGGCTCACGCCTGTAATCCTAGCACTTTGGGAGGCCAGGGTGAACGAATCATGAGGTCAAGAGATCAAAACCATCCTGCCAACATGGTGAAACTCCCTTGAACCCGGGAGGCAGTGGTTGCAGTGAGCTGAGATCGCACCACTGCACTCCAGCCTGGCGACAGAGCAAGACTGTTTCAAAAAACAAAAACAAAAAACAACATAAGAATTTGTGGAGCACAGTGGCTCACATCTGTAATCCCACACTTCAGGAGGCTGAGGCAGGAGGATCACTAGAGGCCAGGAGTTCAAGACCAGCTTGGGCAACATAGCAAGACCCTCATCTCTACAAAAAAAGTAAAAATTAGCTGGATGTAGTGATGTGTTCTTGCTACTTTGGGGAAGCCAAAGCAGAAGAATCACTTATGCCCAGAAGTTCAAAGCTGCAGTAAGCTATGATTGTGCCATTACACTCCAGCCTGTGCAACACATTGAGACCCTGTCTCTTAAAAACAAAACAAACAAGGCTGGGCATGGTGGCTCGAAGCTGTAATCCCAGCACTTTGGGAGGATGAGGCGGGAGGATCACAAAGTCAGGAGTTCAAGACCAGCCTGGCCGACATGGTGAAATCCCATCTTTGCTAAAAATACAAAAATTAGCTGGGTGTGGTGGCGGATGCCTGTAATCCCAGGTATTTGGGAGACTGAGGCAGAGAACTGCTTGAACCCAGAAGGCGGAGGCTGTAGTGAGCCGAGATCGCAATTCTGCACTCCAGCCTGGGGGACACAGTGAGACTCCATCTCAAAAAAAAAAAAAAAAAAAAAACTTTGAGAACCTAAGAGCTTTATTTCCCATATATTCATCATTTACACACTTGGTTGTATCAGATTTTTACATTTTTGCCCAATCTAACAGGTGCAACATGTGTGAAATGGCATCTTGTTATTCTAATTTGCATTCCCCTGATTACTAGTGATGCTGGGCATCTTGTTCATGTGTCTAATAAGCTCTCTAGGTTTTCTTTTCTATTACTTGTTTCTATCAATTACCCACTTTGTTTGCTTTGTTTTTATATGTTCCAAATCTATAGTAACCTTTTCCCCATTTTTTGGCTTCTTTTTTAACTTTATGAAGTCGTCTCTTACACAGATGATTCTAGTTTTAGTGTTATCAGACTTACCAACTTTATCTTTTATGATTTGTGCTTTTTTTTTTTGGTATATCATTTAAGAAATAATCCCTCCCTGCACTGAGATCACAGATACTCATATTGTAAAGGTTTTCTGTATTTTTTTTTTTTTTTTTAGGAATAAGGTGGGGTCTCACCATGATGGCCAGGCTGGTCTTGAACTCCTGACTTCAGGTGATCCACCCACCTCAGCCTCCCAAAGTGCTGGGATTACAGGCATGAGCCACAGCGCCCTGCCATTTTTTTTTTTTTTTTTTTAAAGACAGTTTTGCTCTTGTTGCCCAGGCTGGAGTACAATGGCATGATCTCGGCTCACTGCAACTTCTGCCTCATGGGTTCAAACAATTCTCCTGCCCCAGCTTCCCAAGTAGCTGGGATTACAGGCGCCCACCACCACACCCAGCTAATTTTTGTATTTTTAGTAGAGACAGGGTTTCACCATGTCAGCCCGGTTTGCTCTCCAACTCCCGACCTCAGGTGATCCACCTGCCTTGGCCTCCCAAAGTACGGGAATTACAGGTGTGAGCCATGGTCCCCAGCTATTGTAAAGGTTTTCTAGCTTCTGAGTGTTCATATATATTAAATTGGATTGAATACATAATTATACAAAACACACTTTAAGTTAGGGAGCTTACAGTCCCATAGGGAATGTAAATATTTAAGATAAGTTTGTTTTTGTTTTTGTTTTTGTTTTTTTCCCCCGGAGATGAAGTCTTGCTGTCAGGCTGCAGTGCAGTGGTGCGATCTTGGCTCACTGCAACCTCCGCCTCCTGAGTTCATGCAATTCTCCTGCCTTAGCCACCCGAAGTAGCTGGGATTATAGGCGCCCACCACCACACCCAGCTAATTTTTGAATTTTTAGTAGAGACAGGGTTTCACCATGTTGGCCAGGCTGGTCCCAAACTCCTGACCTCGTGATCTGCCCGCCTCAGCCTCCCAAAGTGCTGGGATTTACAGGCATGAGCCACCGTGCCCGGCTGATAAGTTTTTCATAGTTGGGTCTTTAATCCATCTGGAATTTTTGTGTCTATGGTAGAAGTTAGAGGTCTAATTTTACTATATGGTTGGCCAATTGTCCCTTCTCTGCTGATGGATTAGCCCATCCACTCCCTACTGATTTGTAATGCCACTTCTGTAATATACTCAAGTTCTCATATAAGCTTGCTTTTCTGCTCTCTACTCTGTTCAGTTGATCTCTGTGTACCTCCTGGGTCACTGACGTATCTGGTAAGCTATTCCTTATCCCTCCTTCCCCACCTCCATCAGCTTTTATTCTTTTTCACCATTTTCTTGGCTCTTTGGGGCCTCCTGTTCGTCCATACGATTTTGGAATTAGCCTGGAGACAACTTTTAATGGAATTGCATTAAAATGATAGATTATACATTTATAGGTTAATTCAGGCGCAGCTGCCATCTTCTCATCTTTAAATGTGAAGTATTTATTTATTTAGATCTTAGATCTTTTTTATCTTTCAATAAAATTATATTGTTTTCCTCCTAAAAGCCTGCACATTGTTTGCTAGATTTATTCCTATTTTATAGATTAGTTGTGATTGTTCACAGTATTTTAAAACTTTATTTTCTCCAGCCTGGGCAACACAGGAAGACCCCATCTCCACAAAAAATACAATAAATTACCTGGGTGGCACCTGCCTGTAGTCCTAGCTACCCAGAGGCTGAGGAGGGAGGATCACTTTAGCCCAAGAGGTTGAGGCTGCAGTGAGCCGTGATCATCCCACTGCATACCAGCCTGGGTGACACAGTGAGACTCTTTCTTAAAAAGTAAAAAATATACCAGGCATGGTGGCTCACTCCTGTAATCCCAGCACTTTGGGAGGCCTTTGGCAAGAGGATCGCTTGAGCCCAGGAGTTCAAGGCCAGCCTGGGCAACACAGTAAGACCTTGTCTCTATAAAAAAAATTTTTTTGATTTTGTAGTCCCAAAAAGAATTTTTTTGTAATCTCAGCTACATGGGAGGCTGAGACAGGAGTACGGTTTGAGCCTGGGAGTTCTCCTATAAGGCTGCAGTGAGCCATGACTGTGCCACTGCACTCCAGCCTGGGCAACAGAGTGATTGAGACCCTGTCTCAAGAAAATCAATAAAAATAAAATTGTACTTTCTAGTTATATGTAGCTAATAATGTACGGGTATACTTATTTTTATAAGTAAGTTTTGTATCCTGCATTTTTTCTGAATTATTTTAGCTTATCTGTTATCTTGTGTTTTCTCCAAAGACAACCATATAATCTGCAAATTATGGCAATTTCTTCCTTTAAAATCCTTATAACTTTTCCTTACTGCCCAAATTAGAACCATAACACAGTGTTGACTAGAAGGTGTGATAGGGACAACATTAGGATGCCCACTGTTTTTTACAGAGAATGCTTCTAGCCGGGCCCTGTGGCTCACGCCTGTAATCCCAACACTGGGAGGCTGAGGCTGGCTGATAACCTGAGATCAGGAGTTCAAGACTAGCCTGGCCCACGTGGTGAAACCCTGTCTTACTAAAAAATAAAAAAATTAGCTGGGTGTGGTGGTGGGCACCTGTAATCCCAGCTACTCAGGAGCCTGAGGCAGGGAGAATTGCTTGAACCCAGGAGGCGGAGGGTGCAGTGAGCTATCATGCCACTGTGCTGTAGCATGGGCGACAGCAAGACTCCATCTCAATCAATCAGTCAATCAATAGAATGCTTCCATTGTTTTATCATTAAGTATAAAGTCTGCTGTACCGTTAAAAAAAAAATGTGACTTTAAAAAATAGTAGACCAGGAGAGATAGCTCACACCTGTAATCCAAGCACTTTGGGACACTGAGGCTGGAGGATCACTTGAGGCCAGGAGTTCAAGGCCAGCCTGGGGAACATAGTGAGACCCTCTCTCTACCTTTTTAAAAATAACAAAAATAACTTTTAAAATTAAAAATAGTATATTGCTTCCTCTCCCATTGTCTATCTACCTATCTATATAAATATAGATAGATAGATCATTTTTTTTTTTTTTTTTTTGAGACGGAGTTTTTCTCTTGTTACCCAGGCTGGAGTGCAATGGCGCGATCTCGGCTCACCGCAACCTCCGCCTCCTGGGTTCAGGCAATTCTCCTGCCTCAGCCTCCTGATTAGCTGGGACTACAGGCACGCGCCACCATGCCCAGCTAATTTTTTGTAGTTTTAGTAGAGACGGGGTTTCACCATGTTGACCAGGATGGTCTCGATCTCTTGACCTCGTGATCCACCCGCCTCGGCCTCCCAAAGTGCTGGGATTACAGGCTTGAGCCACCGCGCCCAGCCAGATAGATGATTTTTTAAGAGAATCTTGCTGTGTTGCCCAGGCTGGAGTGCAGGAGCATGATCTCAGCTCACTGTAACCTCCACCACCCAGGTACAAGCAATTCTCCTACCTTAGCCACCTGAGTATCTAGGATTAACAAGCATGTGCCACCACGCCTGGCCAATTTTTGTATTTTTAGTAGAGACAGGGTTTCGCCATGTTGGCCAGGCTGGTCTTGAACTCCTGGCCTCAACTGCTCTGCCCACCTTAGCTTTCCAAAGTGGTGGGATTACAGGCATGAGCCACTGTGCCAGCTATATATATTTTTGTATTTGACCCAGGGTCTCACTCTGTCACCCAGGGTTAAGTGAGTTTCATGGTGTGATCACAGCTTGCTGCAGCCTCAACCTTCTGGGCTCAAGCAATTCTCCCACCTCTCCCTCCCAAGTAGCTTGGGACCACAGGCATGCACCACCATGCCCGGTTAATTCTTTTTAATTTTAGTAGAGATGAAGTCTAACTGTGTTGCCCAGGCTGGTCTTGAAATCCTGGGTTTAAACAATCTCCTGCCTCAACCTTCTAAAATGCTGGGATTACAGGCATGAGCCACCACGCCCGGCCCCCTCATTAATTTTCTAAGGTGAAACTATCCTTGTAGTCTTGGGCTAAATTCTAATAAGCTGCGTTGACTTAGGGGTTTTTTGTTTCAGTGTTTTTTGGATAGTTTTTATATTGCTGGGATAAATTTGCTCTTATGTTAGTATTTTTGTATTGATGTTTGTAAGTGAAATCCACCTGAAGTTTTCCTTTGAACTGTCCAGTTTGGTTATCAAGATTATACTCATAAAATAAGTTGGTTAGTTTTCACTGTCTCTCTCTGTTCACTAGAATTGTTTGTATTTGTAAGCGATTACCTACTCTTGCAGGTTTGATAGCACATAAGGTAAAGGAAAAGAAGATAGAAATAGGTAAGGTTGGAATATTGAGTCATGTGGCAGTATGTTATAAAGGCGGCCATGGAAATCCCAGAGGGAACTACAAGAATGCCTGAGCAGCATTTTAGTTTTATGTTCCTGCATAAATCACTCTTACTATGTGCTGGGCACGTTAAAAATAATTTGTTTAAAGGTATAGTTGAGGTAGAATAGCATGAATTTGTGATGGATGCAGTCTGCCCTTTTTAGGAGGACTTTTTTCTACTGTTACACTGCCTACCTTCCTCCACTTCATTGTACTCAAGGTAAGCCTCATTATCATTAGTATTGGCTTTCACAAGGAGGCAGTCTCATGACTTGGCCTTTGTAGGAAAACATTATTAGATGAATAGATGGTTGGTTAATGGCTTTCTTCTCCTGCTTAGACTCTTGTCTCCTAGAAATAAAGGACTCTATTTGTAAAGGCCATGGGTTGAAGGACATTGAGAAAGAGCCTCCTGAAACGTAAGTTATCTTTCTCGCCCAGGTGAGATTTCAATGGAAAAAGTCAAGGTAAAACGTTATGTGTCCGGAAAGAGGCCCGACTATGCCCCTATGGAGTCTTCAGATGAGGAGGATGAAGAATTTCAGTTCATTAAAAAAGCCAAAGAACAAGAAGCAGAGCCTGAGGAACAAGAGGAGGATTCATCTAGTGACCCCCGGCTACGGCGTTTGCAGAACCGTATTAGTGAAGATGTGGAAGAGAGGTAATGTCTATGATGGTGTTTTCCTTGAACATGAACCTCTACAGCTTAACAATAGCAATAATAGCTAATACTTGAAGAGTACTGCCAAGTAGATTATGTTTGCTAATTCTTGTAATCCACACAATAACTTTATAAGATAGGTGCTATTATCCCCATTTCACAAAAGGAGGAAACTAAGAGCACAAAGGGGCTAAGAAAGTAACATGACCAAAGTTACAAAGTGGCAGCTTCAGAAAATGACAGGTTACTTCTGGCCTAAAGCTCCTTATCGGAGTAGAAAACACAGATCATTCATTGGCTGTTGAAGTAAGTTTTTTAGCACAGATGTTTTATAAACTTTGATAAATTTATTTTATACATCTACTTAATTCTAAATGCTAATATGGGGAAATGACACTGAAGTAGGAGAAAAGACCTCATAAAGTTCTCATGGTGGAAAGAGAGCCGCCCAGTGAGCAATTTTGTATGTTATGTGTCGATTGAGACATTACCTTATAGAATAGGCCAAGGATCCTGAAGTTTCAGGGTTCCTAATTGTTTCAGGAGATTTTTCACAGGGCTCCTGGGTCAAAACGGTTCTGTTTATTTTAGTTATGGTAGTTAGAGCCAAATAACTTAATAAGTATTTATATCGTAACAACTTTGTCACTTGAAAATTAAAGTGCCCATCAGGAAAAAACTTTTATTCATTCTCACTTTACTACAGTTACTAGTGGAATTTCTGTGCCTGTTAGACACTGACAGCCTTTCAAACCTTGGAATCAGCACTGTCACGTTTTCATGTCTTGTTTTATGTTGATTTTCATGGTATCTTTTGCCTTTTTCACAGCAGCCACCAAAACCCAATTTCACAAAAATACGATGTTATTCAAAGGAATGTAGTGTGGCTTAATGTTGAAACTGAATTACCTTGAGCTATTAAAAATATCCCAATGCATCCCTATGAGTTTGCTGGCTTGCTGTGGTGCCCCAGGATGCCTCAACATACATTTAGTATTTCAGACCCAACTTGACTATTTGCTCTGACATCCTAGTTTAGTTTCTTTAATCTACACCTCAGTTTCCTCCACTTCAAGACTGTAATATTAGATGGGCATGGTGGCTCACACCTGTAATCCCAGCACTTTGAGAGGCTAAGGCAAGCAGATTGCCTAAGTCCAGTTCAAGACCAGCCTGGACAACATAGTAAAACCCTGTCTCTACAAAAAAATACAAAAATTAGCCAGGCGTGGTGGCACACCTATACTTCCAGCTACTCAGGAGGCTGAGGTGGGAGAATCACTTGAGCCTGGGAGGCAGAGGTTGCAGTAAGCCAAGATCACGCCACTGCACTACAGCCTGGGTAACAGAGCAAAACCCTGCCTCAAAAAAAAAAAAAAAAAAGACTTCAATATTAATGAAGGCAAACAATGTGCTTTGTGGCTATGGAAATGTGGTTGATGCTACTTCATTTTTATGACATTGCTGTTAAATTTGGAGATACTGTTTTTCAGATTGGCTCGACATCGGAAAATAGTGGAACCTGAAGTGGTAGGAGAAAGTGACTCAGAAGTAGAAGGAGATGCTTGGCGCATGGAACGAGAAGATAGCAGTGAAGAAGAGGAAGAGGAAATTGATGACGAGGTATGATAAAGGAACATGGGAAGTATTTTTCTGGGTATAAGAAAAAGTTGAGGCCAGTGTTCATTTGTTGAAGCACTAAAAACACAAAATCTCTGCCTTTGGCAGGGCTCTGATCATGTTCCTTGTTTGCTGGGATGAAATTAAAAATAGAATGGTACTAAGTTGTGGTTTTTGTTTTCTTTTTTTCTTGTGAGACAGTCTTACCAGACACCAGGCTGGAGTGCAGTGGCACAATCTTGGCTCACTGCAACCTCTGCCTCCCGGGTTCAAGCAATTCTTCTGCCTCAAGCACCCAACTAGTTGAGACTACAGGCTTGCACCACCACGCCCAGCTAATTTTTGTATTTTTTTAGTAGGGATGGGGTTTCACCATGTTGGCCAGGATGGTCTCAATGTCTTGACCTCATGATCCGCCCGCCTTGGCCTCCCAAAGTGCTGGAATTTACGGCCTGAGCCCCCGGGCCCGGCTTTTTTTTTTTTTTTTTTTTTTTCTCTCACTCTGTTGCCCAGACTGGAGTGCAGTGGCGCAATCTCAAGTCACTGCAACCTCCGCCTCCCAGGTTCAAGCGATTCTCCTGTCTCAGCCTCCCAAGTAGCTGGGGTTACAGGCGCGTGCCACCACACCTGGCTAACTTTCTGTATTTTTAGTAGAGACAGGGTTTCACCCTGTTAGCCAGGATGATCTCGGTTTGCTGACCTTGTGATCTGCCTACCTTGGCCTCCCAAAGTGCTGGGATTACAGGTATAAGCCATCGCTCCCATCCAGTTGTATTTGTTTATATTTGCATTTGTTGTGTTTGATGAGACAAAAACAAAAAGCTACAGACCATCTCACTAACTGGCTTACATATGTGACTTGATAGGAAATAGAGCGGCGTCGTGGCATGATGCGTCAGCGAGCACAGGAGAGAAAAAATGAAGAGATGGAAGTCATGGAAGTGGAAGATGAGGGACGTTCTGGAGAGGAGTCAGAATCAGAGTCTGAGTATGAAGAGTACACAGACAGTGAAGATGAGATGGAGCCTCGCCTTAAACCAGTCTTCATTCGAAAGTAAATATCTCACAAGCCAGATCTGAATCCACTTAATTACCTCTTTCAGGCAAAGAGACAAGTCTGTTTTCCATGGTGCTATTCTGAAATCTAAGCACTGAGTGAAAGTGCTTTTGCCATTGCTCTAGCCTTGCCAGACTAGCTGCTGAAGAATATCTTGGTGTTAGCAGAGAACCTGAGTTTGTTTTCGCATATCTTTTTTTTTCTAGTTGAAGAGCATATATTGGCTGGGCACAGTAGGTAGCCCACACCTATAATCCCAGCACTTTGTGAAGCTTAGGCAGGTGGATCATAAAGTCAGGAGATTGAGACCATCCTGGCCACCATGGTGAAACCCCGTCTCTACTAAAAAAAAAAAAAAAAAAAAAAAAATTAGCTGGGCATGGTGGCGCACACCTGTAGTCCCACCTATTCGGGAGGTTGAGGCAGGAGAATTGCTTGAACACAGGAGGCAGAGATTGCAGTGAGCCAAGACCATTGCACCACTGCCCTACGGCCTGGGTAACAGTGCAAGACTCTGTCTCAGAAAAAAGAAAAAGAAAAAAGTATGTATCTGTCCAAAGCCTTTATTTTTTATTTTTATTTTGGAGATGGAGTTTTGCTTTTGTTGCCCAGGCTGGAGTGCAGTGGCTCAGGCTCGGCTCACCACAGCCTCTACCTCCAGGGTTCAAGCGATTCTCCTGCCTCAGCCTCCTCAGTAGCTGGGATTAGAGGTGTACGCCACCATGCCCAGCTAATTTTTTTTTTTTTTTGAGTAGAGGTGGGGTTTCGCCATGATGGCCAAGATGGTCTTGAACTCCTGACCTCAGGTGATCTTCCTGCCTCAGCCTCCCAAAATGCTGGGATTACAGGCGTGATCCACCTTGCCCAGCCAGGGCCATATAGTTTTAAGCACAAGATTAAACTCAACAGGCAAATTCCTATTCCTTTACTAATGGTTAAAAATCCTACTTCTTACAGGCCAGCAGGTTCTTTGCTGTTCAGGCAGTTCTCAAAGATAAATGTGATTTTAGTACTCTGGGATGATGGCTGGGTACAATGGCTTATGCGTGTAATCCCATCACTTCGGGAGGCCAAGGTGGGTCGATCACAAGGTCAGGAATTCAAGACCAGCCTGGCCAACATGGTGAAACTCCATCTCTACTAAAAAAATAAAAAATTATCCAGGCATGATGGTGGGCACCGGTAATCCCATCTACTCAAGAGGCTGAGGCAGAGAACTGCTTGAACCTGGGAGGCAGAGGTTGTAGTGAGCTGAGATCGCACCACTGCACTCCAGCCTGGGCAACAGAGCAAGACTAGATCTCAAAAAAAAAAAAAAAGACCTGGGATGACTCAGCGTTTTTTGTTCTTTGCAAATACAGCCAAAGATTGTTTGGTTTTTTTCTGATTTAGATGGGACTAGGTCTGGGGGAACAGAGAACTCCACTCTAAGGACTTTGGGCAATTAACAGGACCTCTGTGATACAGGAAGGATCGAGTGACAGTTCAAGAACGTGAAGCCGAAGCATTGAAACAGAAGGAGCTGGAGCAGGAAGCAAAACGCATGGCCGAGGAGAGGCGCAAGTACACACTCAAGGTACTAGAGAGTGGTTCCAAGGATTGAGTGCAAGAAATAGTGTATAATAATGTTTGTCTGAGGAGAGTAAAGAAGTCCAGGCTGAATTGTTCTCCCTATCTAGATTGTCGAAGAGGAAACCAAGAAAGAGCTGGAAGAGAACAAGCGATCCCTGGCTGCACTGGATGCACTTAACACTGATGATGAAAATGATGAGGAGGAATATGAGGCATGGAAAGTTCGGGAGCTAAAAAGAATCAAGAGGGACAGAGAAGATAGAGAAGCGTGAGTAAAAAGATGAACCTAGAGTTAATGCTGCTAATGGAACAGGTTTCTAGTAGAATAGTTCTGAGACTCATTATCTACTGAGACTATGAGTTCCTTTCTAGCCATCTACAGAGTTCTTAGTGCTGGATGAGTTTCCTATAATTGGAATGTGAGTTTAACTTGTTACAGTGAAATCAGGGAAGAGAAACACATTTGTCACATGTGTCCATAACAGAGTGCCAGCCAGTGCTCCCTGTACTTTCCTAACAGACACAAAAACCAGTAACTGTTAGTAGTATCTCTTACTGTGTACAACCCAACCCACAATTGAGTGGCTTGAAACAATTTATTACTTTTCACAATTTTGGAGGTTGGCTGAACAGCTCCTCTACTGGTTTCACCTGGGCTCACTTATGTAGTTGCATCCAGCTAGAGGGGTGATTGGTCTAGAAACTTAAAAGGGCTTCACTCACATGCCAGTAGCAGGTGCTGGCTATCAGTTAGGATGCCTCACTTCTCCACTGGATTAGACTGGCTTCCTTACATAGCAGTCTCAGGGCACCATTCTAAGAGGACAAGCTCTCCTAACACTCATACATCCGTTCTGCCACATACTGGTCAAAGCAAGTCACGAGGCCAATCTAGCTTTAAGCAGGTGGAGAAATAGACTGTACCTCTGGATAGGAGCAGCAGCAAAGTCATACTTTTTGAAAACGAGCATGCGTACTGTGAGGGGAAGAATTTGTGGCACTTAAATAATCTACAATGTGTTAGAGCAGAACCATTTTTCTTTTTTTTTTCTTTTTGAGACGGAGTTTCGCTCTTTTGCCCTGGCTGGAGTGAAAAGTCACAACCTTGGCTCACTGCAACCTCTGCCTCCCAGGTTCAAGCAATTCTCCTGTCTCAGCCTCTGGAGTAGCTGGGATTACAGGCATGTGCCACCACACCTGGCTAATTTTTATATTTTTAGTAGAGATGGGGTTTCACCATGTTGGTCAGGCTGGTCTCAAACTTCTGACCTAAGGTTATCCACCCACCTCGGCCTCCCAAAGCGCTGAGATTACAGGTGTGAGCCACCATGCCCAGTGCAAGCAGAATCATTTCTGAGCTGCATTACCCATTCCTGTAAATTACTAGGTATGAGAGGATAATCCCAGATTACAAAGGGAAACAATCAATAAATAACTCTAGGCTGGGCGCAGTAGTTCATACCTGTAATCCCAGCACTTTGGGAGGCTAAGGTGGGTAGATCACTTAAGGCTGGGAGTTAGAGAGCAGCCTGGCCAACATGGCAAAACACCATCTATACTATAATATGAAAATTAGCCATCTTGTTTGTGTGTGCCTGTTAGTCCCAGATACTCAGGGTGCTGAGGCAGGAGAATCACTTGAACCCAGGAATTGGAGGTAACAGTGAACTGGTATCATACCACTGCACTCCAGCCTGGGCTGGAGTGACACGTCTGAAAAAACTACCAAAATTTGCCTGAATATGAGCTGTATGAACCACACATAATAGATAACTCCATCCTCATCCTGTAGTTTCTTTTTTTTTTGAGACGGAGTTTCGCTCTTGTTACCCAGGCTGGAGTGCAATGGCGCGATCTCGGCTCACTGCAACCTCCGCCTCCTGGGTTCAGGCAATTCTCCTGCCTCAGCCTCCTGAGTAGCTGGGATTACAGGCACGCGCCACCATGCCCAGCTAATTTTTTGTCGTTTTAGTAGAGACGGGGTTTCACCGTGTTGACCAGGATGGTCTCGATCTCTTGACTTCGTGATCCACCCGCCTCGGCCTCCCAAAGTGCTGGGATTACAGGCTTGAGCCACCGCGCCCGGCCTGAGACAGAGTCTTACTCTCGCCCAGTCTGGAATACAATGGTGCAATCTCGGCTTACTACAACCTCCACCCCCTGGGAGTCAAGTAATTCTCCTGCCTCAGCCTCCAGAGTAGCTGGGACTACAGGCATTTGCCACCATGCCTGGCTAATTTTTTTATTTTTAGTAGAGGCTGGGTTTCACCATTTTGGCCAGGCTGGCCTTGAACTCCTGACGTGAGGACTCCTGACGTCAGGTAATCCACCCACCTTGGCCTCCCAAAGTGCTAGGATTACAGGCATGACCATCATGACCAGCCCTCAGTCTGTAGTTTCTAAGGTTCTTACCCTGGACTTGAACGAGTAGGAATCCAAGTGCCGTTTTAAATTGTACACAAGGCTGGACATGGTGGCTCATATCTGGAATCCCAACACTTTGGGAGGCCAAAGCGGGCGGATCACAAGGTCAGGAGTTTGAGACCATCCTGACCAACATGGTGAAACCCTGTCTTTACTAAAAATAAGAGAATTAGCCAGGCATAGTAGTATACACCTGTAATCCCAGCTACTCAGGAGGCTGAGGCAGGAGAATTGCTTGGACCCGGGAGGTGGAAGTTGCAGTGAGCCAAGATCATGCTACTGCACTCCAGCCTGGGTGACAGAACGAAACTGCATCTCAAAAAAATAAAAATAAAACTGTACACAAAATTATGTGTATATATGCATTTTTTTTGAAAAGGGGATATCACCCCCTCTCTCCCCAACAATGGCTAAAAAGTTACTGCAATCTAATTAATGATAATCTTCGGTTTATGACATGCAAGCACCTATATGATTCTGATACACTTACATAAAGGAAGATCAGCGAAGTCCTGGACAGTTATTTTAAATTCACTGATTTTTTTTAAAGCTAAAAATTCTTTTTAGGGAAAGAGAATTCGTAATGTTGCAAAATGAAGCAGTAATAGTATGTCTGAACCTCAAAACGGCTAGAATCAACTTTTGGAAGTGGACAATACCTAGTCTGGCAAAAATAATGAAGACCAACTCACCCTTTTGTTTATTGAGCTCCTGATCTTGATTCCTAATAGGCAGTGACTAGAATTAAAGAAGGTGACTAATACTTGAAATGACATGGGACTGTTATTTTCAGATAATTTGGTCTTTCTGAAGCTGTAACACTACCAATAAATTGTTTTGCTCCCTGGACAGGCTTGAGAAGGAGAAAGCAGAAATTGAACGCATGCGAAACCTGACTGAGGAAGAGAGGAGAGCTGAGCTTCGGGCAAATGGCAAAGTCATTACCAACAAAGCTGTTAAGGGCAAATATAAGTTCTTACAGAAGTATTATCACAGGGGTGCCTTCTTCATGGTAAGAAGTGAAAAGAGAGTTCAAAAATTGCACAGTAGGAATAACTCAGAGACTTTGAATTATTTTTTCTCCTCCAGAATGTTTTCACTTGCCAGTGGTCAGTGCTATTTCCCTCTGAAGAATATAAACTCAGAGAAAAGCATCAGCAATTGGATTATAGAAGTATAATCAACTCTCTATTGGCCCCAGCTCTCAAAAAGAGGAAATGATATAACAGACTTTTTTTTGTTTGTTTGTTTGTTTTTTTTTTAAGAGACAAAGTCTTACTGTCACCCAGGCTGGAGGTACAGTGGTATGATTATAGTTCACTGCAACCTTGACCTCCTGGGCTCAAACTATACACCTGCTTCAGCCTCCAGAGTAGCTGAGACTATAGGCATGCACCACCATGCCTGGCTAATTTTTTTTTTTTTTTTTTTTTTTTTGCTAATTGCTAGTTTTTCAATCTTTTTGTAGAGACCAGGTCTCACTATATGTTGCTGAGGCTGATCTTGACCTTCTGGCCTCAAGCAATCCTCCCACCACAACCTCCCAAAGTACTAGGATTATAGGCATGAGCCATCATCCTCAGCTTTAGATAAACTGAGGAAATGAAATGGAGAAGTCACCTATATAGATAGTGGACTAATTTGGTCCTCCAAATAACATAGTTGTCATTATTTCATACCTGAATAAGAAGTTTTGGTTATGTGAAAACCAAACTGCAAATAGCTTTACATTAATTCACATTTGGGTGATAAAAGGTTCACTTCATTCTGAACTGACAAAGTACCTAAGCGTAACTAACCAAAAGAATGGTTTATTATCTAACCATTAGGTGGAGTGCCATCATCTTTGTTCTTCATATAAAGTCTAAGGTCAAAATACCAATCTGCTAATCCTGTATGGTTTATGATTTCGTAATGTTAAAGCAGTTTGTATCGAAAACTAGACGAGCTTTTTCAAGTGCTGTGTGGCAAATTCTGAATATCCCCACCGCAACTAAATTCCTGCCCTTCACTTTAGATGTGAGTTTAAAGTCCCAATAAAATATCCAGCTTATATAAAAGGCAGTAGAAAATCCAGGATTGGAGATTGGAGAGGCCTGTGCAGAGGTGAAGTCACATGGGTAAATGAACACACTGAGTGCAGAGAGAATAAGTGAACCTTTGAGACATGTCTATACTTAAGGAGAAAATTAGGCATAGTTGCGTGCACCTGTAGTCCCAGCTACTCAGGCGGCTGAAGTAAGAGCATCACCTGATCCTGGGAGGTCAAGGCTGCAGTGAGCAGTGGTCACACCACTGCACTCCAGCCTGGACATCAGAATGAGACCCCCCATCTCAGGAAGAAAAAAAAAAAAAAGACAATACAACAAAGGAAAAAGAATCTCTTCAACTATAGATGTAAGCTCTTGAAGAAAGGCTCAATACCCTCTGCTTTCTTTGTATACTTCATTGTAAAGTACATTTGTGGTTTGAATATATAGGAAATAAAGCCACAAGATATTGATAAGATTCTTCTCTACAGGATGAGGATGAAGAAGTATACAAGAGAGATTTCAGCGCTCCTACCCTGGAGGATCATTTCAACAAAACCATTCTTCCTAAAGTCATGCAGGTATGGGGAACCTTAATAACATGAAAAGGTAATGTATTGATAGATGAGGTATGGTTTGGTGGTGTAACCATCATATATCTTCCCTCAGGTCAAGAACTTTGGACGCTCAGGTCGCACCAAATATACTCACCTTGTGGATCAAGATACCACCTCCTTCGACTCAGCTTGGGGCCAAGAGAGTGCCCAGAACACAAAGTTCTTCAAACAAAAGGCAGCTGGGGTACGAGATGTATTTGAGCGGCCATCTGCCAAGAAGCGGAAAACTACCTAGGGTCCAACTGCTTATTCTTCCAACTGTGGAACACAAGGGGAAGTCTCAGCATATGGTCCTTGATTTGCTTTTTCATTACCTCCTTGGCCCTTGTATCCAGCTATTGGACCTACTTTTATAATTCTGATACTGGGTAGCCCAGACTTGGAAGGTGCTTTGTGAGGTTTGGACTCATGCTGAGAAACCCACAAGGAAAGCACTGTCCAGGTAGAATTAGAAGCTTTCCGCTTAAAACTATTTCTGAGAAATCTTAGGTTTTATCACTGCTATGGTTTCCCATATTTACTTGGGACTGTTCTGAGTTTTTTTCCAGCCCTTAGCTTGGGTTAGAAAAGTGGGCATGTCAGTGAAGAATGCATTACTTCTACCTTAGGTTTAGGAGTAATATACCAGGAAATCTAAGCTCATAGAAACATGTTTTCCATTTTTGCTTGGGGTCCATTTTTCTACGTGTACATGCTTTTTGATCCATATATGTGTGCATGTCAAGAAATAAAAGAATCATACACCAAGGAGATTTTTAGCATGATACTGGAAGTGATGTCCAGGCTGACAAGCATTAATTACCTATTAAAGTAAAAGGTAACAGAATTGTCAGGGAGAAGGTGTTTCACATTTTGATCATTCCCTTTGATCTCAGAAACAAGCTCAGGAACTAGCCAGGCTTTAAACAGCATCTGGATTTGTTCCATGAGCAAACAGTTCAGTGTCCTATGATAAAAATGAATGTAAATAATTACTATGAGGTGGTAAACACATAAAGATGAACACACTATTGTGTGGGATACAATCTAAGAATTATCCTAGAGTCAGAATGAGGGTAAGGCCTTGAAATTCTTATGGAGAAATGTTTGTAACTGCCATTTAAGTATCCATACAATAGACTCTTAGGGGCCTTTACAGTTTTATAGTTGAGGAAACTAGTTCAACAGGTGTGACTTGGTCAAAGCTGATTAACCTTTTTTTTTTTTTTTTAATTTCATTTTTGGAGACCTAGTTTCACTCTTGTTGCCCAGGCTGGAGTGCAATGGCGCAATCTCGGCTTACTGCAATCTCCGCCTCCTGGGTTCAAGAGATTCTCCTGCCTCAGCCTCCCAAGTAGCTGGAATTACAGGCATCTACCACCACACCCAGCTAATTTTTTTTTTTTTTAGTCTATTGTTTTTTTTTCAGTAGAGATGGGGTTTCACCATGTTGGCCAAGCTGATCTCAAAACTCCTAACTTCAGGTGATCCACCCACCTTGGCCTCCCAGAGTGCTGGGATTACATGTGTGAGCCACCACACCCAGCCCTGATTAACCTTTAAAGTAAAAATTCTACGGTCCTAGATGGCATGTAGAATGTATTACGGCTCTGGATTCAAATACTAATCAAAACCTTTCATAGGTCTTTTTTTTTTTTTATAGACAGTCTTGCTCCGTCACCCAGGCTGGAGTGCAGTAGCACAGTCTCAGGTCACTGCAGCCTCAACCTCCCAGGCTCAAGTGAATCCACCACAGCCTCCAGAGTAGCTGGGACCATAGAGAGGTACATGCCACCATGCCTAGCTTTTTTTTTTTTTTTTTTTTTTAATTTTAGTAGAGATGAGGTCATGCTATGCTGCCCAGACTGCTCTGGAAATCCTGAGCTCACACAATCCTCCCACCTCAGCCTCCCAAAGTGCTGGGGTTACAGGCATGAGCCACCACACCTGGCCCAACCTTTGAAATCTTCTAGTCTTACCATGTTCTAACCCTCAGGTACCTAAAATTTTTTTTTTGGTAGAGACGAAGTCTCACTGTGTTGCCCAGGCTGGTCTCAAACTGCGAGGCTCTCACATTATCCTCTTGCCTCAGCCTCCCGAAGTGTTGGGATTACAGGCAGGAGCCACCATGCCTGGCCCCTAAGTTTTTTTTTTTTTTGATCACTCCAAATCAAGCATGTTGTAGGTACCAAAATTCTAACTCAAGGTGGCCTATGAACTGAGTTCATAACTTACATCTACCTATATATGGTGGTTCCTAGGCAGGGAGCTAACCTTTTAGATATTCATAAGCTATCTTGGAGACACATGCCATTGAGTACAGTAACTCTGCTGGGACTCCATATGTACCTTGAAAACTATGGAGAGCTAGTCAGGTGAATGAGACTGACCTGCCACTTGGCATCTACACATAAGGTATTCTACACTGAGTTTTCACATAGGTGTGCTAAGGTTTTAATGAGTCACTTAAATTCAATTATTCCCCAGCATATAAATTCCCCACAAAAAAATATAGTATATATTGCACTTGACCCAAGATGATGAAACCAAAAAAAGACAAAAAAAAAAAATTTATTGCCATAAATTAATCCAGTAGGCATATCTAAGAAAGCACGCATCAGTTGGTTAGGGCAATAAGCGCCTCTACCACATTGCCCATGTGTTCCCGCAAGCTGCGTTCTGCTGCTGCTCGAGATATCTCCATCTCAGTCATCTGCAGAAAAAAATCATGTTACATAGGTTCCCAGGCATTAATGTGCCACCAAATATACTGACTCCACTTGTTTCAGGAAACAACCCAAGTTAAATAGAACAAGCTCCCCTGGTCATACACTAGAGTTAGGCACTACTACTCACTATCAGTTCCAGATCTTCCTTCTTGATAGTGACTTTTGCCAGTTCTTTCTCCCTGCAAATATTTAAATAGATTAGTCCTCATTCTCAACCAACACCATAAACTCCCAGTAATGGTCATTCCCAAATGTGCCCTGTAAAAAAATCTTGGCAAATACTTGATTGAAAACAAAAACTCCCACTAATACTCCTTTCCCCTGAAGTCTTGGGAGCAGGCCTTCTGCTAACTAGAGTAGTAAAGTTGTGGCGCCTAGATCTGCAGGAATTGGTGATAAAGTTGAAGAACGGTATAAAGGCTTAATAATGCTTTTTATTTTTGTCTGGAGAGTGGGGAGGGAAGAACTGTTAAAGGTGGCTACCCCTGAAGACTTACCGCTCCTGTTTTGCTTTCTGCTCCCGGGACCTTCTGTCTCCAATCACAGACATGGCCTATGGGAAAGGCAGGTCTAGTTACTGCTCCGCTACCCACAATTCCCAATAATCTAAAAAGCAAATAAAACAAGGGGCTCAGGTATGAATTCAAGATGATAAGTGTTACCAGGTAGCAAGGACTATGTTTAATTCCATTCTATACATCTGAGGTCCCCTTTAAGCCCATTATCAAGCTTCTTTAGGCAAGGGCGGGCTCTGATGACCGCTGTTTCCCTCGGCTCTATCCTATTGCCGCCTCCTGCCATGGGGACCAGAATCCCGTCTTAGGGCGCTGGCTTCCAGCTACATACATCCTCAGAGCCTCCCTCTGCTCTCAGCCCGCCCCGACACGTTCTTGGCCAACCTTACCGTCTCCAGATTGGAACTCTGGATCTCCTTCTCCTCTGCATAGTCGGTGACCCGCTCCAAGTCCGCCGCACCGCTGTCATGTTTCCGTGGCTTCTCGGGAGGTCGCTCTGGGCCACTGGTCTCGGTCTCTAACTCCAGCTCCACATCCCCCTCGGTCGCCATATCTATTTCACCACGCCGCTGCATAAGCCCCACCCCACGGCGACTTCCGGCAACTGACACAACTTCCGCCCGGGGAGGAGGCGGGGCTGGCCCTGGGCCGCACCTTCTTTCTGCTCCAGTTCTAGAAGCTTCAGTGAGGAAGGCGGTTGTCTCTTAGACTTCCTTTAGGGCTTGTACAGTGTTGCCTTCTGCAAGGCCTTCTGTCATACCTAACCCGTCACCGCTCCGGCCCGCCCCACCGACATCCTTCCCCCGTCTTAACCTAGGAACAGTCACCTCACCACATAGACACACGCACGCACCTCAGGGAACGCCGTTCAACCTGAATGGGTGACGTCTAATCCTAAACCAATTAAGAATGCTAATCCACAAGAGACCAGATAGGCAAACAGCCGTTAATCTGGAGAGAACAGCCTGAGTAGTCCCAGTGGTGAGGCCCTGAGGAGAAAAACTCCTTCACAGGGTATTTGCATTTACCACATCGTGGAGGTTAGTGTCGTCTTCCCGATGTCCCCATTCTGCCTGCGACGCGGTGCTCAGCCCCAGCACAGTGGAAGTCCAGTGGGCTGAGGAAAGCAGCAGCTGCTGCTCTCATCTGCCTTCTGTCTGGTGGACCTAAACCTAATCCCTGGGACAAGGATGGTGGGTGCCAAGGCCAGCCCCGGCCCCAGCACCTCCCTGGGCCTGGCACAGCAGCACAGCGGAAGCAGCAGTGTCCTAGTGAGAAGCCCCTTCTGTCAGGTGAGAGGATGCAAAGGGAAGAGTGGCTGAAGCTGGGGAGGAAAACTTGCGGAAGCCAATAAAAACGACAGGCCTCTTTTCTCCTATAATGTCGTTCTGGTTCTTTGCCTCTGGTAATATGTAACTCTCTCCAGCCTGTTCCCTGTCCCAGGTGTTTAGGTCTAGAGAAAGGTCAGATATCCCAAACCTGCTTGTAATGAAATCCCTACTGAGTTGTCAGTGGAAGGCAATCCCAAATGGCTGCAACCAGCTTGAAACAGAACCTGAGTCAAAGAAAGAAAGGGGACAGGGAAATTTTGGAATTCAACCTCCTGGGTTAACCTCACACATACATTAACGTATGGCTTTCCTCAGCAAGTCCACCTCACCACCTTGCATCTGCTCTACCCCCAGGTGTGCTGCTGTGGGCCTGCTCCTTGTGCCAGCTGCTGCCACTCTAGGTGGCCCTTTCTCACCGCATCCACCTGCAGCCGCTTGTTCTACATCTTCCTCCATGTGGGGGCCTCAGCAATCTGCTGCCTCCTGCTGTCAAGGACAGTAGTGGAAAGGGTGTGGGGCAAGACACACAGGGTAAGTGAGAGGGGGTCAGGTCGTCAGGTGGGAAGAGATAAAAGGAAAACCCCTGACAAAGAAAAGAGATTTGGGTTGGGGACAGGAAACAAGTGAGTGGTCATACCCCATGACAAGTAGGTACCTTTCCATGCATTATGATTTGTCCTGCCATTTCTCACACACACACTCCCAGATCCAGATGCCCTCAGGCTTGTGTGCCCACCTGTTTGGCCTCTCTGACTGTCCAGTGCTCAGTGGTTCTGGGGCTGTGTACCGAGTATGTGCAGGAACCGCCACCTTCCACCTGCTGCAGGCTGTGTTGCTGGTCCACCTCCACTCCCCCACCAGCCCGCGGGCACAGCTGCATAATAGGTTTGTGTGTACCTTCTGGGTGGGAAGGGGACAGAGGGAAAGTAGACACAAGCTGGGTAAAGGAAATTCCAGGATGAAGTAATAGCACTGTAAAAAGACAGAAAACAGGTTTAAGTCCCTGCTTCCAGTGTACTTGCTGTGTGACCTTAAGCCAGAAACTTAATCCTCTTTAGGCTTCTAGTATCTAAAATGGAGATAACAATGGGGTTGTCGTTGTAATATAATCCTTTATAAACTGTAAAACATTGCCCACATTATGTTATTTAAGTATCTTTGAGTTAGAATTTGGAATAAGGTACAATAGGCCTGTCCCCTCATTTGTGATTGGTTCCTCAGTTGTCTCGTCTGTCCGCTTTCCTGTATTTTTGCTTGCTCTCTTGCCTTTCCCCATAGGCAGTCTTCACTCTCCTTTGCCTTTTCTCCTGAGTCTGGTTTTGTCTCTCCCTCCTAACCAGCTTCTGGCTCCTCAAGCTGCTGTTCCTGTTAGGTCTCTGTGCCCTTGCCTTCTGCATTCCTGATCAGCATTTCTTCCCAGGTAATCTCCCTCCCACACTCTGGGGGAGTAGGCTAAGTTTTCTGGCTAAGTTTTCTAAGATAACAAGCAGGTAAGAAGAGGAGTAATGATTTGACCACATTTTTCCACTGGTTTCCACTTGCAGCCTGGCATTACATTGGCATTTGTGGAGGCTTTGCATTCATCCTACTACAGTTGGTGCTTATTACAGCTTTTGCCCATTCCTGGAACAAGAACTGGTAAGGGGCACTTAACCCTAAAGGCTCTTCCTGGGAAGGTTTCTAGTATTGCTTTATGAAAAGGGCTGGGCAAAAGGCATGGCAGAGCACTGGTCCCGCAGTCTCCCACTGAGCAGTATCAAAAAAGCTTAGGAATGTGATGACTCTGTGGGCCAAGTAGGATGGAGTCACACCAGTCTTCTGGGAGCAGGGGAATAGTTGGTAATAGGTAAAAGAGTTGGAGCTCCAAGTCATTGCCCACCTTTCACCCTTAGGCAGACAGGTGCAGCTCAAGACTGTAGCTGGTTCCTGGCTGTCGTGCTGGCCACCCTAGGATTCTACAGTATGGCAGGTGTGGGAGCTATGCTCCTATTCCGCT
Organism: Sapajus apella; assembly: GCF_009761245.1. Taxonomy (NCBI): domain Eukaryota; kingdom Metazoa; phylum Chordata; class Mammalia; order Primates; family Cebidae; genus Sapajus; species Sapajus apella. Next base: position 21,187,990 of record NW_022436977.1, read on the forward strand.
ACTACACACACCCAGCTGGCTGCCTGCTCAACAAGATGCTCCTCAGTCTGCACCTTTGCTTCTGTGGCCTCATCTCCTTCCTCTCCGTCACTCCTTGCATCCGCCTCAGTGGGTACATGCCCTACCACATTCCAGATTCTGGGGGCCTTAAAAGTGTATCGAGTTTCATTATCTCCCTAATCTCAATTATTTGATAAAAGAATCTCTGCTTCCCTACCCCCACGAGGAGACAGTAGTACAGGTGGGGGTAGGAACGGAGGAAACACCCTGTAGACTAAAGCAATGATACTCACTCCCCAGAGCAACCCCGCTCTGGCCTTCTACAAGCCTCTGTCATCAGCTGCTATATCATGTATCTGACCTTCTCTGCGCTGTCCAGCCGTCCTCCAGAGAGATGTAAGAAACAGGATCTGGATTCTACATGCTAAGACCTTTTTTTGCCCCTGCCAAATACCCAGCTCATTGTTCTTCACACCATCTCTTCTGTGTCCCTTCCCAGTAATCCTTCAAGGACAGAATCACACCTTGTGCCTGCCTGGCCTGAGTAAAATGGAACCCCAAACACCAGATACCTCTCTAGCAATGCTGAGTGCTGGCATTATGTATGCCTGTGTGCTTTTTGCTTGGTGCGTAAAGCTGTCAAGGGTAGAGCTTTGAGAGGAGGGAGGGTGCCCAGGACAGGAAGAGATGGTCAGGAGAATGTCTGGGACCATAGTTCATTTCAAGTTTAGAGCAAGACTAGAGTGAGAAAAGTTCCCCACAAACAGGGACAATTTCTAAGAATAGTACTTTGTCAGATGATCTCTATGAGATGAAGGAGGTGCGGGGGGGGGGGGGGGGGGTTGGAAATGATTTGAGAATGTAAAATATGTGCAAAGATCTTAGGGCTCTCACATGAATAGAATTCTAAATCTTTGGTGGAAAAGGGCACAGGGAGTATGGTACCCTCTTTTGAGGGTTACCAATATGGACCAGTTGGTAGTAAATGCCCCCAGATAATCCCTATTTAACTAGACCAGCTTAAGAACTTTCTTCTTTCTCAGCAATGAGGCCTCCTACCTGGCTGAGGTATTTGGACCCTTGTGGATTGTCAAGATTTACAGCTATGAGTTTCAGGTGAGGATAAACAGCTCAATATCCCCAACACCCCTCCCTCCCTCACACAAAGACACACACATCCTACCAACCTCTACCCAGAATGTTCAGATTCTAGCAGCTATTACCTTTTATTGAGTACCCACAATGTGCTAGGCAACTGTGCTAGATACTTTTACATAATCTCATTTAATTTAACCCTCACAACAACCCTGTGAGGTAGGTATTTGCTCCACTTTACAAATGGAGAAATTGAGGCACAAAAGATTAAACAGCTTACCAAAGTCCGCACAGCCAGTTATATGATGGAGCTAGAATTTGAACCCAGGTGTGCCTTCACTTTTTAATACTAGACCAATCTTTTCACGGGGGAAGTTTCCTAGATTAACACCCTCACATATTTTAAGACCATTCCAAAACCTGCATTCTGTTTTGCAGAAGCCCTCACTGTGTTTCTGCTGCCCTGAAAGAGTGGAGGCAGACGAAGGTGAGTGTCAAGTGAGGAGCCATAAGAAGTGGTAGATCTCTGTGGAGTGCCATAAGAACCTTCAAGAACCTTAAAGAAGGTAGCTGGGGGAGAGTGGAAGAGGTGTTTCAGCAACACTGCTCCCAGCAGCCCTTTCATCTCTCCAGGACAAAGGGGTGGGGCTGCTAGGCCAGCTGACCAAGAGACCCCTCCAGCTCCTCCAGTCCAAGTCCAGCATCTTTCCTACAGCTATTCTGCCTTCCACTTCGTCTTCTTCCTTGCCTCACTCTATGTCATGGTTACCCTTACCAACTGGTTCAGGTAAGATGGAGGTGGGCCTTAGATACTCTCCTGAAGATCTAGTTATTTTACAGAAAGAGCAATTCAAGGCCATTCCAGATACACATGGGTCTGCCATTACTTGGGGTGACGAGGTAGATCGGGTCTAAAAGCTAAGGCCCTTCATATTCTCTAACCAGAGCCTTTGGTTACACAGCTATGAGGGAGCAGAACTGGAAAAGACCTTCACCAAGGGTAGCTGGGCCACCTTCTGGGTCAAAGTTTCCTCATGCTGGGCCTGTGTACTCCTCTATCTGGGGCTGCTACTGGCACCACTCTGTTGGTCCCCCACCCAGAAACCCCAGCCCCTTATTTTCAGGCGACGAAGGCGACACCACCACTGCATCGTATCCCCAGATAACAAATATCCTCCAGTCTAAGTCCCTTTCACAAATGGGCTCCCCTGACATTGTACTCCTAGAGTTGGCTAAAAGGGAGCTGTCCAGCCCAGCTCAATACATCAAGGATACAATGGGGAGTTATTTCCCTTTAGGCTAAAGTCAGTACTATGTCTGAACTGGAAGAAGTGGTCAAACACACTCTAATGCGCTGGGCAGTGTCTGACGCACTGGAGCTACTGTTACATCTGCATCCCAGCTCAAGAGCCTAACTCCCAAACCAGCAGCTCAGGAACCACTGCTGATTTTAGCAGACAGTGTGGCACCAGCCCTTTCCTGGCTCTTGGGCTGGAAGTGGGGGTGGGGAAAGACCAACAGGGACTGAAGACAGCTCTGCCCTTGGAGAAAGGAAAATAAGCAGTTCAGCCCTGGGCACAGGGATATAAGAAGCCCAGAACCACAGAACAAACCAGGGCATTGGAAGAAAGGAGCAGAGGCTACCCCAGGCTTTAATTCTGATCTTGAGGTCAAGGGAAGAGGGAAGACAAAAACCACCCTCATTCCATGAGGAATGACAGAAGAGAATGTTAACATTTGACAGCATCTGACCACGGAAGTCGGTGAGCAGCAGGATTTTTTGGCCAACTTTCAAGCAGACGAACAAACTGAGGAAGAATGAGGAAGAGAGGCATAAACACAGATCTTGCAGCCTTCACTCTTAGGCCAACTCCATCCCAGAGATGGTGTTCAAGGGTGGGGAACAAAAATCACAGAAAAGAAGTCTCTATGGTTCTTAGAGGATTCCTCTACCACATATCCGGAGTACTTGTTTGGTTGTCATTGTATAATAAAGGCTTCTTCTGTGATGTTTCACTTATTAAGCCTACATATCCACAATCTGAGTCTAAAGAGTTCTCCATTTTTGGTGGGAAAGGGCAGTCATTCCTCCAACCCCATCCCCCCAAGTCCCCAGTCAAACCAGGCGCTCAAGGAATTACAAAGCTACTTTTAATACTTTGGGGTGAGCCCCACAGGAATAAAAAACACTGGGAAGGGGTAACCCCCTCATCCCCGGGAGTGGCCCAGGGGTAGAGAGGCTACCTGAGGGGAAGGAAGCACAAAAGGGACCCGCTGCAGACTCAGGGCAAAGGGAATGCCATCGGTGCTGGGACCTGTGAGCACTACAGGAGGAAACGCGAGCGTGGTGGGACTGGCTCCAGGCACACAGGCGAAGGGCAAGAGGGTTGGACACGAAGCCACAAAGCTACTTGGGTTCCTCCTTCTTCTCGTTTGCCTTTTTCTGCTTCTGCTGCATGATCTCCGAGTCCCTGGGGGTAGAGATGATGGGGCACTGGGAGGTACCAGAGGGCAAAAAGGACAAGATGCAGGGGGATGAAGGGCACAAAGGATAAGATGGAAGTGGATGGGACTAAGCTCAGCGTTTGGCTGCTGCATTCCCACCCTAGGAGAACAAGAGGAAGAGAGCTGAGGCTCAAAAGGCAACCAGTTTCCATCTGGCTGTTGCCCAAAGGGTCAGAAGTCTGGCGACACAGGCCCAAGGCTCTCTATTCTGTGTTGAGTACCACACCCAACAACACCAGTGAGTAGGGAGAAGGGAGTAGAACCGAACAGCAAGGAGGGCCAAAGTACTGGGCTGTCATAACCACAACTTTTTTGAAATGTGAAGCTCCCTGCCCTTGCCCTTAAGGTCAAACCCAGGCACGCTCAAAAATCAGACTGAGGGCAGTCGCCCGCCCCCGTCCTTTCCTGTAAGGCTGTAAGCTAACAATTTGGAGGCTGGGGAGGAAATAAAACCCTAGAGGAAGCAATGCACTCTGCTCCTCACGACTAGTCCAGATTCAAGCCCTGAGATACCTCTTTCCTGCTGTAACCTTTGGTCTAACCCAGGTCTCCACCGTCCCTTTCCCTCCCCTCCCTGGGGCTACCTCTGCTTGCGGGCGGCAGCAGAAAGCCCGTCATCTCGGCGCTTTCCCTTAACCGAGTCGCTCTGCTTTTTCATATTCTTCTGGCGGGCGAGCTCTCGCTGGTTACCGCCTAAGGAAAGAAGATTATAAAGGTGAGACGCCGGGGCCGCTGTGCCCACACATCGGCAACCCTTCTACCCCAGTGCGGCCAGCGGCAGGATCCAACACCACTTCAATCCCCCGGCCCCGACACCGGCCCCCTTCGAGGCCCAGGCTGCTTAGGGTAGGGGGGAGTGGCGAATCTGCCAAGGGCCAGGTTAAAATGCGGGATGGAGAGAAGAGGTCCCGAGAAGCCAGCTGGAGGCGTGATTCGGGGCGGCGTGGGGCCCAAACAGCTGGCGGGGTCTGTGGGGACGGTTTGGGTCTCTGTGGGGGATGGGCTGGCTTGTGAAGCAGGGGGCTCTGGGCCTATCACAGGGGCGCTGGGCTTCTCCTCACACCGCAGAAGGTCCGGGAGGGCCTATGCCTAACGCGGGGGGGTGGTCCCGTGAAGTGGCTGTGGGCAAAAGGCTCGATTTCCGCGCACCGATTGTGAGGGTGGCTACAGAGCGCGCCCAGAAAAAGGCCTCGCCAGGGAATCTATGGAAGGTCAAAGCTAGCCACTCGCAGGTGATGTTTAGGGTGAAGGGAAAGAAAAGGGCAAGGAGAAGGGGTCTAGATGCTCACGGGTCATGGCGACGGCAGCGGCTCCGACCTCCCTCCGTTACGTCCCCTCGTTCTGTCCGACGTTGCAGGTCCCGCCCCCTTCTCGCAAAGTAACGCAGTCGTCCCTTTCCTCCCCGCCCCTTCGCACCCGGACGCCGGCTCCCATTGGACAAGAAAAAACACGTGGGTCCACGGGCCGTGGTAGAGCCTGGGTGGGTAAGGGACTGAGAGTCGCGGGCGGAGCGCTCAGCGTGGGGCGGGGCCTCCCGAGCTAGGCGTAGGGCCGGGCGTTGAGAAACTAGGCCGGCTCACGTGGGCAGGGTGGGGGTGGAGGGGTGCGGCTGGCGATGTGGCGCTCCCGCGGGCTCGAGCACGTGACCGGGCAGAGTGACCTCATGCTGGGACCGTTTGGGGTACTGACAAAGTCGCCCTGAAGAAGCGCCGGGAGACGGAGGGTGGGGTTTAAACCAGTTCTGTGTTACCGGTACTCTACGACTAAACGTGTTCTTGCGTAGGACCACCTCTCAGCCGCTTACTTGAACGCGAGTTGTTCTCAGCTCGCTTAAAATCTAGTACAAACACAACTTAAGAAACCTGCTTCTATTCCCATTGTCCCCTTCCACGCCCCTGCCACATCTGGTATTTCCTAAAAATCTGCCCTGCTCGTTTTCCCCCAGAAACTTTAAATGTGAAGATGCAACTTGGAAATACTGGAGGACTCCAAAAGTCACAGACTATGGAGTTGAATCAGTGGCTGAGATTAGATAATGCACAAATTATGTCCGCTTTTTCCCTCTGGACCTTTCCTCACTGTGTCATCTCCACCAGCCACACCTGGTTTTGTATTAAGACCCTAGAATAAGACCAAAAGCAAAAATTAGAGCCAGGCGTGGTGGCTCACACCTGTAATCCCAGCACTTTGGGAGGCCGAGGCTGGTGGATCACGAGGTCAGAAGATGGAGATCATCCTGGCTAATACAGTGAAACCCTGTCTCTACTAAAAATACAAAAAATTAGCTGGGCGTAGTGGTGCATGCCCACCTACTCAGGAGGTCGAGGCAGGAGAATCTCTTGAACCTGGGAGGCAGAGGTTGCCGTGAGCCGAGATCGCACCACTGCAGTGCAGCCTGGGTGACAGAGAGAGACGTCGTCTCAAAACAAAACAAAACAAAAACCCTGGAATAAGACAAGACGCAAAAATTAAACTCATTCTCATTCCCAGTTCCATTAATCTGTTTACAAAAGTCTCTACCAGACCTGAGGAATTAACGGGTTAAAGGAGAAATGCTTAGGAAATATCACAGGAAAGGATTGGTTGTAGATGTTAACTTGTGTCTCCCTCCAGCTACTGCCCACAGCACAACCAAGTTGAGGCTCGAATTTCAAGCTGGCTTCACCTCAACATAGAGCTGATGGAAAGTAGTAAATCTCAAATCAGTACTATCCTATTTCTTCCATACCAAACTAGCTGAAAAAATATTACTAAATATTTTTGTATCGCTCTTAAATAAAAGATATAAATCAAACTTCATATTTCTATAGTAAATCTAAAATCAACATCACTTGCTCACAAAAAGTAAGTATAAAATAAAATACATAATTAAAGTATACCAAAATAGGTGGGGCATGGTGGCTCACGCCCGTAATCCTAGCACTTTGGGAGGCCAAGGCAGGGAGATTGCTTGATCCCAGCAGTTTGAGACCAGCTTGAGCCACACAGACCCCCCCACTTCTCTTTGGGTATTAATAATACCCAAAGTATGTCTTCTTTGAAGGTGTAAAGCCTGGAACTTAACTTTTTTGTGGTGGGGGGGAAGGATCTCACTCACCCATACTGGAGTGCAGTGGAGAAATCTCAGCTCACTGCAACCTCTGCCTCCCAGTCTCAAGTGATTCTCCTAGCTCATTCTCCCGAGTAGCTGGGACCACAGGCACATGCCACCATGCCCGGCTAATTTTCTATTTTTTAATTTTTTGTATTTTTAAAGAGATGGGTTTCGCCATGTTGCTCAGGCTGGTCTCGAACTCCTGAGCCTAGGTGATCCACCCAGCCTCTGACTGCTCTTGAAAAGAGAAATTAACAAGTGTTAAAAAGTTTAAGAGAGGCCGGACATGGTGGCTCACCCCTGTAATCTCAGATCCTGCCATTGCACTCCAGGCTGGGCAACAAAGTGAGACTCTGTCTCAAAAAAAAAAAAAGGTAATAAGATACCCTTAGGCTGGAGTGCAGTGGCTCCATCTCAGCTCACTGCAACCTCCACCTCCAGATTTCAAGCAATTGTCCCGCCTCAACCTCCCAAGTAGCTGGGATTACAGGCACCCACCACCATGCCTGGCTAATTTTTGTATTTTTGTAAAGATGGGGTTTCATCATGTTGGCCAGGCTGGTCTTGAATACCTGACCTCAGGTGATCTGCCCGCCTCGGCCTCCCAAACTGCTGGGATTATAGGCATGAGCCACCACGCACGACTGGCATTGGGTGTATCTTGATGAGCAGAACATATTCCTACAGTGAAAGATATAAAGAGAAAAAAGCTCTCTCATATACTTTCTCTCTGTCCCACTATCTCTCTCTCTCTCTAAAATGCGTATATGTATGTATATATCTGTGTGTCTATATATATAAATTTTTTTTTTGAGCTGGAATCTTACTCTGTTGCCCAGGTTGGAGTGCAGTGATGCAGTCTCGGCTCACTACAACATCCACCTCTTGGGTTCAAGTGATTGTCCTTTATCAGCCTCCCTGCTGGCTGGGATTACAGGCGCCCACTACCACACCCAGCTAATTTTTGTATTTTTAGTAGAGACAGGGTTTCACTATGTTGGCCAGGCTGGTCTTCAACTCCTGACCTCATTCGTGATCCACCCATCTCAGCCTCCCAAAGTGCTGGGATTACAGGCATGAGCCACCGCACTGGCCTTTTTTAGTATTTTTTTTTTAGTAGAGACAGGGTTTCACCATGTTGGCCAGGTGGGTCTCAAACTCCTGACCTCAAGTGATCCATCCGCCCCAGCCTTCCAAAGTGCTGGGATTACAGGTGTGAGCCACCACATCGGCCTATATATGAAAACTGATTGTGATAATAGCTTTAATGGAAAATAACAGATTCCACGCAAGGATGATATTCAAAATGTTTCACAGTACGCACAGCATAAGCACTGACCCATAAAAACAGATGTCAGTGTAATTTGAATGAGGACTCTGTGAGCAATTCCACCTGGTATGAAGTAACTAAATAGTACTGCTGGTGCGATGAAGGGAGTACACCTGTGGACTCTGTAGGCTTTAATTTTGATTAGGGAGGTGAAGTAAGTGATATTTGAGCTAAAGCAAAAAGATGACAAGTTAGCCAAGGCAAGGAGGGAAGGGCAGGGAGAACATTTCAGGAGGGAACAGCACATGTAAAGGCTCTAAGGCCCTCCTCCTTCAGGTCATCCCATCAAGAGCCACAAGATTATTGTGTAGGTAAAGGGAAAGTCACTAATGCCTAATGAGCAGGGCGGTGTGAGACTAGTCAGATAGGGAGGTAGGATTGTGATGAGATCCAAGTTACTACTGCTAATATAACTACTAGCTAACATCATGTGGATTTTTATTTGGCACATTTAGTGTATTTTTCTTATTTGAGGCTTACGATGACCTTTGGAGGTGTCATTACCCTCTTCCTACCGATTTAGAAACCTCCTCCCAAGCAGGTTAAATAACTTTCTCAAGGAAACTGAGATAATAAGGGGTGGAGCTGAGAGTCTAACCCAGCCTGTGCTCTTCATCAGCAGAAGGTAAGTTTTGAAAAGATCACTTTGTCAGTAGAGAATGTATTACAGCAGATGAATAGAAATGAGACCAGTCAGGAGGCTATCACAGGCAACAGGCGCTAGGTCTCAGTTTAAATGTTACCTCTTGGAGGCTACAGTGAGCTGTGATCACACCACTGCACTCCAGCCTGGGTGACACAGTGAGACCCTTCTCAAAAAACAAACAAATATTACCTCAGAAGTGGTTCTTTGGGAGGTGGAGGTTGTAGTGAGCCAAGATCATGCCATTGCACTCCAGCCTGGGCAACAAGAGCAAAACTCCAACCCCCCCAAAAAAGAAAAGAAATTCTTCCCCTTCAGCCTATACTCAAGGGAGTACTGTATGGCTAAGGGTGGTATTGAATGGCTAAGTCAATTAAACTAATCCCTTTTAATATTGATTGGTTTAGGAATCCAGGCCTAAACAGATTATTTCGTGATATTCGCCTGGTAACAGTTACTGGTACAGGAATGAGCATGTGGCCTAGATTAACCTGATCAGAGCAAAGGGAAGGACTTTTTGTCCATTGCTATGGGAGTGACAATGCTGTTTCCCACTGACATGAATGAGGAAAACATAGCCTATACAGCTCCTTGCAGCTCTAGTCTATCACCTAGAAGAGAGGCAATGTTAGGTTGAAGCAAATGAATAGCAGAAAGAATCTTGGTACTTGGTGATGCTGTTGGACCGCTGGATACCTCAACTGTAACATTTCTTCTACATTGAGTGTCCTGCTGTGGGAACAACCATATTTTGTTTGTTTGTTTGTTATTGTTTGTTTAAGCTGCCTTGAGTCAGGTTTCTGTTACTTCAGTTAAATACACTTTAATCAAACATAGACAAGAGAAATAGCATATGCCAAGGCCCTGAGACGGGGATAAGTTTGGATAATTAGATGCACTTAGGCCTCACCTAATGAAATGGTCCAGTCAGATTATCTTAAAGTGCAACCAGCTCTTCCCACGCATACCGGACATCACCCAGGTTTTTAGTGCCTTGCTTGTAGAGAAGAGTATAGAGCCAAGGATCACCAAGCATTGGAGAAAACAGTCCTAACATAAAAATTGACCCCCCAAAAACACAGAAAATTTAATCTCATGGCTGGGCATGGTGGCTTATGCCTGTAATCCCAGCCTTTGGGAGGCCGAGATGGGCAGATTACTTGAAGTCATGAGTACAAGACCAGCCTGGCCAACATGGCAAAACCCAATCTCTACTAAAAATACAAAAATTAGCTGGGCGTGGTGGCATGCACCTGTAATTCCAGCTACTTGGGAGGCTGAGGCACAAGAATTGCTTGAACCCAGGAGGCGGAGGTTGCAGTGAGCTGAGATCATGCCACTGCACTCTAGCCTGGGTGACAGCGCAAGACTCAGTCTCAAAAAAAAAAAAAAGAAGAAGAAGAAAAAGAAAATGTATTCTCAGAGGAAACAAACAATTCGTTTTCAAAACCACAAGAAAATCAGAGGCACAGGACTATAAATAGTATTATTTGAGAGAGAGGATATTGAAAAACAACAGGAAGTTTATAAAAAGAGATAATTCAAAAAACATCCAGGTGTGGTGGCTTGTACTTGTAGTCCTAGCTGCCGAGGAGGCTGAGATGGGAGAATTGCTTAAGCCCAGGACTTCAAAGTTGTAGGGAGCCGTGATCTCCCTACCACACTCCAGCCAGGGTGACAAAGCAAAACCATGTCTCTAAAAAACAAGGAAAAAATTAAAGAAAGAAACATTCAGGCTGGGCGAGGTGGCTCATGCCTGTAATCACAGCACTTTGGGAGGCTGAGGCAGGCAGATCATTTGAGGCCAGGAGTTACAGACCAGCCTGGTGAAACCTTGTCTCTACTAAAAATAAAAAAATTAGCCAGGCACAGTGGCTCACACATGTAATCCTAGCACTTTGGGAGGCTAAGGTTGGTGGATCACCTGAGGTCAGGAGTTTGAGACCAGCCTCACTAACAGGGTGAAACCCCACCTCTACTAAAAATACAAAATGAGCCAGGCATGGTGGCATATGCCTGTAATCTCAGCTACCTGGGAGGCTGAGGCAGGAGAATCACTTGAACCTGGGAGATGGAGGTTGCAGTGAGCCAAAATCGTACCATTGCACTCCAGCCTGGGCAACAAGAGTGAAACTTCGTCTAACAAAATAAAATAAATTAGCCAGGTGTGGTGGCAGACGTCTGTAATCCCAGCTGTTGGAAGGCTGAGGCATGAGAATCGCTTGAGTCCAGGAGGCGGAGTTTGCAGTGAGCTAAGATCATTCCACTGCTTTCCAGCCTGGGTGACAGAGTAAGACTCTGCGCCCACCCCTGCAAAAAAAAAAAAAAAAAAAAAATAGGCTGGCCCACGCTTGTAATCCCAGCACTTTTGGAGGTCAATGTGGGCAGATCCCAAGGTCAGGATATCAGACCACCCTGGCCAACATGGTGAAATGCCGTCTCTACTAAAAATACAAAAATTAGCTAGGTGTGGTAGCACTTGCCTGTAATCCCAGCTACTCAGGAGTCTGAGGCACGAGTATCGCTTGATTCCAGGAGGTAGAGGTTTCATTGAGCTGAGATCGCACCACTACACTCTAGCCAGGCGACAGAGCGAAACTCCGTCTCAAAAAAAAAAAAAAAAAGAAGTAGGGCCAGGTGTAATGGCTCAAGCCTGTAATCCCAGCACTTTGGGAGGCCAAGGCAAGTGGATCACAAGGTCAGGAGATCAAGACAATCCTGGCCAACATGGTGAAACCCAATCTCTACCGAAAATACAATAATTATCTGGATATGGTGGCACAAGCCTGTAATCTCAGCTACTTGGCAGGCTGAGGTAGGAGAATCACTTGAACCCAGGAGGCGGAATTCCAGTGAGCCAAGATTGAGCCACTGTACTCCAGCCTGCATGACAGAGTGAGACTCTGTCTTTTTTTTTCTTTTTTTTTTTTTTTTGAGACAGAGTTTCACTCATGTTACCCAGGCTGGAGTGCAATGGCGCGATCTCGGCTCACCGCAACCTCTGCCTCCTGGGTTCAGGCAATTCTCCTGCCTCAGCCTCCTGAGTAGCTGGGATTACAGGCACGCGCCACCATGCCCAGCTAATTTTTTGTATTTTTAGTAGAGACAGGGTTTCACCATTTTGACCAGGATGGTCTCGATCTCTTGACCTCGTGATCCACCCGCCTCGGCCTCCCAAAGTGCTGGGATTACAGGCTTGAGCCACCGCGCCCGGCCTGAGACTCTGTCTTTAAAAAAAAAAAAAATAGCCAGGCATGGTGGCATGCCTGTAGTCCCAGGAGGCTGAGGCGGAAGAATTGCTTGAACCCAGGAGGCAGAGGTTGCAGTGAGCTGGGATTGTACCACTGCATGCCAGCCTGGGCCACGTAGTGAGACCTTGTCTCAAAAAAAAAATTAAATGGAAAAATTGATACATAATTAATATTTTGTTTTGTTTTGTTTTGTTTTGTTTGAGGCAAAACCTCACTCTGGTGCCCAGGCTGGAGTGCAGTGATGGAATCTTGGTTCATTGCAACCTCTGCCTCCTGGGTTGAAGTGATTCTCCTGCCTCAGCCTCCCGAGTAGCTGGGACTAAAATTAGCTGCCATGCCCAGCTAATTTTTGTATTTTTAGTAGAGACAGGGTTTCCCTATGTTGGCCAGGCTGGTCTCGAACTCCTGACCTCAAGTGATCCACCTGTCTCAGCCTCCCAAAGTGCTGGGATCACAGGCATGAGCCATCGCACCTGGACGACAAGTTGTAAGTTTTTAAATTGAGTGCTCTTCTGAATAATGTGATAAAATCTTGTGTCCTCCCTCTCCATCCCACCCAGGATGATAATCCTCCCTTTTTCCAGTGTATCCACACTGTAAACTACACTCACCCAGTAATAACTTAGTAGCCATCTCAGTTACCAGAGCGTATCACAGGGCTTGTTTGCACGAAATCCATATTTTACTTAATGATGAGCCCAAAGTACAAGAGTAGTGATGCTGCCAATTTGAGTTTGCCAAAGAGAAGCCATAAAGTGCTTTCTTTAAGTGAAAAGATGGAAGTTCTTGCTAAGAAAAAAAAAAAAATATTATGCTGAGGTTGCTAAGATTTAAGGTAAGAAACAAATCTCCCCATTCGTGAAATTGTGAAAAAAAGAAAAAAAAAACTCATGCTAGTTTTGCTGTTGCACCTCTAACTGCAAAAGTTGTGGCCACAGTGCATCGTAAATGCTTAGTTAAGATGGAAAAGGCATTAAATTTGCAGATGGAAGAAATGAACAGAAACATGTCAGGTTCAGTATTTTCTGTTTTCAAGAATCCACTGAGGGCCTTGGAACATACTCCCTGAAGGTAAGGGTAAACTACTGTATGAGGTATCTAGAGTAGCCACATTCACAGAAACAGAAAGCAGAAGGGTGGTTGTTGCTAGGGGCTGGGAGAAGGGGGAAATGAGGAATTGTTAAATGGGTATGGAGTGTCAGTTTTAGTTCTGGAGATTGGTTGCAGGGCAATATGAATGTACTTAACATTACTGACTCATACACTTAAAAGTAGTTAAGATTGTGGCAGTCGCAGGTGCATCGCTCTCTGGTTCAGGCGTGTGAGTGTCGGCCACGATCTCTGCGCTGGGATGAGCCGTGCTCCCAGTGGAAGCAAGGGAACCCAGCCGCAGCAGCCATGGCCAGTACAGTGGTAGCAGTTGGACTGACCATCGCAGCTGCAGGATTTACAGGTGGTTATGTTTTGCAAGCCATGGAGCATATGGAGCCTCAAGTAAAACAAGTTTTTCAAAGTCTACCAAAATCTGCCTTCAGTGGTGGCTTTTACAGAGGTGGGTCTGAACCCAAAATGACAAAATGGGCAGCAACATTAATACTAGGTGTAAGCCCTACTGCCAATAAAGGGAAAATAAGAGATGCTCATTGACGAATTATGCTTTTAAATCATCCTGACAAAGGAGGATCTCCTTATATAGCAGCCAAAATCAATGAAGCTAAAGATCTACTAGAAGGTCAAGCTAAAAAATGAAGTAAATATATCATGAATTTTAAGTTCATACTAGTTTATGTATATGAGTATTTTTATAATAAAATGCCTCAGAGCTACAGTTTTAAAAAATGATTTAGCACAAGCTAAATCTCAAAGCCTTGGTATAATTTTGTTGTTTAAACATAGGGATTTTAAATTAGACTATAGTTTAGAATATTTGCATATTAATTATGGGCAAACACACACCATTTGAAGAGGAATATTGTTCATTCCTCGTTTAGCAGATGATTTGGGACCTATGTCTACTCTTCAAGGCAAAGTGAAGATGACAGTCCTTGCTCTCAGGGAGCCCCCACTTTAATGGGAGGCCAATAAACTGGTAATTGGGCTATGTGATAAATAGTATGATAGAAATTCGCTCAAGCTGTTCAAGTACAGAGTCTTATGAGGTAAAAAAGGCTGTTCCAGGTATAGTCAACTGGCCCAGCAACTTGGATAGTTGGAACCTTGTATTTAAAAGTGAATTTAGCCACAACTTAGACCTAAGAAATTGACCTAGGGGTGTGGGTGGGTGTGTATGCATTCTATTTACATACATATATTTATAAACAGAATATTTATTTCATACATTAAAAACAGTATGATAAAGATTTTAGAGTACGGGTCTGGCACAATCACAGCTCATTGCAACCGCAACCTCCTGGGCTCAAGCAATCCTCCCACCTCAGCCTCCCAAAGTGCTTGGATTACAGGCATGAGAAGTATTTACTTTGTATTCAGCTAGCCCCTAAAAGGTACTGACCATTTATAAATTATTCCTTCAGTTGACTATTTCTTGAGGAGCTTCTGTAATTGTTATGATTAAGCTTAAACACTGTTAGCAAAACTGAAATATCAAAATATTCAATTTGGACTATTAAGAATTTATACACTAATAAATTTAAATGATGTTTTTTAAAAAAGTAGTTAAGATTGTAAATTTTATGTCATGTATATTTTGTTCCAATTAAACATGTTTTAGGCCGAGCACAGTGCCTCACACCTGTAATCCCAGCACTTTGGGAGGCTGAGGCAGGCTGATCACCTGAAGTCAGGAGTTTGAGACCAGACTGGCCAATGTGGTGAAACCCCATCTCTACAAAAATTAGTCAGGTGTGGCGGCGCACGCCTGTAATCTCAGCTACTCAGGAGGCTGAGGCAGGAGAATCGCTTAAACCCAGAAGGCAGAGGTTTCAGTGAGCCAAGATTGCATCATTGCACTCCAGCCTGGGTAACAAGAGCCACACTCCATCTTCCAAATAAATAAATAAATAAATAAACATTTTTAAGTATTTGTAAAAAACACATGGGTTCATAAAGGAAAACAATTATATTTAAATATAATTATCAAAATATTAAAAATTTTTATGGTATAGTAACTGATTTTCATTAATGCATTAAAGATCTAACAGTAAGTTTAATAGCAATTATAATTACAAAGTGTGCTCAATGCAAACAATATTTAGATGTATCTTCAACACTTGTAATGTAATATTAAAATATCTGTTATTTCTATTCATAAGAACACTGCAGTTACTGCCAGTATCAGTGATTTGTTGCCTACATTCACAATTAAATGAGGTGCTAAATTTCTGTTAGAGGTTAGTGAAAATACAGATGTAATTTTGGCTGGGTGTGGTGACTCATGCCTGTAATCTCAGCACTTTGGGAGGCCGAGGTGGGAGAATCACTTGAGGCTGGGAGTTTGAGACCAGCCTGGACAACATGGCAAGATTCTGTCTCTATAAAAAATTTAAAAATTTGCTAGGTGTGGTGGCACACTCCTGCAGGTACGGCTACTAAGGAGGCTGATGTGGGTGGACTTCTTGAGCCCAGGAGTTCAAGACTGCAGTGAGCTATGATTGTGCCACTGCACTCCAGCCTGGGTAACAGAGGGCAACACCCTGCCTCAAAAATAAATAAATAAATATGTAATTTTTTTTCCTTCCAAGTTCACAAACTCCCTGAATTCTATGATCTGTAGGCTCTTTTCTAAGCCGAGGATTTATCATCAGTCCTTAGTGTTTGACACATTCCTAACTTATTCACTGTCTTACACTTCCAGGCAACTGTTTCACACTATTTTCACACCTCAACCCCCATCACTCCTCCCTCATCCTCTCTCTCAGTTGCTTCCTACTTCAGTGAGAAAAATGGAAGCAATTTAAAAAAAACTTTTTTCAGACTCCCACCACATCTACCTAACCTCTGCATCTGCACCCACCTTCTCTGCCTGTGGCCTGTTACTATAAATGAACTGCCCACACTCTTACTTAAAGCCAGTCCTGAGTAGATCTCATGACCTCAAACTTATTCAAGGGCACTACTCCAGTAAATCTTCTACACCATAAAAATTTTGGAGATGTTCTAAAAATTATTACCATCAACATAGAACATGCTATTTCTCCCATCTTAAAACTTTTTCTTGATTGTATTTCCCCACCATGACTTCTATTTCTCTGTCCCCATATTAAGCAAAACTCAGGTTTCTTTCTTTTTTTTTTTTTTTTTTTTGAGACGGAGTATCACTCTGTGGCCCAAGCTGGAGATCAGTGGCATGATCTCAGCTCACTGCAACCTTTGCCTCTGGAGCTCAAGTGATTCTCCTGCCTCAGCATCCCAAGTAGCTGGGACTACGGGTGCCTGCCACTATGCCTGGCTAATTTTCATATATATATATATATATATATTTTTTTTTTTTTTTTAGTAGAGACAGGGTTTTACCATATTGGCCAGGCTGGCCTCAGACTCCCGACCTTATGATCTTCCCGCCCCAGCCTCTCAAAATGCTGAGATTACAGGCATGAGCCACCACGCCTGGCCAATTTTTTTTGTATTTTTAGTTCACCATGTTGCCCTGGGTGGTCTTGAACTCCTGAGCTCGGGCAATCCACCCACCTCACCTCCCAAAGTGTTCGGATTACAGGTGTGAACCACCAGGTGCCCAGCCTCATTTTTTATTTTTTTTTTTTTGAGACAGAGTCTCGTTCTGTCTCGTCCAGGCTGGAGTGCAGTGGCACGATCTTGGCTCACTGCAGCCTCCACCTCCTGGGTTTAAGTGATTCTCCTGTTCTCCTGTCTCATCCTCCGGAGTAGCTGGTACTACAGGTGTATGCCACCACACCTGGCTATTTTTGTATTTTTTTTCACTTTTTTTTTTTCTTTCAGTCTGTGCTTATCCATTATATTTTTGCATTTTTAGTACAGACGGGTTTCACCATGTTGGCCAGGCTGGTCTCAAACTCCTGACCTCAGGTAATCTACCTTGCTCTGTTGCCCAGGCTGGAGTGCAACGTCACGATCTTGGCTTACTGCAACCTCTGCCTCCCAGGTTCAAGGGATTTTCCTGCCTTAGCCTCCCAAGTAGCTGGGATTACAGGTGCGTGCCACCACGCCCAGCTAATTTTTGTATTTTCTTTCTTTTTTTTTTTTTTTTTAGTAGAGAGAGGGTTTCACCATGTTGGTCAGGCTAGTTTCGAACTCCTGACCACCTTGGCCTCCCAAAGTGCCATTATAGACGTGAGCCACTGCACCCAGCCTCGGTCAATTCTTAATCTTCATTTTATTTGACCTATAGACAGAATTTAATGTAGTTGATCACTCCCTTCTCCTTGAAACGTTTTCTGCCCTTGGCTTTCAAGATGTCATACTCTTTTTGTTTGTTTGTTTTTTTGAGGTGGAGTCTTGCTCCATCACCCAGGCTGGAGTGCAGTGGCACAATGTCGGCTCATTGCAGCCTCCGCCTCCCAGGTTCAAGTGATTCTCCTGCCTCAGCCTCCCGAGTAACTGGGACTACAGGCATGCCTGGCTAACTTTGTGTGTGTGTGTGTGTGTGTGTGTGTGTGTGTGTGTGTGTGTGTGTGTGTCTGTGTGTGTTTAGTAGAGATGGGTTTTTACCATGTTAGCCAGGATGGTCTCAATCTCCTGACCTTGTGACCCGCCTGCCTTAACATCCCAAAGTGCTGGGATTATAGGCGTGAGCCACCGGGCCAGGCTTTTTTTTTCTGTTTGAGACGGAGTCTCATTCTATCGCCTAGGCTGGAGTGCAGTGGCGATCTTGGCTTACTGCAACCTCTGCCTTCCAGGTTCAATAGATTCTCCTGCCTCAGCCTCCCGAGTAGCTGAGACTAAGGTGCCTGCCACCATGCCCGGCTAATTTTTTTTTTTTTGAGACGGAGTCTTGCTCTGTCATCAGGCTGGAGTTTGATGACGTGATCTCAGTTTACTCCAGTCTCCGCCTCCTGGGTTCAAGCAATTCCCCTGCATCAGCCTTCTGAGTAGCTGGGACTACTGGTGCGCACCACCATGCGCGTCTAATTTTTTTTGTATTTTAGTAGAGATGGGTTTTCACCATGTTGGCCAGGATAGTCTCCATTTCCTAACCTCATGATCCTCCTGCCTCGGCCTCCCAAAGTGCTGGGATTACCGGCGTGAGCCACCGTGCCCTGCCTTGAGACTGAGTTTCACTGTTGTTGCCCAGGCTGGAGTGCAATGGCGTGATCTTGACTCACCGAAACCTGCCTCGTGGGTTCAAGCAGTTCTCCTGCCTCAGCCTCCTGAGTAGCTGGGATTACAGGCATGTACCACCATGTCCAGCTAATTTTGAATTTTTAGTAGAGATAGGGTTTCTCCATGTTGGTCAGGCTGGTCTGGAACTCCTGACCTCAAGTGATCTGCCCCCCTCAGCCTCCCAAAGTACTGGGACGACAGGTGTGAGCCACCTTGCCCGGCCTCAAGACGGTCACACTCTTAATTTTCCTCCTCTCTCACTGGTCATCTCCTCTCAATTGACTTTGCTTTTCTCTCTGCTGACCTCTTTCTAGAGATTGGAGTGCCCCAGGATGATAATCTTTTAGGGTCTTCTCTGTCTTCCTGGGTGATCTCATCAAGTCTTATGGCTTTAAATAACCTCCATATGTTTGTTTGTTGATTTATTTTGAGACAGAGTCTCACTCTGTCAAGACTCCCAGGCTGGAGTGCAGTGGTGCAATCTGGGCTCACTGCAACCTCTGCCTCCTGGGTTGAGGAGATTCTCCTCCTTCAGCCTCGTGAGTGAGTAGCTGGGATTACAGGCACCCACCACCACATCTGGCTAATTTTTGTTTTGTGTTTGTTGTTGTTGTTGTTGTTGAGACAGAATTTCACTCTTGTCACCCAGCCTGGAATGCATTGGCACAATCTTGTCTCACTGAAGCCTCTGCCTCCTAGGTTTAAGCAATTCTCCTCCCTCACCCTCCTGAGTAGCTGGGATTACAGGCATCTGCCACCATGTCTGGCTAATTTTTGTATGTTTAGTAGAGACGGGTTTCACCATGTTGGACCAGGCTCATGTCCAACTCGTGACCTCAAATGATCCTCTCGCCTTGGCCTCCCAAAGTGCTGGGATTACAGGCCTGAGCCACCGTGCCAGAGCTCATATGTTTTATAACTACCAAGTTTATATCTCTAGCCCAGATAGCTTTGACCAACTCCAAATTTGTATATGTATAATATAAAACCGCCTGCTTTACACCCACTCCCGTGGGAATTTTTTTATTTTTTGAGACAGGGTCTCACTCTGTCACCAAAGCTGGAGTGTAGTGGTCAGTGACACAATCATGGCTCACTGCAGCCTCGACCTCCCAGGTTCAAGTGATTTTCTTCCTCGGCCTCCTGAGTAGCTGGGACCATGGGCATGTACCACCATGACCAGCTAATTTTTCATTTTTTATAGTGATGAGGTCTCACTATGTTGCCCAGGCTGATTTCAAACTCCTGGACTAACGTGATCCACCCTCCTCAGCCTCTGAAAGTGTTGGGATTACAAGCATGAGCCACTACATCTGGCACCCGTGTGGATTCATATAAACAACCCAACATGTTGAGGACTAAGCCTGCTCCACCACAGTCTTTCCTACTTCAGTTGATGGCAGTTTCATCCCTCTATTATATTTGTTCTGGCCAAAAATCCTGGAGTTATCCTTGTCATTTCTCTCTCATATGCCACATTCAATCCATGAAGATATCCTGTTGGCTCTACTGATATATCCAGAACCTTATATACTTCTCCCACCTTGTCCAAAAGGCCACCATCTCTAGCTTGGATTACTGAAATAGCCTCATAACAGATCATACTGCTTTTATTCTGTCCTTCTACAATCTATTCTCAACACAGCAACCATAGTAACTCTTAAAATAGAAGTGACCTCCACTAGGTCACTTGAATGAATGAGAAACGTTAATTATAATACCTACAGTAGAAAATTATTGTAGGCCAGGAGCAATCGCTTATGCCTGTAATCCCAACACTTTGGGAGGCCGAGGTGGGTGGATCACCTGAGGTCAGGAGTTCAAGACCACCCTGGCTAACATAGTGAAAGCCCATCTCTACTAAAACTACAAAAATCAGTCGGGTGTGGTGGCACACACCTGTGGTCCCAGCTACTCAGGAGTCTGAGGCAGGAGAATTGCTTGAACCCGGGAGGCGGAGGTTGCAGTGAGCTGAGATTGCATCACTGCACTCCAGCCTGAGTGACAGAGTGACACTCTGTTTCAAAAAAAAAAAAGAAAAGAAAAAAGTTATTGTAGGGATTAAATAACTGGCAAAGATCCTGACACAGAATGGATACTGAACAAATGTTAGATCCTTACCACCCTTCTTTCTTCTCCCTTCTCCAAATATCCTCCCACTTGCCTGCTCTTATACCACTGCTCCCTCCTTCCTCTCTGAAATTTTTACCATTCTAGTCTCTCCTTTGAGTTTAAATCTAGGGAAATCCTACAAGTGCCACAGATGTCCTCTGAAAAGAAAGTCTGGGAAATATTTTCTTTCTTTTTCTGTTTTTGAGACAGGATCTCTCTCTGTTGCTCAGGCTGGAGTGCAGTGGCAAAAACATGGCTCACTGCAGGCTCAAACTCCTGGACTCAAGTGATCCTGCTGCCTCAGCCTCCTGAGTAGCTGAGACTTCAGGCATGCACTGCCATGCCCAGCTAAGAGGCCAGCTATATTCATTACCACAACTGTTTATCAAATTAGGATATTGTCACAGAGAAACAGGGATAGCACAGATTTTAAAGATCAAATTTATTGGCTGGGTTTGGTGGCTCACGCCTGTAATCCCAGCACTTTGGGAGGCGGAGGAGGGCGGATCACAGGTCAGGAGTTCGAGACCAGCCTCGTCAACATAATGAAACCCTGTCTCTACTAAAAATACAAGAAATTAGCTGGGTGTGATGGTGGATGCCTGTATCCCAGCTACTCAGGAGGCTGAGGCAGGAGAATCGCTTGAACCCAGGAGGCAGAGGTTGTAGTGAGCCAAGATCACACCCCTGCATTCCAGCCTAAGTGACAGAGAGAGACAAAAAAAAAAAAAAAAGGAAAAAAACCCCCACTTTATTGAAGTGTAATTTACATGCAAATTTTATGTGTATTCTTTGATGAGTTTTGACAAATGTTTGGGTAATTTTATTTGTGTTGGAGGCAGTAATGTCTCCTGGGATTATGCAGGTCCAGGCATTTAACAGAGGGATCCTGGTTAGGAAACAGGACAACATCAGGGCTCTGGGAAACATAATCAAACAGGAACAAGTGGAGACACCAAGGGCTGGCCCGAGGTTAGTCCTGGGATCTCACTGCACCAGGATCCGGCCCTCTGGAATGCCTGGCGACTTCATGGCAGCTTCCGGCCCTCCTCAGGGAGCGGTCTCACCACTCTGATGTGTGTTTAGGCCACGAGGTGAGAGCTAGGGCTGGGTTCTGGCTCTACGCCCTGCAACTTTCCTGCCACTACTCGCGCCTGTATCCCTGCCCAACAATAGGGGGCGCTCCAGTCGGTGATAGCCAACTTCCACCGGAGCCACCACAACCGCACCGCCCGATTGCCTCTCCAGCCTGTTAGAAACCGGTTTCAGATCCGCGGTAGAACCGCGGGCGGGAAAAAGTCAAAGCGCTGTCTAGGGTTCCCCTTCGGGTCCGCCATCCTCTGGTCTCCCTGGTCTCCCAGGCTCTGGGCTGACTAGGCGCGGACAGCTGAGCCCGCCTTTCAACCAGGCCCTTTCTCCCGCCCCTCTGCAGCTGAAACCCTCAAGAGGTTGCAGGTTCAGCTTTGACTTATAGAGACTACAACTCCAAATTCAGAGTCGCTGGGGAAACTGAGGCAGGACTGGGGACTCTGGGTGAGAGGTCAGGCGCTGGTCGCGGACTCTTTCTTCCGAGAGCTGAGACGGCTCTTCTGATAGCCCAAAGCTATTAATGCCGATCCTAGAAGAAAGCGCAGAGGTCCGGGCGGCTGGCCGGGGAGAGCGGCTGGGAAACCTCAGGGTGGCGCTGGCTGGAGGTGGGGCCGGGGGCGGGTTCCTGGCGGAGGGCGGGGCAGACATGGGCTACCGGGTGTGCCAGCCAAGCCCGGCACAGAGGAGGTGGTGGTGGTGGCCCTCGCCTGTGGCCCAGGTGCTGCTTGCGCTCGAACTCGCCGCCATGGAGGAGTTCCAGGAGCCTCTGAGTGGGCAGCTCCGGCTCTGCTTCTCGCCTGCGGCCCGGACCAGCCTCTTGCTGCTCAGGCTCAACGACGCTGCGCTGCGGGCGCTGCAAGAGTGTCAGCAGCAACAGGTACGGCCGATCCCCTTCTTCTCTAGTCCCTGCCTCTGGGGACTTTGGGCCTCAGCCAGCTACCCTGGAGAAGGTGCAGGGGAGAGGGAGCGGCGTCCGCAAACTCTGGCCTCTCCAGCTCTCCAAGTGAAGCCCGCTAGGCAGGTGACCCCAGGCTTCGGACCCCGGATCCCGGGGACACCGCTTCACCTGACCTCAATAGTCACATCTTCGCTCTCCCCGCAGGTACGGCCGCTGATTGCTTTCCAAGGCCACCGAGGGGTAAGTGCTGGCCCAGGGTGTGTGAGCGAGGTGGGGGAGAGGGAGCACAAACGTGGGCTGGAGGTGAAAGGTGTGGTCGGGGCCGGAGGCTGCGAGTGGTAGTCTGAGGTAGTTCCGAGAATTGAACCCCAAGTGGGGCGAGGAGGCTGCTGGGGTTGTCCCAGGGGGTTGTGGTTGAAGGGACTGTGCCGTTTCAGCCTCCTGGGGAACTCAGGCCCAGCTGCACCTGGTGTGCTAACGAGCCCCGTGGGACCCGTCTTAGTCTTAGGCCGGCTCCGGGACGAGAGGCGGCGGCAGGAGGGGGAGGGGCTGACTTCACGGGGCTTACCGTCTCCTTCCACCTCCAGTATCTGAGGCTCCCAGGCCCTGGCTGGTCCTGCCTCTTCTCCTTCATAGTGTCCCAGTGTGGCCAGGAGGGCGCTGGTGGTAGCTTGGACCTTGTGTGCCAACGCTTGGTCAGGTAAGGGGGAACAATAGGTAGCAGGCAAGAAGAGGTTTGTGGAAAGTGTGGGAGGGAAATGTGGAGAGGTACTTAAAAGCTCACCACCCTCCTGTTTTTTTTTCCACCATCCCTTTCCAGGTCTGGGCCTAACCGCCTTCACTGCATGGGCTCACTCAGGGAGCGCCTCACTATTTGGGCAGCCATGAATTCTATCCCAGCCCCATTATCTGTTCAGGGACACAACCTGACTGAAGATGCCAGACATCCTGAGAGCTGGCAGAACACAGGAGACTATTCTGAAGGACATGCAATATCACAGCCACAGATGGCGCTAGAGGAGGTAAGGCCAGAAACTGCAGGGAGTTTCCATACGGTGGGGCAAAGCCTGAAGTCCAAGGTATCCCAGTACTCCAGGGAACCAAGTGCTCCTGTCACTTTCCGCACCAGGTGTCTATGTCAGATCCACTGGCAAGCAACCAAGGACAGTCACTCCCAGGATCCTCAAGGGAGCACATGGCACAGTGGGAAGTGAGGTACTTTGGATGGGGTGGGACTAACATGGGAAGCTTTCGCATTGTCTTCCTTTCTAATCTCCACTCTTAAATGTTGTCTTAATAAAAGATCCAGTGCCACCTCCCACCCTGATTTTCTTCTATCCCATTCCCTTTAAATATCCTAGAAACCAGACCTATCTTCCAAACAGAGAACCTGATCAGGCACTGCCTTCCTCTACCAGCCGGAAACGTCTGGAGAAGGTAAGTTATAATGACAAGGGCTTTTCTTTTCTTTTTGAGACAGAGTCTTGTTCTGTCACCAGGCTGGAGTGCAGTGGTGTGATCTTGGCTCACTGCAACCTCTGCCTCCCAGGTTCAAGCGATTCTCCTGCCTCAGCCTCCAGAGTAGCTGGGACTACAGGTGCTTTCAGTATGCCCAGCTAACTTGTTTATTTTTAGTAGAGACAGGGTTTCAGCATGTTGGCCAGGTTAGTCTCAATTTCTTGACCTTAGGATCCGCCGGCCTTGGCCTCCAAAGTGCTGGGATTGCAGGAGTGAGCCACCATACCTGGCGCTGGCTTTTCTTTTTTTGTAACACTGATATAATAAAACAATGGCAAGGACTATTTTGAAGAGCAGTTTTAGTCAAGCCAAAATTTAGAAATTGGAAGCTCCTTATATGGGAAGAGTTTTTTTTTCTAGACGGAGTCTCACTCTGTTGCCAGGTTGGAGTGCAGTGGCGCAATCTCAGCTCACTGCAACCTCTGCCTCCAGGTTCAAATGATTCTCGTGCCTCAGCCTCCCAAGTAGCTGGGATTACAGGCACATGCCACCATGCCCAGCTCATTTCTGTATTTTTTGTTTTTTGAGATGGAGTTTCGCTCCTGTTGCCCAGGCTGGAATGCAATGGTGACCTCGGGTCACCACAACCTCTGCCTCCCGGGTTCAAGCGATTCTCCTACCTCAGACTCCTGAGTAGCTGGGATTACGGGCGTGTGCCACCATGCCTGGCTAATTTTTTGTATTTTTGGTAGAGACGGGGTTTCACTGTGTTGGCCAGGATGGTCTCAATCTCCTGACCTCATGATCCGCCTGCTTCAGCCTCCCAAAGTGCTGGGATTACAGGTGTGAGCCACTGCGCCTGGCCTAATTTCTGTATTTTTAGTAGAGACGGGGTTTAACCATGTTGGTCAGAATGGTCTTGATTTCTTTACCTTGTGATCTGCCCGCCTTAGCCTTCTAAAGTGCTAGGATTACAGGTTTGAGCCACCACACTGGCTATGGGAGGAATTTTTTTAGAGACAAGGTTTCTCTGTTCCCTGGGCTGGAGACTCCTGGGCTCAAGCCATCCTATATAGATTTTTTTCTTAGACAGTCTTACTCTGTCGCCCAGGCTGGAGTGTTGTGGTGTGATCGTGACTCACCACAGCCTTGAACTCCTGGGCTCAAGTGATTCTCCCTCTTCAGCTGGTGTGTGCCACTACACAAGGCTAATTGTTTTATTTTTTTTGTAGAGACAGGGTCTCACTATATTACCTAGTCTTGAAATTTTGGGCTCAAGCGATCCCCCCAACTCAGCCTCTGAAAGGGTTGAGATTACAGGTCTTAGCCACTGTGCCCAGCCTAGGAGGAATTTTGGAGAGGACATATTTAGAAGCTCTTGGCTGTTTATGTCACAGATATTTTCCTCAACAGAAACGTTCAGTGCCTGTAGCCACTGTAGAACTAGAAGAAAAGAGGTTCAGAACTCTGCCTCTAGTGCCAAATCCCCTACAAGGCCGGAGCCATCAGGATTTACAAAAGGGAGAAGACTGGGAGCAAGAAGATGAAGATAAGGACATGGACCTCAGATTAGAACACAGATCCTCAGTTCAAGAAGGTGAGTTAATGGGAGGAGGCTAAAAATGCCAGTGGAAAAAGACTTATAATCACTTGTGTTTTCTTGCTTCCTTCCTAGACTCTGGATCCCCAGGTCCTGAAGATGTACCAGACTACCTTCTGTGAGTTCCCTGCTTTTTCTAATTTCATCAAGCCTTGTGCATATATTAAGATACACTTCCTGGAATCTGGGAGCTTTTCAGGGGCAATGAAATTGAAGGTGACACCTCTCTTCTCCTGGCAGGCAATACAGGGCCATCCACAGTGCAGAACAGCAACATGCCTATGAGCAGGAATTTGAGACAGATTATGCTGAATACCGCATCCTGCATGCCCGTGTTGGTGCTGCAAGCCAAAGGTTCATAGAGCTGGGAGCAGAGATTAAGAGAGTTCAGCAAGGAACTCCGGAACACAAGGTAAGGACAGGATCCAGCCTGGCTTTTCAGCTCTACTGGCCATTAACCCCCTGTTAACCACCCATATACCTGGGTTTGTACAGTGACTAAGCAAAGTGACAAGAAAACCTGTTTGAGGGAAAAAATTAGTCTGTTATCATTTGTTAGAATAAGGGAAGTTACTTCCCCCTAACTTTTTTTTGGGACAGTCTAGCTCTGTCACTGAGGCTTGTGTGCAGTGGCACGAGCTCGGCTTACTGCAACCTTCATCTCCTAGGCTAAAGCTATTCTCATGCCTCCACTTTCCAAATAGCTGAGATTATAGGTATATGCCACCATGCTGAGCTAGTTTTCGTATTTTTAGTAGAGACGAGGTTTTACTATGTTGGCCAGGGTGGTCTCGAACTCCTGACCTTAAGTGATCCACCCACCTCAGCCTCCCAAAATGCTGGGATTATAGGTATGACCCACTGTGCCCGGCCCCTTTCTTATTTCTTTTTTTTTTTGAGACGGAGTTTCGCTTGTTACCCAGGCTGGAATGCAATGGCGCGATCTCGGCTCACTGCAACCTCTGTCTCCCAGGTTCAAGTGATCCTCCTGCCTCAGCCTCTTGAGTAGCTGGGATTACAGGCACGCGCCACCATGCCCAGCTAATTTTTTGTATTTTTAGCAGAGACGGGGTTTCACCATGTTGACCAGGATGGTCTCGATCTCTTGACCTCGTGATCCACCCGCCTCAGCCTCCCAAAGTGCTGGGATTACAGGCGTGAGCCACCGCACCCGGCCCTTTCTTATTTCTTAATGTTAAATTCAGTGCTAGTATTTTCTGTTTCAGGTGCTGGAAGAGAAGATAGTCCAGGAATATAAAAAGTTCAGGAAGGTAAGACAAGATCTGGGAATGAAAGTAAGAAGGTAGAAATGAGGATTTTTACTTTTTGACATGGATGCTTTTTCTCCGCAGCGGTACCCAGGTTACAGAGAAGAAAAGCGTCGTTGTGAGTACCTTCACCAGAAATTGTCCCACATTAAAGGTCTCATCCTGGAGTTTGAGGAAAAGAACAGGGGCAGTTGAAGTTATCAAGAGGGCTCTTGACCCTCTGCTTAGTGAAACATGAAGGAACAAAGCAGCTATAAACTAAATAGAATGCAGCTATCTCTTTTTCTTATGCTGACCACTGGAGTCCAGGTGGCAAGTGGAGAGTTGCTCTAGGTTCTTGAGGTTTGGTTTTCATTGTTGCTAATTTTTAGGGTGTGGGCACTATGCAAAGACTCCATAGCTGTTGTGCTCAGGAGTCTAGAAAAAGTGACAGAGGCTTGGCTTCTTCACTTTTAGTTCAGCCAAGTCATTTTCAAGTCCTGAGAAATGACATCATCTTCAGGATAAGATAATGAGGACATTAGGCAAATTAAGTTAATTTAGCCCGGTAGCCTCTCTAAGGAAACAATAATGACAACTTTTGCTAAGAGCTAAAATAACTTGTAGCATACCTGGATATAATGGGAAGGGGCCTGGGTCTTAGCCATGTACTGAATTTTTTTACCAACATGGCTAAAAAATTAAAACTGATTGCTTCTGTGTTCTTTGTACAAGTTTATATATTTTCCTTAAATCTTCCAAGGCAGTTGGTCCATAATACTGGCTTTACATCTGAGCCACTTTTGGGCTATCTAAATAATTAGATCCCCGTGCCCCAGCCCAGATGTTATGAGTTAGAATCTCGAAGATTATGGTTTAGACATCTTTTACTTTTTCCAAGCTCTGTGTGTGACCAAGATATGTATTTTGCTGTAAGGCTCTACCGAATTCATCTTAAAACTGACAGCTAAATATTCTAATTATATAGTAGGAAGAAAGTTCTTTTCTGAACATAGGTGTTTGTAGGATCACCTAAAGTAAGGCTCCTATCTGGAATTATCCAGTGGCTGAAAACAGTAACTGCGCAGGATTTGAGTTTACCTACAAAAGGAGAGAAATGGTTTATTTGGACAAAAGATCATTCTCCAATCCTATCCTTTCTGTTCCTTATTGTTACAAATGAAAGTGGATGCTTCACTCTTAACTAGGAACGATACTGCCTTTCCCAGTTCTACTGGAGAGGGAAATTAAAGGGCCACACCTTAGGCTTTGGAGGGTAGAGCTGCACCCAGCAGTGTCAGCAATTCCTGAAACAACTTGGATGGAACCCCATGATGCCACACCCATAACAGGATATTTCTGGGCAGAGAACAGTCCTTGGGAGGTATAAACATGCAGTAAGCTCAGCTGCATGGCAAGGATAAACAGGAACCCATCCTTAGGGCATGGACAGCCTAACAAGAAAGGCCCTTCACCTGTTCTAAACACCAGGGTAGGCCTGGGCAATAAACATGTAAGGAGAGAAAGAGATGATACATTTGGAAAGAATTTTGAATTGATTAATTATGGATCCAGTCAAGTCAGTCTACAGCTGCAGTGACCAGTACAGTAGCAACTCTATGGCTATTTAAATAAATGAAAACTAAAAAGGGGCTAGGCGCGGTGGCTTATGCCTGTAATCCCAGCACTTTGGGAGGCTGAGGCAGGTGGGTCACGAGATCAACAATTCGAGACCAGACTGACCAACATGGTGAAACCCCATCTCTAAAGAAATACATAAAAAATAAAAAATGTAGTTTCTAGCCATATTTCAGATGCTCCGTAGCTACCATTGAACAGTGTAGATAACATTTCCATCACTGAAGAAAGCTCTATTGGAGTGATAGTGTGTAGAGAACCTCTGGTTCTCAATCTTGTGGAAAATAAGACAGTTTAAAGGGGTCTCATTTATTGTCACTGTTCCAAATGTACAAAAAAAATTAGAAAATACCCCCCAACTCAATTCCCCCCACCCCACAACGTTCCCCTCAACACAAATAATTTTTCCCAAAACCACAAACATAAACTGGTCCTGGTGTTTCCATAAACAGTGCAGCTAAGAAACAGTTTAGAGAAAATTTAACAGGATTCAGATTATATCCATTCTGTCCTCTCAGCCCTGAGAGGTAATAATTCCCATATGGGTCCCAGTC
Source organism: Sapajus apella (assembly GCF_009761245.1). NCBI lineage: Eukaryota > Metazoa > Chordata > Mammalia > Primates > Cebidae > Sapajus > Sapajus apella. Next base: position 21,216,762 of record NW_022436977.1, read on the forward strand.
CTCCCCAATGGTTTTCCTATCTCTGGTGGAAGAGTCCTTTTACAAAGTGGTGTTTGACTACTGCTTTAGAGATCCTCCTGTGCCTTCTTCTTCTTCTTGGGCTTTTCTTCTTGAATTACAGGGGGGTTTGTAGCTTCTCGTTGTAAATAGCTAATAAAATCACTTAATTCACGGCCACCCTGAAAACAGAAAGATTACCTTAAAAATGTAACTTTTTAAAGAACCCCAATCTGCCCCACCCAAACAGGAAGACTTCTGAGTTTATAAAAGCACATTAGTACCCACCTATACTCACCATTAGAGTTTAAAGAGTTTTCAGTTAAATAAACCCAATTAAAGAACTGACTATGCTTAAGAGTGTGTGTTTATGTCATGTGTACGTTTGTGGGGATATGGGACAATTCACTTACTTCGTATTTCTTTGGATTTAGCTTCTTGTTGGCTGGAGAGAAGTATATGGTAGGAAAACTGGGGAAAGAAACATTTATTAATTTCAAGGAGTCACGTGGGCCCATGCTGCAAAACTCTTAAGCCAAGAAGGAATCAGTGGTTCTGCCTTCAACTGGAATATGAAGACCTCCCCCAAAACCATGTCTTGTAAAGAAATAGTTTCCTGGTGGTTACAAGCTTTATTCCTATCAATTGCCTGGATATGTTTGTTAGTTTTTAATCCACTTACCCTCTGACTTCATATGGAGAAGGCACATCATTGGCTGTGGCATCCATCTTGGCTATGACGATATTTGGGTCTTTGCTGAGCTGTTAATAAAATAGGTTAAATGTTTAAATTCCAAGTTTTCAGTGACTGAGGGACACTTAGTCAATTCAAGACTTAATCTCATTCTTCAAACACCCAGATAAACTGCTGTTCACGTGGGAAGAGTGGTTTGCAGATAGTAGTACCTCACTTTGCACAAACTTCCCTTTTTTCTCTTGTACTAAGACTCTACATATTGCCACCTTCAAATTTACCTTGTCTGAATAAGACATTACAAAGACTAAGCCAAATGTTTTAAGATGAAGGACCATATGGATTCATGTAAGCCATTACCAAAATTCAGAAGTTCTTAGATATTTTTAACCATAATCTACATTGAGCCTGAGGAATGGAATGTTAAAAGTGCGTATCTCAGGCGCCGCACAGGCTGGAGCAGTAGGGGGCAGTCAAAGAAAGCGAGTAAACTGTAATTTTGGAAAAAAAATCTATCAGTACTTAGGAACTAAGCAAATTAGCCAATGCTGAATACATACATAAACTTAGGCTCCCGCTCAAATGTTATCCTCAGAATAGGGTTCACACTTACCTTCTCTCCAAGTTCTTTATACTTAGGCTCCAGATTCTTACAGTGACCACACCAAGGGGCATAAAATTCAATCAGCACATCTTTATCTTCATTATTCACTATTTCATCAAAATTCTCTGCTACCACTACCTAGAAAACACAGGAGAATCTCTGGTTGGTAAGGTAACATTAAAAAAATAAATTCACAAGTTGTATTTGTTCCTAGACCCAATCCCTCTCTAATTTGATGTGTTATCATAGAAAGTAACTCATGGAAACCCAAATCACATTTACAGATTAAAGATGTTGCCATTCACTATAGATACCGACTTGCTCCTATGTCTGTCGCCTATCAAACTATGTTCAGGAAGTTACAGGACACAAAAGTGCTACCCAACCGTTCCTTAAAATAATTTCAAGCCAGGCTCGGTAGCACATGCCTGCAGTCCAAGCTATTCAGAAGGCTGAGTCTACATAGTAAGACCGCATCTCTATAAAAAACATTCAGAGCAATACACTGTTCTTAGGGGTTGCTCTATCCTCATAAGTTAGCCCAATATAAATTTCATCAGAAAATTCTATGCAGGCTTTATACACTTGCCCTTACCAAGCATTTTGAGTCCTGCCAGTGCTTATTTTATGACTCAGGGAATGAGGACAAAAAAAAAAAAAAAAGAGAGAGAAAGTGAGAGGCAATTGCTCATAGCTTGATAAGGTTGTGAGCACCTCACCTTTACAGGACCATCATTGCTCTCTGGGATAGGTTCAGACTTAAGGTATCTCTTCAGATTGCCATCAAAGTAATCCTGCAGGAACCTCTCCAGAGCCTTGCCATCACGCCTGCAATTGGAAAACAAAGGTCAGGCTGGTTAATTTACTCCTACCACTGAGAAGACTAAAAGCAATTTCTTTGAACAGTTACTATGTATTTTAGTTTTAATTTCAAGGCAAAAAAAGGAAAATACTTATCTCTCAATATGCAGAACTGACTGAACAAACAAACTGTAACTTTTGTTTCTAGTGTGTTCTTTGTGGGTTATAAAGTTCAGAGAAAGAAGAATCATTGTCTTTTGGAGGTTGATTTTTGTAAAAGAACCAGATCCTATTGCTCTGGAGTATAGTGTGTGTTTACAGTATTTTCTTTTATAACTGGCTCACAAGGAAGATTTTCTCTTGTCTCAATCTCCCAAAATCTCAGAAAGTGAGGATAAAAATTGTTTCTGGAGCCTTAAGGTCTTCCTGATCCTGAACTTACTTTAGACCCATGTAGTATTTTTTTTTTTTTTTTTTAAAGATGGCGTTTCACCATGTTGGTCAGGCTGGTCTTGAACTCCCAACCTCAGGTGATCTCCCTCCTTGGCCTCCAAAGTGCTTGGATTACAGGTGTGAGCCACCATGCCCGGCCCACCCATGTAGGTTTTTTTTTTTTTTTTTTTTTTTTTAGTTTGAGACGGAGTTTCACTCTAGTTGCCCAGGCTGGAGTGCAATGGCACGATCTTGGCTCACCGCAACCTCCGCCTCCTGGGCTCAGGCAATTCTCCTGCCTCAGCCTCCTGAGTAGCTGGGATTACAGGCACGCACCACCATGCCCAGCTGATTTTTTGTATTTTTAGTAGAGACGGGGTTTCACCATGTTGACCAGGATGGTCTCGATCTCTTGACCTCGTGATGCACCCGCCTCGGCCTCCCAAAGTGCTGGGATTACAGGCGTGAGCCACCGCGCCCGGCCCATGTAGTATTTCAAAAAGAAAAGACATTCTGTAGGGATGAGGGGGAAAATGGTTTGGTTTCAAATTATATCAGTAACAAGGAGGTTTTCCAATCTTTTCTTCGATTTTTAAATTTTTTATAGATATGGGGTCTTGCTATGTTGCCCAGGCTGGCCTTGAACTCATGGGCTCAAATTATCTTCCTGCCTTAGCCTCCCAAAGTGCTGGGATTACAGATGTGAGCCATCATGCCTGGCTCAAAGGAGGCTGTCCAATCGTCTTTCTTTTCTTTCCCTTCCACCCTCCCTCCCTTCCTTCTTCCTTTCCTTCTTTTTTTTTTTTTTTTTTGAGACAGAGTCTTGCTCTGTCACCCAGGCTGGAGAACAGTGGCATGGTCTCAGCTCACTGCAATCTCTGCCTCCTGGGTTCAAGTGATTCTCCTGCCTCAGCCTCCCTAGTAACTGGAATTACAGGTGCACACCACCACACCCAGCTAATTTTTGTATTTTTTTTTTTTTTTTTTGAGACAGAGTCTTGCTCTGTCACTAGGCAGCAGGCTAGAGTGCAGTGGCGTGATCTCGGCTCACTGCAACCTCCGCCTCCCAGGTTCAAGCAATTCTCCTGCCTCAGCCTCTCAAGCAGCTGGGACTACAGGTGCTCACCACCACGCCCAGCTAATTTTTATATTTTAGTAGAGATGGAGTTTCACCATGTTGGCCAGGATGGTCTCAATCTCTTGACCTTGTGATCCTCCCGCCTCGGCCTCCCAAAGTGCTGGGATTACAGATTTGAGCCACTGTGCTCGGCCTTTATCCACTATTTCTAATGACCAAGTGGAATCATGTAAGAATTCCATGATTCTTTCATTAGTTTTCATCCTTTCATTAGTTTTCATAATTCATTAAGGATCATAATCCCTAAAGTACCTATATTTATTTATTTTTTTATTTTGAGATGGACTTTCACTCTTGTTGCCCAGGCTGGAGAGTAATGGCGCGATCTTGGCTCACCGCAACCTCCACCTCCCGGTTCAAGTGATTCTCCCGCCTCAGCCTCCCGAGTAGCTGGGATTACAGGCATGTGCCACCACACCTGGCTAATTCTTTTTGCATTTTTAGTAGAGATGGGGTTTCTCCATGCTGGTCAGGCTAGTCTCACACTCCTGACCTCAGGTGATCCGCCTGCCCTGGCCTCCCGAAGTACTGGGATTATAGGCATAAGTCACCGTGCCTGGCCTAAATTACCTATATTTAAATTGAGAAACGTGACAGTCATAGGTCTTGACTTAAAAGACCTATCTTCACATTCCAGTAGTATTGTTCCTTATAAATCCTTTGTAGTATAAAAGGCTTTAATAATTGCCTTGCAGAATCAAAGCCCAACTAGCAACTCACGAGAATTCTTCCTGCATGACAAACTTCTCTCCCTTAGCAGTTCTGATGGCAACAACAGGAATCTCTCCAGTAGTGCTTTCCAAGCCAAAATCAGAAAGTTCATGGCTAAAGGTTTTGCGGCTAGCTACAGCAAAGTTGAGTTTGTGCCCAGCATCCAGGAATTTCTTTGCCACCATCATTACCCTGTGGGAAACAAGAGATATTTGTGCCAAGACTATACAGGGTGGTCAAGCACTTTTGAAACTAAGAAGCAAGTGACTGGAAATCAAAGACTAAGTTCCACAGTCCATGTAGCCTTCTGGCATCAGTCAGAACAGTCTGAGCTCTTCAGCACTGAATAAGTATTATAATATATTTCAATGCCTTACTAAACCTCACGGCCAAATTGGTGATACCCAATCAACTGGTCCATTCCTGCTAAATCTTGCTGTATTATATAACCAAAATCTATTTTAGGCATAATGACTGATATGAAAAGAAAATTTATAAGGATAAAATGCACTGAGAGTCTAAAGGTGCAAGTAAGCACAATGTTTTAAGTGCATTTTACATCAAATTTGCACCTTTTATTTGGAACCACTGTGTCACAAAGCAAAGAAACACCTATGAAATACATGCTCAATAGACTTTGAAAACAGTTTATGTTACCTGTCCTTAAGGCTTCAAATGTAGTTTTTGGAAGCCAAATGTTCCCATTCTTTCCTGCTCTTACACCACATATGGTAACAGGACACTTCTTTTCTTTTTGAGACGGAGTTTCACTCTTGTTACCCAGGCTGGAGTGCAATGGCGCGATCTCGGCTCACCGCAACCTCCGCCTCCTGGGTTCAGGCAATTCTCCTGCCTCAGCCTCCTGAGTAGCTGGGATTACAGGCACGCACCAACATGCCCAGCTCATTTTTTGTATTTTTAGTAGAGACGGGGTTTCACCATGTTGACCAGGATGGTTTCGATTTCTTGACCTCGTGATCCACCCATCTCGGCCTCCCAAAGTGCTGGGATTACAGGCTTGAGCCACCGCGCCCGGCCTCAGGACACTTATTTTCATTTTTCGTTTGTTTTAAGCTTAAGAAACCAATTATTTTTTTTACAGGATAGCTATGAGACTGTTTATACATTGGGTAAACTTGTTCACAAGGGAAAACCATAATTCTTATTACCTGTTTCTCCAGTAGTTGGAACCCTTAGCATTCTTTTCATAGTCCACATCATAGTAAGCAATAAGTAAGTCCTTGCCCTGTATCAAATCTTTATTATCTTCTGTCATGTGAGGGCACATACCAAAACTGAAATGAAATAATCCATTATTAACTGGCGTGGCAAGTTTTTTAGCTGTATCATAAAAGTTACCACAAAGTAACTGACAGCATTTATGAAGGAAAGAGATTTTCAACATTTACTAAGGAGCAATATACCTTACAGGATGTCAACAGGAGTTCTAACACCCATACATTACTGCTTTAATATAAACTCAAACTATTATTGTTACAACCCCCTGAATAGACCATTTAAGCCAAAATATAGCTCTGCTTAATAACTGAGGTAAAAAAAACTAAAATCAAGCAAAGAAATCCCAGACTAGATACAAAGAAGTACTCACATGTTTTCCTGAATAAACTTTTTAATTTTGCCACTGGTCATTTTCTGCTCTGTATATGCCACAGTCTTGTCCTCAAACTTGTTAGTCAGATGAGAAGGACGAAATAAGGTGATACCCCTTAAAAAAAAAAAAGTCTCAATAGACAAAAAAACCTTTTCCCCTTCTTTTTTTTTTTTTTTTTTTTTAATAGGGTTTTGCTCTGTTGCTCAGGCTGGAGTGCAGTGGTGTGATCATAGCTCACTGCAGCCCTAAACACCCAGGCTCAAGTGATCCTCCCACCTTTGCTGCCCAAGTAGCTGAGAAAATAGGTATGCACCACCATGTACAACTAATTTTTTTTTTTTTTTTTTGAGACAGAGTCTCACTCTGTCACCCAGGCTGGAGTGCAATGGCACAATCTCTGCTAACTACAACCGGGACCTTGCAGGTTCAAGCAATTTTCCTGCCTTAGCCTCCTGAATAGCTGGGATTACAGGCGCATACCACTGCACCTGGCTAATTTTTGTATTTTTATTAGAGATGGGGTTTCGCCATCTTGGCTAGGCTGGTCTCAAACTCCTGACCTCCTGATACACCCGCCTCAACCTCCCAAAGTGCTGGGATCACAGGCATGAGCCACTGTACCCAGCCTAATTTTTTATTTTTATTTTTTAATTTTGTAGAGATGGGAGTCTATCTACATTACCAAGGCTGGTCTTGAACTCCCAGGCTCAAGTGATCCTCCCACCTCAGCCTTTAAAAGGTGCTGGGATTACAGGCATAGCCCCATATTTCATATAAAGCTCAGACTATCTACTTTTGCCACCACTTTAAACTAGCATCATCTAAGCACATAAGGACTCTTTTCTAGTACTGGACTCAGCAACATGACCTTCTAATTAACACTGAGATGCTAACCACCTTAATCTTAAGTGCAATAATTGGGTATACGGTTTAATAAATTTTGGGTTGGAAAATTAAGAGAACTTGGTTCTAATCATAGTTCCCCAACTAATTCCAAACATGTTGGACCAGGTCTCAATTTAACCCATCTGGGCTTCAGCTTTTTCATTATCTCAAAAGAGGGTTAGAGTGGATTTTCAAACCTTTAAAAACAATAGCAGGTCAGGTGGGGTGGCACACGCCTGTAATCCCAACACTCTGGGAACCCAGGGCAGGCAGATCACCTGTCAGGAGTTTGAGACCAGCATGATGAAACGCCGTCTCTACTAAAAACACAAAAATTAGCCAGGTGTGGTAGTGCATGCCTGTAATCCCAACTACTCAGGAGGCTAAGGCAGGAATATCACTTGAACCCAGGAGGTGGAGGTTGCAGTGAGCCAAGATTGCGCCATTGCACTCCAGCCTAGGCAACGAGGGCAAGATTCCAGCTGGAAAAAAACAAACCAAAAAAACCCCTCAAGCTTACTCTAAATCTTCTTTTCATACATGGTTAGTGACTACTACTGTTTACATTTTTTGTTTTGTTTTGTTTTGAGACGCAGTCTTGCTCTGTTGTCCAGGCTGGAGTGCTGTGGTGTGATCTCAGCTCACTGCAACCTCTGCCTCCCAGTTCAAACAGTTCTTCTGCCTCAGCCTCCCAAGTGGCTGAGACTACAGGTGTGTGCCACCATGCCCGGCTAATTTTTACATTTTTAGTAGAGATGGGGTTTCACCATATTGGCCAGGCTGGTCTTGAACTCCTGACCTCATGATCTGCCCACCTCAGCCTCCCAAAGTGCTGGGATTACAGGTGTGAGCCACCGCCACGTGGCCTTGTTTACTTTTTTTTTTTATACTCACCCCTTCCCTTCCATTGCCACTAATGCTGTTGACTGAGTTTAGACTCTCACATGTCACCCTCAGTTTAGATTCACCTTAGAATTCTCCTTAGAATGCCTTGCACCACTCCCCTTTCAAAGCATTATCATGTGGTTGCCAGTGACTTCTTCACAAATTTAACCCATTTATGCCAGAGGTTGCATAATGTTTTGTGAAAAATCAGACCTTGGCAACGACCTTGAGCAGGAGGATATAAATAACTCCAACAAGCTTAATGTTCCAATAATGGAACACTAGGCATTGCTCCTCAGGCCAAAATCTTTCAATGGTTCTCAAATGTCTGAAAGATAAAATCGAAGCTCTTTTATATGGCACTTAAAATTTGTACTTTAGTCTCTGCTTAACACTCCAATCTTACCTTTTACTATGATCTCAAACACAAGCAATGCTCCAGCAGTATTATGTACGGCTCCAACATGCCTAGGCTATCCTACATCTCAAG